>NC_072455.1:10909417-11261917 GCF_027596085.1 Anoplopoma fimbria
ATAAAGGCATTATTTTGGACAAAAGGAACCATTTAATATTTACAATTCTCAAAATAAATTATACATTTTGCTCTTTGTTTCGCTGCTGTACTGAAAACATTCCTGTTTTTGTGTCCTGTTACACCTCTAATAAACTACAAACAGAAGAACCAAAGACTTCTGTTCACTTTAAAGAACAAATGCATCACACCTTTCATGATTTCTAAAAGCAACTCTGCCTTTGGACCTGCTGTTAATGTTGAAAAGGGATTCATCACCACAAGGTTGAAATTATGCCCTCATTCAATGTTGGACAATTCCAGAGTCTGTCAGCTCATCAGAGATCAAAATGATCTCTGTTAGAGCCAACATACAAATCAGTTGTCAGAGAGTTGTCCCTGCCAACCCTCAGCACTTAGTCCAGAGACAGGTAGAGGATGTGATGTGGGGGCGGTCCAAGAGATCCTAGCTGCATGGGGAACCACCTGTCATCTGTGAGGGCTTACTGTGCAGAAAAGAGGGATCCCATCTGCATCTCAAGCTGTGAGACCACAGTTGGTATCAGACGTGTTTGCAGAAGGTTGTTTTAATGTAAAGGGAAGTTCACTTTGTTTGACCAGGTTGTAACAAACACATTTGTCTTTTTTAAGGCCCCTATGAATCTTGGGTTTTCGCCTCAACTTTTGATCTTGTGGACTTGTGAAATATTATCATTCATGGCGGTGTACAAAGTACATAATACAACTGAAAATAATCCTCCTATATGCCTCCCAATATGCAGCGAAAAAAAAATACATGTTGGGCAAAATGGGAAGACATATTTTATCTTTTCATTTTCTGTCCAGTCTCAGCATGGGAAGATATGAAAATGTAATGTCATGGCTATATGATGATTATCCCAAAAATCATACTAAAATCACTTTTCCTTTTATGTAGTTATTAAAAATATTTGACTGCATCACAGATCGGACACATTTATTTATTGAAATAAATACAAATTATAATTCTCTTAAATAAGGTAATTATATATAACAAATACAATATATATATATATATATTTATATATATATTGTGAGTCAGTTTCTTTCTTTCATAATAATTTCTACTTTTTGAATCAGGCCCTATTTTTTACTACCAGGAAGCAAGCGACACAGCTTTTTCAAGTGTTGCTTGTGAAGATATTCACAATTATTCCAATAATTCAAATGAACCACGTTCAACCTGTTGTGAGTGTTTTTATTGTGATCCGAGATATAATCCTATGTCGTCCTATCCCTTCTGCAGACCTGCATGTTTCCACAACATGCTGCTCACCTACAAAGCTTGTCCAAACCGTCCTGTGACTAGTCAAATAAGCTCTGAGCTGACTGCTGAGCAGCACAGGAACCACAAGGAACTGAAATGTTAAAAAATGAATAGATAATAAATAACGTACAAATTGTGTGGACAGAAGAAGCTTCATGTTACACTTGAGTTTCCTGCTGCTCCGTCCATCTCAATGTCACAGACTCACACTCACACCGCCACAGGACTGTGTGTAACATAACGCACAGCATGCAATAGAGTGGATTCCTTCATTAAATATCTACCAACGCCAGGATTTAACTGTTAACTGACCTTGTGAGCTTCTCTGACAGTAGTGAGCTGTTCACAGTTCATATAATGAGATCTTTTTGAGAGCAACAGCAGATCTCCAAACCTCATATTTTGTTATTTTAAGGATTGTTTAAAATCTTAATTAGGAAATAAGGACAAAAGAAATGATTGAGGCTTTTCAGACAAAAGAACTATACAAAACTGTACAATTTGCAGAATTACAACCACTGCCAGTAGCAGCACCATTATAAGCTTAATCTACTGTCAGTTACATTTTCTCTGTTGCCATTAAATTTATCTCAAAATGTTAACATATATGTATTACATCATCTACAAATGACAATTGCTTCAGCGTTAAGGGAATGTATTCAGAAATGAATCAGTTAAAACTCACTGGAAGTCCTAGACCTGGACTCCCAGTGTGAATGGATTTTGTGTTGTATGTTCAGATGAGGTACAGAGTGGAGACTTAGGATCGGCCACCAGACAACCTGCTCACCCTGGACTGGAGATGAGAGAGAGGACTACTTCACCTCCAATCTCAAGGTACCTGCCACATCACCACCATTCTGCCCTTCTGAGTGAGCTAGAATTTCTGTCAGGTTAATTCTGTCTGTGTTGCATTTCTTACATACTGTAAACTACTGGATGGCACAGGTCGGCTCACCTACATCAGCTAGGGACTACCATGAGAGGTCAGAAATAGCCACACAGGTCCATCCACCTGCAGCAGCGGCTGTGATTCGACGCAAACCCTCCAACCTGATCAGAGGAGCGTGTACAATAAAGATGTGCTGCATGGAACCAGAACTCTATCTGATCTCAGGTCAGATAAAGTTAGAAAGAAGTCTGCGATGTGTTCAGAAGAGGAGAGGGGAGAAGATTTATACTGAAGCAGGTTTTAAAAGGAACAAACAATATTTCTCTGCGGTGCTTACAAGACATAAGTGTGTCAAAAATCTGTCTGTTGACTTCAAGAACCTTTAATGGTTCCACTGTTGCCTGGTCTGCTTAGCAGGCTTTAGTTTTTGTTTTTACTGGCTCAGTTTATAATAAAGAATTTAACTGAGCATATCTGATCCTACCATACATAATTATCAAAAAAAATGTTGTTAAAAACACATTTAGTATCAATTTGCTTTGTTCACCAATCATTTTACCAATAACCATGTTAATGGGTTTCAGTTGTATTTACTGTATACCCATTTTAATATCCTAAAATTAACTCTCTTTGATCCTGGAAGATATATCATTTTTGGCTGTTGTAACAGTTTTCATCAGTTACCATAACCATCTATAATGGAGGTTATAGTCAATTTAAAAAGTCGGTTTAACTTACATAAGTCACACATCTGACAACCACCGACAAGGTTTTGTTCTACAGATTTAGAAAAACCTGTTTCCAGCTTTGAAATTATACAGGATTTAACCGAAAGCCCGGATGTCCCAGTTTTCCAATAGCACTGAAACGCAGCATGCAATTGTAGATCAGTGCGGAGAGAGAGAGCGTGAAAAGAGACTCAAAACTCAAACAAACAAATATGACCTAATCAGCTTTCTGAGGGCAAAAATGATCAGATTTTTTTTTCATTTGTGGATCATGTAATACACACATGTGACATTTTGAGATAAATTTCACTCTGTACTTCCCACCCTTCAATATCTAAGCATGTATACACATTTTGATGATTAGAATTTTTTTGGGACTTAGATGTCTTCGGGGATCCTAGGTGTTATTTAGGGGGTTTGAGACCTCCCAAGATCCCTCGTATTCTGAACACCGTTTTTGTCTGACATATTATAGAAGCTTTAGACCAAGCATGCAGGCACCCAGCAAATGTTTGAGCTCCTCACCTGCACTTGAACAAACTTCCAGCCCTCAGGGTCAACCACTGCAAATGAATCCTTAGCACCCTGATTTATGTGGCCAACACTGTACTTTATCATATCTAAAAAAGTGTCAGATAGGAATAACCAGATATTAGATTTGACTTCACCGCAAACACAAAGTCTTTAACCTGGTGGATTGTGGGATAAAAGCTCAGTGAACCGTGTCCAGCTGTGGTTGGCTCAGAAGTGGAGAGAACCTGAATGAAGTACAGAACGAAGAAAATCAAAGACATCCAAAGGACACATCCTCAGTTACCAAATTAATTGTTTCTGTAATATAAGATACAAAGTATTATGACTTATCTCGGTGCTGTGTGGGGAAGACGGTCTTCATTATATTTATATAAATTACAGATTTCAACGTCGCTGACACTGTTTTTCATGAAACAATCACTTTTAGCTGATATCCCACCACCTCTCTCTGTGTTGAGCCCTGTGGTTCTTCTCATCTGGAAGCTGTCCCTTCATGTCACACCACCTATCCATCAACCCCAACAGTGCCTAAAAATGTATTTAAAGTTTTTGCACCCTCATTTTGGTGTGAGCTTCAGAGACACTTCAAACCACATTATTTCATATGTGTGCAAGATTTTTAAAGCAGGATTAAGGATTATTTGAACACTGAATAAACATTGTCTATTCATTGTTTGATGTCATTTTCTGTTTGTTTTAAGTCTGTTATTAGTGCGTATGTGTGTTTTATGTGTGTGGGGCTACGCTAAACAAATAAAGGTTTAATAAATAAATGATAGAAAGTGATTTTTGTGATAGCTGAAAACTTGAAATTATTCATTTTGATTTATTTATTTATTGTATTGTATATCTATGCTCTGCGTAAGTTACAACCCTCAGTGTTGTAACGCAACACATTAGACACTAAAAAAAACTTGTGACTAACTGATTATTAAGGTGGAGTGACGAAGCTTAGATGTTCCAGGCTCTCTTTATAATACTCAACAAGCTACAAATGACTGACTGTCATTTCAGGGCACTTTGAACATTCTCTCTGATGTGATCAATTTAAGACTTGTGATGCAACAGAATAGATAAATGCTTTCACCTGTCAAACTACGTCATGTTGAGTAGCTCAAAGTGTTTTTAGTCAGTAAAGCATCTGCATAAATACACTGGCACAGTTTCTTTAGAACCTCACTGATGATTGGTCTGGTCTGATAAACTTATCACAGATAAAACTGCACAGCAGAAACACAAAATATATCTTTGAGGTTTGGAAGCAATGTTACATCGTTTGTCAAACTGAGAGTACTGACAAGTTGTAATGTTGTAATGTAGAATATCCTGCTCAGCACATATCATGGCAATAATAACAGCATGATATAACAACATAATGTAAGAAGGTAATGTAACAAGGTAACATAACAAGGTAACGTAACAAGGTAAAGTAACAACGTAAAGTAACAACGTAGCAACGTAATGTAAGAAGGTAATGTAAGAAGGTAACGTGAGAAGGTAACGTAACAAGGTAGCGTAACAAGGTAGCGTAACAAGGTAGCGTAACAAGGTAACGTAACAAGGTAACGTAACAAGGTAACGTAACAAGGTAACGTTACATGCTAACGTAACAAGGTAACGTAACAGCGTAACGTGACAGTGTAACGTGACAGCATAACGTAACAGCGTAGCGTAACAACGTAAGGTAACAACATAAGGTAACAACATGAGGTAACAACGTAAAGTAACAACGTAAAGTAACAACGTAGCAACGTAATGTAAGAAGGTAACATAAGAAGGTAACGTAAGAAGGTAACGTAAGAAGGTAGCGTAACAAGGTAACGTAAGAAGGTAACGTAAGAAGGTAACGTAACAAGGTAACGTAACAAGGTAACGTAACAAGGTAACGTAACAAGGTAACGTAAGGTAACGTAACAAGGTGGCATAACAAGGTAGCATAACAAGGTAGCATAACAAGGTAGCGTAAAAAGGTAAACCAACAAGGTAGCGTAACAAGGTAGCGTAACAAGGTAGCGTAACAAGGTAGCGTAACAACGTAACGTAACAACGTAGCGTAACAACGTAACGTAACAACGTAACGTAACAACGTAACGTAACAACGTAAAGTAACAACGTAACGTAAAAATGTAACATGACAACAAAACAATGTAAAATGACAATGTAACAAGACAACTGAACACAACAATATATCAACGTTACATGACAATGTAACAGGACAAACGTAACAGGACAAACGTAACAGGACAAACGTAACAGGACAATAACGCAACAAAGTTACTAGCGTGGATAAAAAAAACGCTTCTAGCTGACTTCCTTACATAAAATCATGTAACAAGCATATTGACAACATACTTGTCCTACCACATAACTCTCAGTAACGGTTGCTCTAAATACTAGGTCACTTGCTCTGTCCCTCGCTTGTTGTACTAAGTCACTTTGTTCAAAAATCCAGGTTCCTTTTCCCAGCGCGTGCCAGCAGATCGATTGCTTGATTCCCAGTACTGCATTCTGCCTTGTCTTGACACTATACATCCTTGTGTACCAGAAACCCCAAGTGTGAAGTAGACCAGATTAACAGTTCTCGAGATATGAGAAGGACAAACAGACAGACAGGGATTCATAGGTCATTCCTTGGTAATAGGTAATTTGATGTCAAACTCTTTACTTTTACATAATAGGGATTCATTGTACTAGTCAGTTCCAAAGCTAGTAAATGTGGTACAGTGAGAGACTCGCATTACCTAAAAAAATTGAAACTAAGAGCTAGTAGCAGCTCAGAAACTACACTAACCATTTTTTATCAATTCAAGAAGTTATTCATCCCCCCCCTTGTGCCACCATATCCATCAAAATGTTAAATGGTTGCATATGTAATATCAAATATAAGCAAACAAAGGTTTTTGTGATTACTGATGTTACAATGCTCCTTGCACCATGACTCACTATATTACTAATTCCCACATACACATTAACTGAATACACACTGTTCCTTTAAAGCTGTTTCACATGCGGTGCGATGCAGTTGTGTGTGCATGTTTTAGAGTTGAAAGCTACCAGCGTGATGCTGCTTCGAGGCTCTACAGTGGTCTCGTATTTCGTTCTATTTTCTTTAACACATTCTCAACCTGGCTGACCAGCACTGCTCCCCCAACTGACACACACAGCCTGTCTGACACATGGCCGACAGCGTTAATGAAGTGCTCCGTAATTTATGCATCAGTAATAGCTCCGGCCTTTTGCCTCTATGACGTCTCCCACGTAGTCGTAAGAAATGTGATCAGAGAAAAAATTCCACCGATTTACAATGTAGGATCTTTTTTGTTAAACGGCTGGGATTTTCTTGCTCTGTAACTCTCGTTCCTTCAATCTGTTCAATCCGTCACAACTGATCTGTCAGTATTATTCATTCAGTATGGTCTTTTCATTTCAGACCCAGCCACATACCCCTCCCATTTCACTGATTTGCCTCAGTAGTGTTCATACAGGTAAGCTTTCAGTAGTCAGTTGCCAGGTTGTCTTTTGAGAAAGCTAAACTTTACAAAATGACTTCTACAAAGTGAAAACTATTCCTCCTCCTTTAAAACACCCATCACCTTCACAGGATAAAAAAGAAACCTCAGCAGCTTGGCTTTTCCTTTCTGTAGTGACAACAAGCGCTGATCTATTTATACTGCTGTCGTGTTGTTTGGTGCAATTCCACCTTACAATATTTTGTAACACAATACATTTTACTTTAGTTGAAACAAATATGTATCCAAGACGTGCTGTGCTTTTTGTTGGTATATGAAGATAAAGAGATGCACTCTTTAACTCATCTCCACATTTCATTCAGGAACACATGATGATGTCAGGACTGCTTTTCCTCATTGCGCGCTTTTATGAAATCCCTGTTAAAATGTTACTGTAATGTTAAATTATTGGATTAGTAATTGTACACTTTATTTATTTAACCTCACTTCTTTCAGGAGGAAAATCTTGGACTAACAAAGTGAGTTAACAAAGACTACTAGTTTGCTAGTGCATATTAATGTTTAAAAAAAAAAATTCAAATTGCAATAACAATTTCCATTCCTTTGTGCGGGATGTATTGCCAAAAAATAAAGATTTAAGGATCCAATTTCCATTTTGAATGTATAATATATATTCATCTTGCTGCTGCTCAGGGCAGACGCCCGTCAATTACAAATCCCCCTGTAGAGTTTAAGCGCCAAAGACTTCCTGTCAAGACTTTATTATCACTCATCATCTGTTATGATAAACAATTGTCTGCTTCACTTGTCTCTCCTGATTGAAATAAATGTTTCTAATGGTTTATTACATAAAGAATGATACGATTTTACAGAAATGACCTGGAGGAATCCTGCCATCATACAAAGAGTAATTTCAATGCGTTGAATTTGGGACATAATACAACTCTCACAGGAAAGTTCACCACATTATATGTGGACATCTAGTCAGTGCAGATGGTAAATATAGTCCACTGAATAAATAAATTCCCCAGTGCATGTTAGGATGAGCATCAGACTTTGAAGCACATTTTTCCCAAAGATGTACATTGGCAAAGAGACGTCTGTAACTCAGCAGTAATTATTTGGAGGTAAATCAACTTCCCAGTACGAACACTTAAAAAGCCCCTATTTAAAACATTAGGTCCTAAAAGGCGAATCCAGAGTCATCTTCCTTCCTCCGTTCATGTTAGACTCAGCAGCTGGGAGGCCGGGTAAAGAGAAATGTTAATGTGTTTGCTCAAAGGGCCCATAGATGCTCACTGGAAGATCTGGATAATTCTATAGCCAGAAGTTAAACTTTCCAAGTGGCGAGTTTGCTACATCTGATAAGAACACAAACTCCGGTTTGGTCTCATTGGCGGCTCTAACTCATTCTTCAGAGGGAGACCAGATAGTTAGCAAATTACAATGACATAAATCACCCCAACATTGCCCTGCTGGTCTTTGTTGTATTTATTTGAAATATTATTCAGTGGTAAGATCACAGTTGTATAAATCTCTGCGTTAAACGAATCATAAAGGATTATTTCAAATGTAAATCATAAGTGATGTAAATCATAACTGTCCTTGAAATATACAATCCTATTTCATTTCCTTGAATTACACATGAAATGCCAAATCACATATATACAATGAAGGCTTGAAGCCTGAGGATACGGTAGGTATGAAAGACTATGCCAAACACTGATATCATTTAGAGTGTTGAAGGAATAGGACATTGGTTTAGGGTTAAGAAATGACTGAAGTCAATAAATGTCCTCATTAGAAACAAAGCGATAATGGGATAAAAACCCTTAAAGAAGGAGTGTGCTACTGAGCAGCATTTAAATAAGAGGGGGGAGAAGAAAAAAAACTGCCTACAGACTTGCTTAAGCCTGTTGCTTCATACTTACAGTGTAATTGCTGTTGGCTACAGTCACCGGCTGCCCGTCTCCTGTGTAGAAGGTCTCTGTAAAGTCTGGACCTAACAGCTCGCTGGGAAAGAAAAAGAAAAGAGGAGGGTGTGATTAAGTAAGATGTTACTTTTAAGATCCATGTGCAATTTAGGTCTTAGCAGCAGCAGGTAGAAATAGGACAGAACATAGAAAAATACAGCCTGAGGTCATGATGACATAAAACTCTTCTTTTACACTCCAGGAAACCTCGTCTTTATCCATTTGGAGCGCTTGCTGTTGAGGTCCAGTTGGGTGAAAGTACTGTTACATCCATCATAACCAAAGAGGCATAACACATATATATATATATATATATATATATATATATAGTTTATACAATTTATGACTGCGACACTACAAATCTAATCCAATGATGACTGAAGTTTTTTTTATCATTTTTGTTATCACTAGACATTTAAAACTTCACCCCTGTATATATATATTTTAAAATCAGTGTTTATTTTAAAATAGATATTGTATATATCACAATATCTATTTTAAAATAAACACTTAAGGTGTGTTTACATTTAATCATAATTTAAACAGAACAGAAATCTGTTGCCTACTATGGGCCGACACATTCAAGCATTAGGGGCAGACCAAAGCGGTGTTTTCCGACTACCACTAATGACATTATCAGGGGTACTCTTGTCTTGGCCTTGGTAGCTAGATGTATCAGGTGGAGCAAGACGCATGATAAGATGCTACTTACTGCATTATGGGAAATGTAGGATCAAGCATTTTAGGCGTTTGCTACATACTAGGAGCTAAAAGCCTCTTTATTATTAAACATTTTTTATTTTTTTTAATCTGTCACTTGTGAATCCCCAAATCTGCGGAAGGGCAATTTTAAATCACTGGAGTGCCCTTTCAATATGTAATGAGTTAATCATAGAAAGAGTTATTATACAAGACCGTAAGTGTACATTATTCTACATAATATGACTGACCTTGAAATTCTCTTTGGCCGTCTGTGTGGTACTTTGGTGCCCAGCACAGAACAAAAAGGGCACAGGTGGGAGGAGAGGATCAAACAGGTGGGAGCTTCATTCAAATGAGGCAGCACAGACAGGTCTGTTTTAACTGCTATTCTTCTGAGAAACATCACATTACTGGAGCATTACAGCCTCCTTTACTTAAACCTAAAAAATCTGTGGTTCCTGTTTTATTATTGAAATGTATCACTTTAAATGAAATGATTTAACCCTTAACAATGTGAAATACAGTAGAATTGAAATTATCATACAAACTGCTCCACCAAATGTAATCTAATATATAAGGTTTAGAATATTAGCTTTTAGTTGAAGCTTTAAGATATAAAACACGTAACATGCAATTTCTTAAAATGTCTGACAGTGGTGAGGCACTTCATCACTACCATGCAAGTAATGACAATAATTAACCCTAAGTTTCGCTTCTGGAACACAGGGTGGCCATTTGTAGCATAGCATCAGGCAGCTTCGACAACTATCCGGCTTGGCTCCACAGGTCACGAATGGGTTTTAGCTGTTCTTTATTTCCAGGTTTGTTCTGTGGATTTGGAGCTGGTCATGATACAATGTTATGCAATAGTGATATGTTATGCAACTGTGCCGATGTGAGGGTTCCGGGACAGAGGATGTCGCATGTGTACAGATTGCCCTCTGAGGCAAATTTGTAATTTGTGATTCTGGGCTATACAAAATAAACTGAATTGAATTGAATTGATAAACGTTGCTTCGTGAGGTTGGACGAAGATATATGTTTATAAAATGTTACGCTTCCATGGAAAAAAACAGTTAAGCTTACATTAGCTTTTTAATGATTTTAAATGTGAATAAAGACCTACCCGGTTTACAGGGACAGTAACAAGCCTTAATTTCATTGTCTTTTGTCTTGAACGGCAGGTGATGTGTTAGTTTACTTTTACACTGTGATCTGTAGCTTAAGCTTCTATCTTTATCTTTTTAACTTGTTTTCACTGCTGAGTGATTTTTTTCTTGGATATACCCTTCAAACACATTTTGTAGACCCTTCGGTTTGCTTCTCTGAAAATGCTTTTTGTTTTCAAAAACTAGATAATATTACACAGGGAGTGCAGTTGGTGACAGTGTGGGTTCTATAGTAACAAAGCTCTAACAGCTTGACGGAAAAACAGCGGGGGGCGGGGCTTACACAAGGGTCAATTCCCTGACGTGTGAAATCTCATTCTAGCTCATACTACACTTTCACACTGAATCTGTGCTTTGAAGAAAGTGCCTAGTCAGACAAAGCTTCAATGATATTCATAGCTTCTCTCTTTGCTTGCTGACATCCCTGTGTGATTTTCTGATATTGCCAAGTTTGATTGCTAAAAGCATAATCTCCTCTGAATGAAATGTTGGATCAGCAGGACCAAAGTCTTTCATGTTGATTGAGTCGGGCATTGATAACAAAAAGAGACCGAGATGCAAAAAATATATATACATCTCAATGCCTTCACTGTGATTGTATCGAATTTGATTCATCTGTTAGTTACTTATCTCATGCAAATAAAGTGCAGATAAAGAAAAGTTTGGTCTGACAAGATAAGAATTAGCATTTTTGTTACTGTTCTGCTGAAAGGCAGCTTACAGAAAGGCACAAAAGAGAAAGAAGAGAGATTGTTGCTTGATGTCCCCTAAAAGGTCACCATACAACAAAAAGCATTGGAACCAGTGAGAAGAAAGGTAGAAAAGGTGATATTGTCATGTCTGGGGACGAAGGAGTCCGTACTCAAATGCCAAGAGGTTCCTGGATGGGCGCATCAGTGTTATAGTTGTATGGATAAGTGATACCACGAGGACGTCTGGGCTCATTCGGCCTCTGCGTGTGGCTGAATTACTGACCAGGCAGGAGACACACTCCCTGAGCACAAATGAGCAAACGGAAGACGGACATGAAAATTGTATTATTCATTGAGGGATATCGTAAAGGAACATGATCCAGCTTTCTCAACCCTTTTACTGCAGACAATTTGCCCTGCTATGTAAAAAGACTGCCTTACGTGGTAGTCCTCTAACGTTAATTTTGATTGAAGCTTGTGCACAGACGGCAGTGTGTGAAAAAACAGCTACACCTTATTATGCACAGTATTTACACAGCATTTTCATCAAAGGGAGACAGAACAAATGGCAGATTACTTTCATTGCAGGTGACTGTCTTTCAAGCTTTAAGGATGGTGTAGAGGCAAAGATTAAAGTCAAACATCTCCTATTGCTTAATTAAAAACTTGCAAAGGATGTGATTAACTGGTGAAAAATAAATGACCTTTAACGGTCCTGGAGAAACACAACAGGCAAAGATCAGTGTGTGTGTTCAGGGTAGGTCTGAAATAGCAATCCAAACTTGATTGGTATTTCAGGCTAGCTTTTTAACATGGCCAACAGGTTCTGGAGCATCTGCTATTTAAGGGTGTAGCTGATTGGCAAAGATTCATTATTCTCGAGGCTCTGTGATGAAAGATCCAAACATGACCTTGTCACAATTCCACATCAGCTCATGTCTGTGCTACCATCCTTGTGGAAAGTGTAACCGAGGCTTAAAGAAGGAGTGACCGTCTGATCATCGGTTTCTAAAGTTTCTAAAATGTTGAACGGTACCCCCCAAATTCCACCACTGGAAATGGGGTTTCAGAAAAGAGCCTGACCAGTCCACCTTATCTCAGCTGATTAGCTACAGATATATCGGCACATACGCTGTCCAATATGTGCAGATATGTATTTATCAATATTAAAAGGAACTAACATATATAGCGGAGAGCACTATTACTTGCAATATAGTGACAATAAGATCAGTATCATAAGCAAGCCACAGTTCTCTGCAAAGACAACCCAATAGCTCACAACATAGAGGTGAAAAGCAAGAAAATTAAACTTCAGTAAAGAAATCTAACAGCAACCTCACTAATAGTTAAAACTATAAACCAGCTCAAAATACACCACATAAGCAGCCATTTTCTGGACAGACACATTACAAGGACTAACAAAAAGCCTTTTGGAACATGAAACAGCAAACTTAACCAACTACTCGGTCTCTACATTCTGAGGGGGCACAGGCTTGTCACCACTAGCTTAAGCATAAGGCATTTTACACTGATTAAATTAGCCTAGCGGCTAGCGGTCTTTCATATATATATATATATATATATATATATATATATATATATATATATATATACATATGTGTGTGTGTGTATATATATACACACACACACACACACACACACATATACATATATAATATATATATATATATATACATACATACATATATGGTAATGGTAAACTGAAGCCTCAGAGTTTTTTTGTGTTTCTATATTGTGATCAGTATGTCAGTGTCAGTGTTGGAGAGTTTTTTCACACTTCTGCCGGATGAGGGCACGTGTGGAAAATTAACATTAGCTAATATTGTCCTCCCGTTCACTTCCATTCTATGCAGTCCCATCAGGTGCAGAGCCAATTCTCATCTTTGCATCCCGTGGAGTTCAACTTTGGTGAACTTTGACCTGCAAAGCTGCAGCCTTACCCAATAGCAAAGGCTTTGTTGTAGACCCCACTTGGCATTGCCCACCGCCTCCGCATGTGATGAATCAGGAATTAATGTCTTTGAAGACTGTTCTTTCACTTCCGCTGTCCTACTCCACTTCTGGTATTATAAGTAATTTGTATTATATGTATATGTTACTATAGTATATAAGTTAAGTGATCATTTGTTAGTGTCACATTGCTTGAATGAATAGAACACATATTGAAGGCTTCTTCTCGCTTGATGCCAAGCATAGTTGGTATCCAGTTGAGTTACTGCTCTCCAGAAAATGTGATGATTTTGTGATTCAAGTTTATCAAGTTTATCAACCTTACCATATTCTCGTGGTTGCTTCTTCTCCCCCATCTCTTTAAGGAAAGAAAATGTGCAGATCTTACTCTGCCACATACTGCGTTAAGCACTATCGTCTACCATGAATGCTCATTAAATAACGTTCCAGTGGCTGTGGAGCATCTCATCAGCCCTGATACTGAATAATTACACAAACACACCCAGCCCTTCTCTCTCTCCCTCAGAGCGGGGTCGAACGCTGTGTTGCTTCCAAGAAGAAAAGTAATGGGCTCTTTCAGGGGCAGAAGGAAAGCAGACAGCCAGCCTGGCTCTGGTGGCCTGATAAAATTTGCTCTAATGAGCCGGCCGAGAGAATAAACAGCTGGACACAGCTGTGTGTGTGTGTGTGTGGATGTACTGTGTTTTATACCCATGTTCTCTCCTCCTTTAGGCCTCTGATTGGTTAGCAAAGCTCCTATATCTTGGTGAAACAAGCTATAGGCGAGACCACAAGGTGAGGGGGGAAGCGAGCAAATACGAGCCATAGAGGTGTGATGAGTGAATGGAGCTGAAAAACCAACGGGGAGGCTCACATCTTGTGCTACAAAGACGTTGCTGCAGAAATCCCCTAGGTGGAGATCAGATGCTGTTTGTGTGGGATCCTTCAAGAAAAAACAACAAGAAAAAGAGCTAGAGGCACATTCAAGGTTAAGGTCTGGTGTGGCTTTGAATAATCATTAATTCATTAAATCTATAAAATGTGAGAAAATATATTAAAACAAAAACCCATTCAACCTTTCTAGAACCCAAAGTGATAACTAATGACATAAAACAAAAGAGAGCACATAATCCACACATCTGTGAGGCTGTAAACAGTGAAGGTTTGTCAATTTTGATTGAAAAGAGTTTTGAAGCATGACTATTTCACTTTGACCAAAAACAAAATCAAATAATAGTTTTCTTACAAATAAGAAAAGTGAATAAAGGTTAATATTTGGACTTTGTTGCCTTTACTATAGTACAGCCGAAGATAGGCAGGAAAAGGTGAGAGGACTCATTCTTTGTACATAGGGCACATGTTGCACATGGGTGCTGGAGAAAAACAAATGTGACTGAACTTTTTACTTGTGTCCATATTGTGCAGTGACAAGTGCCAGAAGCATCACAGATGATTCTTTCATCAAAGATTTTACTGTCCAATACTTTGCTTCGATTAAACTGCAGACTTGTGGACTACCCTTGCCTAATTGCTTGCATATGCTAACAGTATCCTCTTAGCATTAAGGCATTAATATCCAGAAATTGACTGCCGTGTGGTTTATCAATACTTAGTTCGGTAAGTCAAGCATCACTTGCTCTATAAAAGGTCAATGCTTGTGGATGTTTACTTATTGTATTTTCATTTGAAACAGACAGGACCGCTGGAACACCACACATCCTGCAGATTTACTAAAGATAGACCCAGTGGCAACAGTCAACAACACACAGACCTCTCCTTTGTCTGTTTGAAATGTGAGATAAACATATTTACCATCACCAGACTTCATGAGCAAGCACAGCCCAATGCTGAGTGTTACAGGCGTCTCTAAACAAACACGTCACATGTAACCGTCCTGCTATCTGAGATTTCAGTCATGCCTAAGGGCTGCTGGGACTAACAGGAAAACAGCGAATACCAGAGTCACTGAATGACTCCATTGAAGTGAAGCTTCTCATTATTGTACTGAGTTGCTAAATGGAACTATCACATGTTGAATATTAAAATGCAGTAAGAGCTTGAGGCGTAGCTGCCCTCAGTTGAAGCTTTCTGGAGGGTTGCAAACAGCACAGCCCTGCTGACGTTCAAGGTAAAGGTAATTGCTACTGTACCGTAGCTTGTTTTTAGCCAGAAAGTTTTTTTTGACCAGGAGAGAATATGTGCAGATGTTTGCATCCTACAGTACAACCAGAGAGCAGAGAGACGGAACTTCCACTTCCCAGTGAGCACCAACCGGGATTTCAACGTTGATTTCTGGTTGAAAACTGGGTGATATTGGGTCTGAACGTCTAAGACCGAATTTCGCCGTCTTTTCAACCGGCTAAAATGCGGTTACAACATCAACGTGTCACAAAACACCTATTTGTTTGAAAATGTTGATGATTTCTTCCGTTGTAGGTTGAAAGAGAGATGATATTGCTTATTTTGAACGTATTTCTCCAAAGTCATATTACGCTGGTGGTTGAAATGTGGTCTACACAGCGACGTGATTTAAATGCTTTTAATGTTTCACATAAAAAGGCATAAATAAGGAACTATAGACGTTTTGCTGCCAACAAGATGCTCTCAGGACAATCTTTTTTACTTTTCAATGTCAACATTTTGAAAGAGTGGGGGGAATATAACTTGGATGAATAGAAAGAACAGGAAATGGGAAGTATTGAACCCAGCTGCAGTGCCATATTTTAAGAGGAATGACGGGTGCAAATAGGAAGGCCTTGGGCACCAACCTTGTGGGCCTGTCAAGCACAGCTACTATTTTAGTTCATGAATGTGCAGCAGCCAAAAAGTGCAACAGTGCTGGGTGAAGGGGGATATAGATCAGAGTTGTGGTGATTTATAAATACAGTCAGCCAATCACATCACTGGTGTCATCCCTCTGAACCAGTTGGGTCAATTACAGTGCTGATGACGACAACAGCTCAACAACTGAAGAACAGGCTTCTCCGCTAAATAATGTCGTTGTCTGGAGCACACTTTTTAGTTCCTACTTACTCCAACATGCTAACTAAGGAGCCCACATAGAGGGCAAACATCCCCAACGATCTGGTGTCAACGTTGGGCACATCCTCGATCTCAGCTATCCTCTGGTGTGGCTGTCCATACTGCATTCGTTGCCATGGAGTCAGTAAAGGGATGCAGTAACTGAGGGAGTCAGCGAGTGATCAATAGGGCATTTTGAGTATAAATACTTAAATCTCTCTGAGGCATCCCCAGGAAGTAGATTGTCTATTCTCAGATGGTTGAATACTTAAGGGTTCGGGTGGTATTCATGTCCAAGGGACACTTTTTGCCGACTGAGATTTTATGTTTTTCACTTCTCAGTTATCGGGTATAGATGCACTGATGCATACACCTCATTCATGTTGAACTGAAGAGAATGCATGACTGATACTGGGAACATGTAGCCTGCAAAAATATACACGCAAGGGTTCTTGAACACCTCAATAAGTAAAAGGTAAAATCCCTAATTGGACACACATCCAACCAACAAAAACATGTAAGACCACATCATAAAATCTCCTCTAACACATTCTGAGAAATACCTTCAAACCCTACATGGTCTCTTAAGTCTGTAATCTGAAGACAATCTTGACTAGTATTGACTTTGATCTGTCTCTGTGCTTCCTCCTGGCCTTGCCTTATCATCACTGTGCTAACTGCTCTGTGGAAGCATAAAATAACATTAAAAATAAAACAGAGATCATAAATAAGAAAAGCGCAGAACTTCAGAGTGGATTATGGAATCACATAGTTTGCCAAAAAAGCCTCACCTCCCTTAAACTGCCCACAGTGGGCAACTGTGACTCAGTGGTAGAGCAGAGGTTCAATCAGAGGATCGATCCCTGGCTCCGCTGCTCCATGTCCATGTGTCCTTGGGCAAGACACTTAAACCTAAAATGCTCATGCAGGCTGTGCAATCGGTGTATGAATTGGTATTTATGATTAGCTAGTTCTGATAGGTCTTTAAGTGGTCAGACTAGAATAGCGCTGTACAGTCCATTTACCATTTACTAGGTTTGTGCGGATTGACGATTGAAGGGATGATTGACTGACCTACTGTGCATTAAGAAAAGTTTTTGGTAGAGCAGCACGTTAGCCAACTGAGCCCCGTTTATCAGCACAAGTGACTTTTGTGGAGGGTATTTTCAAATCCTTAATTACAAACCAGTTTGCCGTCTCTTTCTCCATGGATCTGGCACCCCTCCTCTTCGTTCTCCACATGCCTGCTCACCAATATTTTGCCCTGTGCCCAATAGGAGTAGTTAATGTTATGGATAGGGTTGTTTAATGTGTTCTTGCATTCAAATATTTGATTGAGGTTTTCAAATGAAGCTTTAAATGTCTTTTGTCATATGATTTCTTGTTATTGTGGTTATACAAATATGAATGATGGTGAGAACAGGCCTCCCTTTATGTGCAGTGAGCAGAAGAGCAAAGAGTGTTGTTTTGACCACAGTGAAAATATTGTTTTTGAAAGGCTTATCACATATCAATTGAAACTATTGTTGTGTTAGATTAAACATGTTGGCAATTTTGTAAATGCTTTCATCTATCTTTTTTCAATGAATGTTGACTTTTGGACTAAGGACTGAGTGCCGTGTTGCTCGCCATGTGTATGTTGCGAGAGTGACTGAGAGAGGGAAGGAGAAGGACTATTGCACACAATGTTTCTGTAAGTTATTAATAAAAAATGTCAACGTTATGAATGAAGCTTCAAACTATTTGGGCAAACCCTAGCTATGAATATGATTTGGATTGTGATATTAAAGACCACGAGTGACCAAAAAGGAAACAATGGCCCAACCTTCACACCAATCAACACCTCTAAAGCTTATCACATTTTCCCAGAGCCAAGAATGATTACTTCAAATTGCTAATATTTCAAACCCCAAAGTACTTCATTTACTTTCAAGGAAGAAAAGAAGCAAACCCTCACGTGTGATTAGAAGGAACCATTGGGATTTTTTTTTTATGTTAATTTATTAATCTGCCAATTGCTCTAAAAAAACACACACAATGACTGTAAATATGATTTTAATTCACAACAAAATTCAACCAAATCATGACCACCATTAACTCCCAGACATTAAAATGTATAAACAAAAAGGATAAGGTTTGAGTTCTCTTATATGTATTTTTAAGAACTGATTTAGACAAATAATCATAGCAGAAGTCATAAAGGAAGCGGGGACTGAGAGCTGTCACAAACTGACTCCACTTGCTCGAGTTGCTGTTGTCTTTGAACCTGCCTTGATGCTGAGTAGCAGGAAGTGTCAACGCTACCTTGGTGCTTTAGAGTTATGCATCACTTCTGTGAAACACAGCAGCTGTGTTCGTGTGGTTAAGGCAGAGCGCTTGTCCCGTAACCACAAGGTTGGCGGTTTGAACCCCTCTACAGTCAACATGCCGAGGTGTCCTTGAGCGAGACACCTAACCCCAAGTTGCTCCCCGGGTGCTTCTTAGCAGCCCACTGCTCCTCCGGGATGGGTCAAATGCAGAGAATTGTAATTTCCCCATTGTGGGACTAATAAAGGCTTAATTATTATTATTATTATTAAGGTGTGCCACTGCCTCAGCAAGGCTGAGGTTAGCCACAAACCCTGACACGCTTTATGAAACCTGTAATGAAAAACTGTCTTCAAGTTGTGATAGGCTGAGACACATGCAAAGCTGTGTTGACCTCAGATAATCTAGAAAAATCACCACTTACACCCTTTTGTAGAGTGTCATTAAGCAACCAGTTTGTTTATTCAATGTGAAAATACATTTAATTATGACCAGATTATGGAAAATAAATGACTGTCTTTTGTGCCGTTATGTGTTCCCAACATTTCATGAATGCAACAAGCAACTACAGATGTGTTGTTATGTGAGCTTTTAGCAGTTACGCTATTAAAATCACTGTAAACCACAGTCTCAAGGGTTATTTAGGCTTTCATTTTGAACAAATAGCAACATGCAGACCAGTGTGGGTTTCTTGTTGTCATGTTCCAACAGCTTGTTTTCCGACCAACAGCCCCAATCCCAGAGGCTTTTATTTACAACAGAAGAAACCAGCAAATCTTCACATTTGAACAGCTCGAAACAGTGAATCGAACGCTTGACATTTTTGCTATTGTGTTATTTGATTGTGCCAAATGATTGCAAATACTTTTATGTCAATCGACTTATCAATCAATCTTCTTATTGTATCAGCTCTATTCTGTGAAGAGATCAAAATGGCCGGTACCAATGCATTAGTTGGGCTCCATTAAATTTTTAATGTTAAGTCATAAGACCAATTGATATATTATACAGAAACAAGACCAAGGATGACAATATAGTCATGCTAGAAGCTCTGTGGGGCTAGGTTTAGAGGCAGCATTGCTTTGAGTGAAACGCTAACATCTACATGCTAACATGCTCACATTGTCAATGCTGGCTGACATGATGATGTTTAGCAGGTATGATGTTTACCTCGTAAGACCTTCCTGCCACCATCAAAATCATTAGAATTCATCCTCTGGGCTCCATGACTGTGTTCTTCCTTGGGGCATCATAAATGTCTGAAAACAATTTCAAGGGCAATAGGGAATAGTTGTTAAGATATTTCAGTCTGGACCAAAGTGATGAGTCTACCAACAGAAAACTATAGTACTATATGATGGAGAGGCTAACATCGCCATCCATGGAACCATGCTGGTAGCATGGCTAAAAACTGGAAAGCTCAGATACCACCTTTAAAAATGCAAGAAGCAGTGCATTTTGGGGGATAAAGCACTCTCTGTTGGCGAAGAGGTGTTCGACTTTAACAGCTCAAACAGACTAAATTTAGGTTCTACTCATGATTGTGAAGCATACCTTAGCACAGCTACAGAGTTAGTCATGATGGCGGTTTTCTGCTGGTCCAGGGACTGTATAAAAATATTTTAATGTACTACACAATGAGTGTGTGTGCAGTTTACCCTGAAATTGCTCTGACAAACTCCAATAGTGAAATGACAATTAAGCGGTAATCGGCTTCTCTAGCTCTTCCTGTTTGTGCTTATCCTTTAGTTGGGTATGTTATGTTTTCTTCTTTCTCATTTCAGAAGTGATCCTGGGCTTCTCCTTGACGGCTGAGGTTTCAGAACAGTTTTAAGACGTGATGACAGCTGACTGGATTTCATGGTGAGCTTTGGAGATGCACATTACAGTTGTGCGGACGTTTGTCTGCTCCTGCTGTGTTCTTTTGTTTGGGCCTTAGGGTGTGTGGGGAAGAAGGCAGTGAACCAATGGTTTTGGAAAATGGGTTTAGAAGTCGCCATATTTTCTAAATATATTTTTACTTCATAACCCAAAACTAATTTTGGAGCCCATTGATTTGTCCCATCAGACTTTATATATTTGTATTATGATGGTATCACTGACATAGCTATTAGTTTCAGATAGCTCGTTGTCCTTATGTTAAATTTCTTTAGGACCTGTGGCAGCTGTAACAGTATTTCATGATTATGGCTGTATGACAATAAAAGCATCAGCTATTAACAAAATGATCAAAATTAGTAAAACATGTGTTTAAGACCATATGATATGCTCAAAAGCTCCAGAACAAGAACAACTTTGTACTTAAGCAAGAATACTATACAAAAAACTACAGCTCCCATGAATTATTATTATTATTATTATTATTATTATTATTATTATTATTATTATTATTATTATTATATAGCATATAATAGCATAGCTAATGAAGCGTTGTTAACTTTGTGGAAAACACTTCACAATAAGACCATACTGCCAGTTTACCAGTGTTAGTGTCTTCTTGTCTAAATCTTTTGGATTATCCCCAAGCCTTGACGCTTTCTCCATCAAGGACTGACTTGCAGTAGGGGACACTATAACAAGGTAGTCTGCATATAGAAGTCTTTTTTTTCCTGGTCATCTACAGTGAGCCCAGGTGATGCAGAAGACTGCAGAGTTGTTGTGTCCAACTCATTAATATAAATGTTGAATAAGTGGGGCTCAGATGGCATACCTCTGTTCTGAATGAGCCTTTGTGTTTTTATTATCTGTTAGAAAGCCACATTTGTTTTCCTCATGAACTGCTTTAATGATGACTTTGCTTTAATGCTTTTGTTTATCTCTGAGAGGCTGGTTGGGCTGTCCAGGTCATTGTTCCAATAATCATTCTTGTTCTCGGTCGTTTAGTTTTCTCAGAAGGAGTTTTCACTTGTGGCGTGTTAGTTGCTTTTCCAGCTCTTTTGTCATGAATGTGCTATTTCAGTGTTGACGTATGACATTGGTGTCTGCGGTGTATCTGATCGGCAGCATGTTCTTGCTTTGTCTCAGTAGCTGTCTCTTATTTAAGCATTCATGGTCAAACTATATATTTATTTCACTTTGCTGGCTTATTAAATCGGTTCCCCTTGAATTTGTAGAACAGGAAGCTGTACATCGAGTTCTCAGTTTTTTAAAGGTGTAATGAGCAGATTTATAACTTTGTGAGTCCTCCAACCTGAAGGACAAAACAGATATTTGTGATACTGCCTTATGTTTTCTCATCTGGCAGCCCCATTGACAGGATGACATTGTTTGTCAGTGCCTTGCAAAATGTGACAATTACAAAAAAAATGATTTGAGCAGTTTTTTGATCTGACACCTCTGGAGTCAGAGATATTCTCATTTAATGAGACCTTTACAGCATGTTTGTACACACGAGAGCCTTGTCAATCATTATTACACAACACATCCCTTCTACCTGAGTTTAAGAGAGAGTCTCCCCAACTACAGAGAGTGTCAGCTAACTACAGTTAACTTAAATATGAGAGTGAAGGCTGCACACCACCAGTATGAATTCAATGACATTTGAGAGATGTTCGTTCTGTTCAGGTGATGTTTTTACCTTGTGGACATGTTTAGTATTTATTCTTCCTAAGTGATACAAAAGAAAATGTCCCTGCCTGTTCTGAACCATAACGTTGGAATAGCGTGCACGGTAGCAAAAAACTGAGTGGGAATGGCACAATTTTGTCCACCAGTCATCAGACAACTGAGCTGGTAAGCTAATTATGGATCACTGGTCTACTGAGACCAATTTATATATTGTATATGTATATTTTTTGTTTATGCAAATCAAGAAGCTCTATATGTTCTGAGTCCTCTGGCATGCCCTTTAGTGGAATCTTCCAGTGACATGCGTAGAGTACAGTAGATGCAAGTATGCAAAGAATTCCGTTCTTGATGCAGCTGGTTTCCTGAGCAACAGAAATGCAAAACAAAAAGCAAGTATATCTGCGGCCTAAGGTTTCAGTTTAGTCACGAAGGAAACTAAAACCACTAGGTTACGGTTTGGGTTATACGGCTTATGGTTAAAGTAAACCAGAAAGCCACTCAAAGAACTTCTTCCATAATATCATATTGCTATAAACACATAATAAAAACACAAACACCAGCAGTCACCATGACTATTATATCAATATGATCAGTTGAGGAGAAGGTTTGTCAGACTGGTGTAGAAGAAAATATCTTCCAGCTCTGTCATTCTTTAACGTTGTACATCACAAGGTGACCACAAGACAATAACAATGAACTGTACGAACTTTCCCCAGACAATCACCAATAATGTGCTCATTTGCAATACATGATCACCGTTTCAGTCTGATTGCACCACCTTAATGTCTTTTCGCTCCATTGTAGGAAGTATTTATCGGTCAGCTGAAACAGCACAACAAGCCAGAGAGCCCGGCCAGCTGCTAGTTACGTCTACAATGAGCTACTGCCAAGAACTGGCGGAGAGATATCTGCAGATAGCATGGAGAGGAGAGAGAGAGAGAGAGAGAGAGAGAGAGAGAGAGAGAGAGAGACCCATTGCCCTACTGACAGGAAAAGACACACACAGAAAATGTGAATACACACATCCTCTTCTTGCTCACACGCTTTCTCAGACGTTAAGTATTGCCATCTGCTGTTAATCATCTCCCCCCCTTTATTTACCCATCATTATTCACACATACCCAGAACAAATCCAGTTTGCAAAGAACTCCTCCTGCTGACCGTGTACACACAGAGCCCCTTCAGTCCACCCCGCCCTCAGGGAGCATTCACAACAGCAGCAGTTGAGTTTGGGCTGATAAACATCAGACATGTCGGGGGGGGGGACACGACAGTTACACAGTCTTTGCTCATCTCCTGTTTACAGCAAACGCTGAACAGAAACTCACACTATCCCTAGAATTAGCTTGCATAATGGATGAAGCCGACACATGCCATACATACCATGACCTAAATTAAATTAAGGCCGATCATAACTTGAGTTCTGCTATAGGGGGCTGAGAGGAATAGTATGCAAACATTCTTATCAAAAGAAAACTGGCTCAACACCTAACAAGGCCCAAACAAGAGAAGCAGAAAAATGGGGAGGAGGTGTAATTTAACATTTGAGGCTTTCTGAATTGAGCATCTTGTGCTGAGGCCCAAAGACACAAACACAGGGGGCTGAGAGAGGACATTCATCACATCTGTAGGAAGCGCTGAATGCTGCTGGCAGCGGGAACAGTGGCGATAAGACAACAAAGGAACTACAGCAGCCAGGTTTCAGGTTTCCCGTAGCTACATCACAACACTGCTAGCCCTTTTGTTGCGCACTGTGCCACCAATATACATACTTTAATTGTAATTGCAGTGTTTCCTGGGCATGAGATAGAGTTAAGCTAAGGTAATGGCTTCTGGAAATGAATAAAACAGGAAAAAAAATCAATGGAAGCACTGCAGTTAATGTGATTATACGGCCCTCCTCGGTCCTCTAAGAGACATCTGGAAAAACAGAGCTAGCATCTGAGGCCCGATGAGGGGCCGCCATTACACACTGCAGCAGACAACCTAACTCAATCAATGAAACACATGATTGCTACGAGACAACATGTAAGTGGCTGAGAGGAGAGATAGATGTTTACTCATACTTTTATTTGGCATGTATGTAACCAGTAGTTAACATTTCATAAAGCTGCACTTATGAATATTTCTATATTAACAATGAATCATATGACGTTTCATGTGAAAGCTGTTGCTTAAAGTGACGCAGAGAATTATCACCAACTCTACAGTTTGTCTTAGCTCTACTAGGCGATTTTGGCTTCTTTTAGCTCATTGTTTCGTTTTTTTGGGCTAGCCAGTCCACTCTCATCAGCAGCCGGCAGCTGGTTTCAGAGAAAAAGCTCTGATAAACCCACATTACACTATTAGCTTAGCAACAAACAGCAGACAGACACAGCTATAGACTAGCTGTTGAAGAGTGTTTAACATCTAGCAGCTAAAGAGCATTTTTGGGATGCCTCCACTTAATGTGTAAATAAGCTATTGTTTGCTGCTCCCTGAAACAACTAATGGTGATAAAATGTCAGATTTTGTGTTTTAAACCTGCACTGCTGCCCCCAAATTGTCAGAGGAAAGAAAAAACTGTTCCTTCAGTCATGATCTTTTTATTTCTCAGCCAGCAATACAAAAGATTGAGTGAGTGGTATGTATAGTAGTTGTGAATGTATCTTTGGAGCCGATGTTCTAAATGCCATAGCTACACCTTAACTGACGTGCACCCTCTCACTTAGAGGGGCTATGGTTGTTATGGAGCCGGAAAGTGGAGACAGCAAGAAGTGTGATTGGTCATCTCCGGCTGTTCTCTGATACTGTGAAGGCAACATGACACAGTAAATAGAATAACCTCCTAGTTGTTATTGTATGCTTCCACCAACCAGTCAAGTTGCAGTTTACATCCACGTCTGTCCAAAATGTCTACACTTTATTATTTTATCATTTAAGACATTCGTGTGAAGTTGTCAGAATTAGCATTTGAATTCTTGAGTCATGGCCAACAATGGGTTTCTGACCTTGGACCCCAAAAAAGGATGCCTCTGACCACGGTTAAGGTGCTTTAAAAAAGGCTCCGTTAACTTCTCCTTTTCAGTAACACATCTAGCAAAGTCATCTCCAATGCGAACCAGAAACAGATTCTGTTTAAACCCAGTACAAACACAGATGTGCAAAGACCAGGATACACTAATAACATTAATATTATACTATTTGTAAAATTAAATTCAAATAGTAACGGCGTAGAATTGTTTCCTCCTGTTTTTATCTCCTGCATGCTGCACACAAGGTGAGGCACGCAAAGGTATTAACAGGGTGGTATAGCATCAACCTAACAGCACCATCATTTACATTTATTCAACCACAATTAGAAAAATAGTGCTTTGGCTCCAAAACTTTTATAGTAAATTAGTTCTGTCATTACAAACAATAAAGATTATTTATCTGAGTTTGTTTGGCAAACGTATTCATGTCGAGTTATATATATTGAAGAAAGTTGATTAAGTCAAAAAATACTTTTTAAGACTCTTTAATACACTGAATCAGTTAATCCAAATTGAGGATTGTTTAGGGTGATGCCATCAGAAAACATGTTGGGGCCCAGTTTTTCATAAATACAAGTACAAGTCCCTTAGGAAAAAAGATTGGGAACCACTGCTCTTTATAATAAAGTACTGTAAAAGTGTTAACACAGTCAGATATCAACAGAGGGACCTTAAACCCCTTCATTGAGCATGTATCTGGCTTTACTCTTAAACATGGACAGGCGGCAGGGGTGACCTGACAAGCACACTTCACCGCTAACCTCAGCCTGACAACATGCCGTGGTGACATTCTGGGACGACTAGGGACCTCCATGTTTGTCACGCCGGCTCTAATTGGCCCCAACGTCTGTTCATGGTCCGTCACCGGTCTGTGAAGTGTGCTGTCGGTTCCCTGAGCCCCTGTCACAGGATCAAGGTTAATGGCTTCTGTTGAAAACAAAAGGAGTGATGATTGATTGGGGCAAATGTGTGTTGGTCTTCCTGGCTTGCTAGTGGTGTCACGTAGTTTAATTCAAGGTGCATTAATGACCTTAAGAAACGGCTACCTCCATATAGCCTCAATCACAACTATGGAATTTATCTCATGAGACAGGAATCATTGTGTTTTTCTGGGAATATCCAATATAATCTGTGCTCTGAGCATTTCCTGAGCTGCCTTGTGAAGGGTGGAGCCGAGTGCAAAAAGCAACACTTAGCCTGGTGTCATCTGATGAACAGAATTGAATGCTGAAGCACACACTGGATGAACCGCACAGACAACATAGAGTCAAGGTTAAGTAGCCGGGTTGTGCCGAGCGGCGAATAAAACTGCTGCTTCCCTGGAGCATCAGTTAACACTTGAACACGAGAAGGCAGTTTATCTTGACGTTGCAATGCTTTTGTCACAACTAATCCAGACATGGCTGTCATAATCGATAAACCTATGGCAAAATATATCAGTGCATTGTGGGACATCTTGACAGCACCATATGACGCTATGTCAACACTTGTTCAATGCATAAATCAAGATCTCTGAGACTATGCATCACGCAACTATGTGTAATAAGATAATCTCATCTCAAAGGTCCATCTCTTGTTGAGCTTTCAACATTGTCTAATGGCCTTCATCAGGAGGTGGAGCTGGCTCGGGTTGATGTCCACAAGTAAAGGTCCAGTTCCTGAATCAAACCAATGCGAGGTTGATAAATGTATTCAATTTTCCAACTGAAACTGCGATCACAAAGGCAAAACTCATCGTTGGTCATACAGTCGGCTCCTCGTACGACTCAAGTTGCTTCAGTTCTTGTGATGTGCTTCCCTACATGTTGGCTGGCTAGTTAACCCGTCACAAAAACCTGAAAAGCATACATTTTTTAAACAATGAAATGACACATAAATGGTACGCTTCCTGTGGTTCCAAGGTTGTTCACCCCAGTAATGAACCGCTTCGTTGCTTCAATCGACTGCGTTTACCATCAACACTGCCTGGACATCCAACACTAGAGAGGCAAATCCTTTTTGGGATTTCAAAGCTAAACTCTTTGCATGTTTTTCAAATCCAACAAGACAGGCTTGAAGAGGAGCTGGATCTGGGAAAAACCATGCAGAGACATCGTGACAACTGAAATATAAAGACAAAAGAGATATCAAATGACTCGCTCAGCTTTTAATTTTTCTGAAATTTTTTCTGAAAACAGCTTTATCTGAATTGTGATTAAAAAAACCCTCTAATGTCTTTGAATGAAGATAAAAAAAACTTCTAGACATTTTAATGGTTTCAAAAACCTTCTGAGTGAGTATAGTTGTATAGCCGTGCAGTGTGATTTGTGCCGGCCATCAGTCATCCTGGAGTTCAGGCGTGAAGTGAAATGAGAGATGGCAACAAAGCCCAGCAGGCCTGAGCCTTGGTCCTGGTCTGTCTCAGACACTTGGGTTTCAGAAGGTCACACTTTGACAGATGAGGCTACGCCGTCTTTAGGGACACAAACACATTGGTGAACGGGACGGCGGTGAACACGCATCAGATGTCAGGGAGGGTGTGTGTGTGTTTCTGCAGATACGCAACCATGCGGAAATGTGAAGTAAATATATAATGTTTGGGGGCCGCACAGCTGCTGGAACAGGACTTCCTCAGCACATGCTGGACAGGAAACACTACAGAGTCTGCAGGGTATACAGGTTTTTGGCAGGCCAAGGCTCACACCGCCACCTGCTCTCTGTCTCAGTCTGTTTTTACATCAACTTCTCCTCCTTGACCTCCAGGACTGACTTTCACTGGAGGTTTGTTCTGTTTCCTGTGAGCTTCTCTAACCCTCTGCAGAATCCCCTTCTTTCCCACACTCCCCACAGCCAATTCATTTCCTGGTACTGACTCATATGTCAATCCCCCCTCCCTCCTCCTCCCCTCTCCCCTCATCCCTTCATCCTGAAGCAGCTCTGAATCGGAGGATGGGGATTTTCCTTCTCAAAAAGGGGAGGCGGAGGCCGGCCGGCTCGGAGCTGCCAGTCATCGTCTGAGCTGACAACCCGGGCCGGATTAGAGCAGATTAACAGAACAGAGCTCATTATTGATTTTAATCATTATTAAAGTGGAGACACTGTGGGGCTGCAGCCAAGTTCAAACAAAAAAAAGTGGTGGGGGGGAATCGATGAAGGAACATAGGAACTGTAGCCACGAGAGCCACTTAAAAAGTGTCGGTCCCCCTAAACTCGTCTTTGTGAAGCGGACTCTCGAGGGACTCCGGTCCTAATTAACACCTTGTCAGGTCCGCCGCCTGGAGTACAGCAATACATTTAGCTCAACTTAACGCGTCTGCAAGGGTATGCCTCATCATTATGGACAATGGATGGCATGTATTGCCCGTTTCATTACACATCATCCCAGGGTGGCAGAGTAATCAAGGCTTTCATTAACATAGAAATAGGTTACACTTCATCCAGTAACCCTCAACAGAAAAATTGCAATTAAAATTAAACGTGCTCTTTAAGTGTAGTGCCAACATCCTGAGTGTGTGAGATATACCGAGGCAGGGAGATAAAGCTGCTGAGCACCACCAGCCAGTGCAAGCTAATTGAATTATATGGCCAATTGTTTTGATGCTATTAATATTAAATATATGATGATTACCCTGCTGGCACTTTCTTTAACAATGTACAAGTTTGCTTAATTCTTTCTTCTTTGCTTGTGTTCACACACACACACACACACACACACACACACACACACACACACACACACACACACACACACACACACACACACACACACACACACACACACACACACACACACAGCTGTGTAAACCTTTAATGTTTCCTGTAACATGAGCAAAGGTGACACTACGGTGGAGAGGCTTCTCTTGATTCAATAAGAGGAAACGGTTCAATTCTTTTTTATCAATTTTTTTTGTTGCTACGATGCTTTTTGTATGTTTAAGAATTAGCTCTGCTGTTATGAGATTATATCCTACTGGATGAGGAAATTGCTTTTCTTCATAGCACTGCTTTACATTAAATAATTATTGATGGGAGGAAAACATCTTATGGTTTGATCCTGAGTGGGCAACTGAAACAATGACCCCCTTGTTGTCAAAATACTGGAATTTCTGAAATCAAGACAAAACCTTGAAAATATGGATTTCCAAACATTTAAAAAAATAGAGTAGAACATTTGAGATATTTATTAATAATATAACAAGTCCATTGTTTTCCACAGTATTTAGTAAGACTATGGTGGGTTGACCTCCAACCCTTAATTCAGTTCTATGTTTATATACCATATATATTATATTCTGGAACTTTTTTTATTTGACCAATTTGTTGCTGGATTGCAAAAGTTTATATGTAAATTGTAATTCCTGTTGATCTTGAATATATTTGATCAAGTTGTTGGTGGGAGAGTCATTATTCTAATAATTAAAAAATCTGTATCAGTGTATTTAATTGTATAATTTTGTTTTATAAAGTTAGTAAAGCAATGTTAAAGTCAATAGAAGATGTTGCCTCTCACATTTTATCTGCAAAATGAAAAGGGTTCTGAGAACAGTCTTTAGTGTGCCTTAAATCAAAAGTGCCGTGTCACACAGAGAGAAAAAATAAAGATTGTAAGTTCATCTTTCTGATTGTTTTAGCGTGTTAGTCGTTATCACTGGATCCAGTAGACGGATGGACAAAGACGCCAGCACACACTTTGTCATCTGTCTGCTCCAGATGCTTCAGCCAGTACAGGCATGTCAAGCCTTACGTCAGCTGGCATTCCCACACACACACACACACACACACACACACACACACACACACACACACACACACACACACACACACACACACACACACACACACACACACACACACACACACCTATTGTTATTCCATCCATCTGCCCTCCTCCTCCCTCGTGTCTGTTTAAACCGCTCGAAGTGAAGGAGTCACACTTTGTGAAACCACTCCACCACTTTGGTTCAGCACTCTTCAGATATGACTCACCTGTTTCCTCTGCAGCAGAGAGGTACAGAAGATATGCTGAAGGTTAGAGAGAAGAACAGACCTCCTCTTGACTCATAATGCAGCATCTTGAATAACACTGGGTGAACTCTGTAGCATTACTGTAGCATCCACCATGTGACACTTAGATATTTTTTCTGTCCTTAAGGGGGCATGAAGTCTTTATTATAACATTTTATATCTTTATAATAAGAGATACATTTTTATGCAATAACAACATATTTGTCCACCTTATAACGAGATGCTTTGTTGTAATATTATTTTATCCTTAAATTAAATTGTAATGTTTTCTAAATTATATTAATTTGTTGTCTTTTTCCCTAATAAGATACTTTGTTCAGATGAGAGGATACTTTTGTAAAAATATATTCTATTCCTCCTTGTTATAACAATATAAGGTATTTTTTTTCTAATGAAATGTCACTTTGATTTTTTAACTAAATAATTTTCTCCTAATAACAAGATGCATGGTTATGATATTGAAAAGCCATAATAATGCAATGATGAGATATAACAAGTGGGGTTTTTTTTCTAACAGGACGGTTTTAGGTTCATCATTATAACGAAATGTTTCCTCTGTTAATGACACGCTTTGTTGTAGTAAAGACTTGTATTATTATAACGCACATTCTTTCTCGTTTTAATAAGATTTTTGTTTAACATCTGTCCAGTTTTATTACAACCAGATATCATTCTTGCTGCTTAATGAGTGTGAAAGTAGTGATGTTGGCCTTCAAACATCCTGGCCGTGTTCCAGTTCTGTCCTACTGGAAGAGGCCCAGTAGATAAAATAAAGTCACTTTCCAGTAACATTCCCAGTGTCTCCAACAGAGCGACCGCTCCACCAGAATGTGTCCCTCTTCCTCTGACCTACATTCTCTGGTTCAGAACAAACTTCAGTGGGACTGCTGGTTTAAAATAAGCCCAGTGTGAGCCAACTGGCTGGATACAGCGTGGCTGTCAGTTCCAGACTCAGTGTACCGTCACCAGTTCATTCATCACAGCCTGTCTGTTCCATGTATGCCACCATTGTCTCAGGGCTACTTGTTTTCTGTCTGCCTGCCTAACTGTCCGTGTCCGTCCCTCCATTTGTCTACTCTCGCTCCAAGTCATCAATCTGTTCCCAAGCAACTGAAATCCTATTCATCCAGTGTGTGTCTTACTCATTGAGGCAACAAACAAACTAACAGTCCCTCTGACAAAACTAGAGTTCACTTTTAGATAAAACAGCCATGTGTCTGCTTTAAATTAGAGAAGTTCCCATATCAGTTTCCCTCCTGATTCTGATACCTGAAAGCGAAGCTCCATGTTTCACTTCTCTACACTCTCTCCATGAGAGAGAGCTAGAGAGCGTTTTCAAGGCCCTAACTCGAAAGTTATGATATGTTTGATGTCATTGTTGAATTGCCAAGCTCAAGTTAAACCCAGTGACCCCAATGCAGAAGTGTCTTTAACTTCGCTTTCTCTCTACTGTCCATCAGGGGGCGACTCCTCTGGTTGTTTAGAAGTCTATGAGAAAATGACTCTACTTCTCACTTGATTAACTCCCTCAGTAAACATTGTAAACATGAGTTTATGGTCTCAATCTCTAGTTTCAAGTCTTCTTCAATACAGCATGATGTTCATTTAGTAAATGATGGTCAATTTAGAGTCAAATAGACCATAAAGCAGGGTATGCTTTAGTATGCCTAAGAAAAATGAGGTGTAACTTTTTGATGAGGATACGTTGTGTCCCTGCGTAGTGTTAATGAGCTGATGAATATGATAACGTGATATTTGATAGGTGCAAAGACTCAAATACTAGACATCGATACCTGATCCAGCATTCAGGCTGTGTGAGAGGTGTTTCTGATCCTGGTATCAGTTTGGGAGCAACTCTACTTTCAAATGACACACAGCGACTGTATCAGACAGACAATAACATGAACATCTTCAAATGCTATGTGTGCCAGATTTAGGATCTCATCTACGGATCAGTTCTTTATAATATTTAAAAAATAAAAATATTTCAGTGATGTGTGATAATTTGATCCATTTCCATTTGACCTGTTATCTGCCTGTATTCTAGTGCAGTGATACTGTATGTACTATTCTGTTTGCTTTCAATATACTGACACCCATTTATAGAAGAAATCTGAAATACCATCAATTAGAAACACAGTGGGTTTTGATAATTCCTCGGACAATTTCCAACCAGTATTTATCAAACCAAACAAAAAGAACTTGTGCATCTTTAATAATACATCTCTCTAGAACTGTGGTGCAAAAAAATATATATTCAAGGGTCCATTCAGATTCTAGGCTGCATATAACTCTACACCTAATTCTTCTAATAAGGATCCTAAATGAAAGCCTCACAGTGAAGGCCTGGTGTAATGAGGGTCTGTTTGGTCATAATCTCCACTCTGATGAACAGAGGGGAGGTGTTCAGACACGTTCTCTCAACCTCTGGGCTCTGTGAGCATGTTAAGATTGCCACCTTGGGAGTTTCGGCACGTCTCCGGCGTGATGTTATCACAGGGACATCATGACCTCAGCTGGCCTTGAACCCTGTTCCCTCGTTCCCTCTGAGGAACTTGCTGCTTGTTCTGATTACCCTGCTCTAGTTACAAAGAAGCGAAGAGCCATGTCGTATTTATCTCTACTGAGGCAAATATGAAAAGCCTCCAATGCCGTCGGTTGAAAACTAAACTCTAACGGTCAGGGACAAGCAGCTGTCCATGACCGTCCAATAATGGGTCTGATGGAACATTAGCTTTCCTTTTCAGCGTCAGTGCTTCCTACTGTATAACCGTCTGAGCTGACCGATTTGACCTCACAAACTTAAACGTCTCCACACATTTTCTTATTTTCTTTAACATAAGAGCAAACCTTGTTGCTTCGTGGTTAATGTGCTGCCATCTGCTATTATCACTAGCGCAGCCATCCATTTGATCTTTAATGCCCTTTTTAAAAGCGTGGAAACATTCATAACAGAGCTGAGAGAGAAGAGGCAGAGCTTCACTCTACATTCTGTCTCCCAATGACTCTTCTCCTCGGGCGGAAGACAGAGGAGGTTATTACAGGTACAAGAGAAGGATTACTCACTGATTACGTTCCACTTGTAGCACCAGCTGTAGGTCGTTGGATGAGAGCGCTATTTCCCCTCTGACTGGGTGTTCCTCCTGGTGGGGTTAAGAAGAGAGATGGGATCAGGTCATGGCAGCAGAAGAACTCACAAGGAACACTTTGCTTAGTGCAGAGTGTTCAGCCTGCAGGTATCACAGTCTACAAGTCGCCCAAAGGCAGTTTCAAGCTGAGTGGCCACGGAACCTGAGGGGTAAATAAATGCATTTGACATATCTGTTACAGAAGAAATGCTCCTCTGGTATTTATTTCAGATAGCTTGATTTGTCCAAGTAAAAGTTCCAAAGATATACAATTTGATCAATGCGATTCAAAAGAGAAAAGTTTAAATCTGGAATTTTTGCTTGAAATAACGTTAAAAAATATGAATCTAAATAATATCAAAATAGTTAGAAAGGTACATGATGGCTAAAGGTTTTATTATTGGGACCCTATGAGTTCCCAATTGTAGCTTGAATCAGCCTCAAACCACAAGTTCATCCTATCACTGGGTGGCACTTGAATTAAATGACCTCAACCTGTTTTGTCTCAGGATCCCTGAAATTAGCTTTTTAGTGAATTGTGTGAGAAGTGAGACATTTTACAGTGGAAAAATACAGTAAAGAGTGATCTTAAGTGGGTCAATGCTGCTTCTAAATCACTGATATGACATCTTTCTTGCATTTTTTGCATTGACATGACTTCTTAAATATCTGCTATATGAGATCATAACAGTCGAGAGCCTCTACTTTACAACAGGGACAATGATGGAAAAATAATCCAGGGGCCAGATGTGTAAATGATGAGTACGCACTAAAACAATGCCTACACCTTTTCCCCATACATAAACACCTCACGCAGACTTCAGACCAGCGCTCACGCTGTTTTAGCTGTGATAGCTGTTTTAGCTGTGGTAGCTGTGATAGCTGTGATAGCTGTTTTAGCTGTGATAGCTGTTTTAGCTGTGGTAGCTGTGATAGCTGTGATAGCTTCGGATGATGATGATGAGGATGAGATTGAAGGAGTCTGAATACGGGTAACATTTTTAGGTCCACAATTTCACTGATTGTGTTATTTTTGCAGACTTAATATAAATAATTGATCATCCTTCTGACGTTTAATTATAATGAGCAATATGAGTATATAAGCATCGACATGCAAACAAATGTTTAAGGGCGTTTCTAGATCTATTTATGGCCGACTGTTGGAGTGGAAATGAGGCTCCACAATGATTTGAGATTCATAAAACAGACCCAGATTATTTGCCGCTTCATAAATCTGACAAAATAATGCGTCTGCATTTTTCCATGTGTCTGGCCCCCGGAACTTTACAGTTCCAATCTGTGAGTTGTTGTTGGTAAACTAAACCAGAAGCAGGTTGTTTTTTACTTGAGATGGGAGTCGATGACAGATGACCTCCATCAGCCAGAAACCTCTACTAATCGGAGTGTGACACTAAAAGATTGAAATGTCCAATGGGCCTGTAGGCGGACATGTTGACCAGATGGTGATGCCAGAGGAAAGGCTGTGAAAATAATTAAGATTCACCTTCTAGGAAGCATAAACATCCACATCAAACTGGGGATCTTCCTAGTAGCTGTCAGGATATCTGGCTATGGACCAAATAAGTGGAAAATATATATGTTTTGTTTGGTGGATCTGTAACTATTAACCTCTGACCATCTCTGACTGTCATATGAACAACATGGAAATATATTTCATTATAATCCATCCATTTGGTTTTGATTAAGAGAAACAATAGAGCTCATTTTTCATTTCTATAATTAAGACTCTAGCTCACCTCACTTCTCTCACTATTGGAAAGCAATTCTGAAGAGAAAACTACAGCTTTACGCTCCCTCTTTGGACACTGCAGCAAGCGGAAACAACAAAACATTTCACAGATGCAGGGAGGAACAAGTGGTGAAGAAGTGCTTAAATGCCATTGATTGAATTTACATTTCAAAGCTGTGTGAGGGTGAAATTTACTGACAATAGCGCTGCAAAAACTATTTGGTAGATAATTAAGTACATTTTCAAGCCAAAATGACATTGCTTGTAACTTCTGTGTCATTGTCTCATGTGATGGTACATTTAATATATCTTTGGATTTTGGACCGCTGGTCAGACAAAACAAGACGTTTGATGACATTAACTCTGCTGTGGTGGGCCGTTTTTTCATTCATTATCTATAATTCTTTGTTAATAACCCTAACCCTGTTCGGCTAATTAAGGGAGTTATTAGCAGATTAATCTATAATGATAATAACTGTTAGTTACAGACCTATTTGCAAGCTGATTGCTCATTCAGTGAGCAGCTAACTGTGCAGCAGAAAATAACTCCTTTAGGCAAGAAAACAATCTTGGTATCATCACTTTTTGATACTCTATGATGAGAACACAACACTCTCTTATCTGAGCCAATCAGACGCTGTTATGTATGTAATTTGGACATAATACTATAGACTAGATTAAACCATTTTTCAAACTGCACAACAACCACTGCTGTACTGTGTGATACAGACAACACTGCTCTGTAAAGGGGCATAAACACACTTCATTCAAACTCAAAAACAAGCAGCAGTTAATGCAGGAAATCCGCTCCAAGTCGTCATATACAAACACTGTCCAAAAACAATAATAGTGAGCAAACCGTTTCTGCTCCACTGTGTCTCTAGGTGCAGAATAGCAGTGGAGAGATGGCGATGCACTCAGCTGTGTTATCACTAGGGGCCCCTAGCGATTGGGGGCCGGTCTAGAGTAGGGAGTGATGTGTTAGCAGGAATATAAAACATGCTATAAAACACAATAAAAGTTGTTTTGAGAAAGTGTGTCACCACAACCACAAGAGGTCCTTGATCAGGCAGCCGTAAATGAGCACCAAAATATGATGCAGTTTGCTGCATAATGCAAGATTAGCCGTGGACAGATGCACACTGGCTCACAGACACACTCACAAGCTAATGCATGATTCTCCTGGCAAAGATAATGATGAAATTTGAAGTCTGATGTTTTTTTGCAAAATAATACTGATCCAAAGAAAGTTGTGAAATCCCACAAGCAGGAAGACAAGCTGAAGAGGATAAAGACTTAGTTTCCACTTTTCACAGAGCCCTTTTGTGTCTACATTAAGGACAGCTGGCAATGAAGTTCACATTCCCTATGCAAATGCACTTTTGGACATAATCAAGAGTATCTGTGCTGCTCTCCACAATCAGAGTTTGCTTTAAGGAAGACTGCTGCATCACAGCTGACAAGAGTCTGAAACACCATAAACTCTTTACAAGCACCATGAAATCATAACACTTATCTCCACTGAGAACATTTTCGCCTTAAAAAAAAAAGAGGCAGAGTGGGACTGCGTGTCAGTCAGAGTGATGTGAAGTGACACTGCATCCCTGCTAGCCCTACACCCAGTATCAGAGAGACAGTTTCCTAAACCGTGTTGTGTGTAACATGCTAGGAGCTCGGCGGGGTGGTGTGTTTGATGGCAACACGAGCATGTGGCTATCAGTGAACCGTACGTTCCACACACTGAGTGTTCTGTCAGTCCCCAGCAGCTGCTGTCTTGTCACATTTAAATCCTGTTGAGTGTAATCGTAGATAAACCAATTCTCAAAGTGGAGACATTTAAACGCCAATGAGTTACTGCTGTCAATCATGTCTGCAAAACTGAAAGCTTGACATCTATGGCACCTGAAGACATACTTGACCCTTAACCCAGTGTTACTGCAGCACAAACTACACACTGGATAATGCAAAATATCCAGATGAGCTCTATTTCAATTAGCAGCTTCTGTGCTCTGAAATGAAAAAGGAGTATTTATGTTTATCAACAAGAAAATGTTATTATTTTATATTTGCATTGGCTCCTCGTATTCATCTCATTTTTCAAGCACTGTAATACTAAGCGTCTGCAGATCGCTATGAAGTCACTATTTTATCATCTAAGAATGAGAGTGAAGTGGTTCTGTGCCAAACATTTTAGTTAAGCTGAATCTCATTAAGGAGAGTATCAACCTCACTAACAACCCTAATTTTTAACTCCCATGCTTTTTAAAGGGACGTCATTGGTGTTAGCATTTTGGGGAACACATCAGCACAGAATTCCTGGGAAACACAGGGAGCTGGATGCGTATAGCGTTTCTGAGAAATTAAAGTTTACGTCAATGAACTTTCATCAACTTTTGTGTTTTCAATCCACCATGACCTAGATCTTCCCTTGACTTTAACCAAGTGTTTAAGTGGCCTAACCACTGTACCTGTACCTCAAAGGAATACTTCACCCAAATAATGACCATTTGTATATCGGTTACACACTGCGTGTTACAGTGAATTCTTTAAGAAAACTTTGTTTTTCTCCCATGAATGGAGAATCCAAACACAGCTTCTCCTTGATGAATTGAAGTAAATGCGGTCCAGGTTTAACATTACATTCTATTCACAGCATTTTTTATTCAGATTTGCGGTTGATAAACCTGAACCCAGTTTGGTCAACACTTAAAAGGCTTTACTTTCTCAGTTCACTGTGGAGGCATGCTAGTTTTCTACAAGTATTCAAGATAACGCGGTGAGTAACTGAGTGACGGAGTATTCTTTTAGCTTAGGTCTTAGGGACAAAACCACAGTGTTTCCCTAACCTTTATCATACCGTAGTTGCTATACGCAGATATTGTGCAAAGCTATGGCAGTGACATGAAAATAGAGAATGTCAACGGTTATGCAGAATTGGTTTTGTTTGCACAAAAAGTTGCTCAGGCAGACTGATAGATAGATTAATCATTGTGCACTTCTGTGCCAATGCACAGTTCCTACAAACTTTTTGTTCATATGAGGAGTTCTTATGCAACCGTTAAAGAACTTCCTCTTTACACACTTTGAGAAATGAGGCCCCGAGTTTCAGTATTGTGAAAGAAAAAACAGATCCGATGCCTAAACATCAGAACTAAATGTAGTGTAAAAAAAAAGGCACCTCTCTTTATTTAAGTCTGGGTGTAGAGAAACCATTTTCTACATTACAATATAACCATCAAGTGGGATTAGCTGATAGAATCCAGGTCTTATCTGCATTCACTCTTCTATCTAACTACCATCTTAGAGCAAGGCTCCGAATAAAACAACCCATTGTGAATTCAAGACCATTCTCTCCCACATCATTAAACGTGCTATTCCAACATGACACATTCTCAGCAGATGCACCCCCTCTACTCTTGCTTCGTTTTCAGCTGTTCCGTTGTGAAACGTCCCCGGCTCCAGCTGAAGGAGCTTGATAGGTCACGGTGGAGTCACAGCGGGTGGGGAAGTGAGAAAAGGGAGACAAAAGTTAAGAGGGAGAGCAGTGGAGACAGTAGTGAGAGTGAGGATTTATATAAAGGAAAGAGGAAGGTAGAAAAGTGTAAACCCTCAATAAGGCGATAAATTGGACAAGGAGAGGTCTTAAAGGCCTCGGTATGCTTCAAACAAAGTGACTCCTTTCCAGTGAGGGTGTGCTGAGGTGGGAAAGTAGGCGGTGGTTGAACTTCTTACTCAAGCTCTCCTTTACATACTTTACATAACTGCCCCAGTCACTTAAGATACATCCACATTTTACATTTCTGTTTTGAAACAAAGTTTTAAAATGAAAATCATTTACATCGACAAAGGCGTTTTAGCACACTTTAGTGTGTGAACAACAGGGTGCAGCGCTCCCAGAGGGGTCAAGCAATCAACACACTCCGAGCCGCCAATGGCAATACCCTCTTGCTTCAAATGAAGTATCGTCTAACAGCTGGCAGTCAGGCCCTCCTTGGATCCAACTTTCAAGGTTGACCATCAGAAATAGGTTTTTACACTTTTCTCTAAACTGTGGTCTGACAACTGTCATACGACCAGGTTGGTTTGAAGCATTACCTAGGCCTTTAGGCAGAGGATAAATAACTAAGGCTAAGAAATATAACTCTTCATCAGATTTCCTCGTCTGATATTTTCTAGCTGAGAATATCCAATGACCAGTTCCTTTGAGCACGGGCCCAACATCTCAGAGTCCATTCGTCAAAATGATTGGTTTAAAAGCTCTGCTTCGGCTTACTTGTTGTGGGGGTATCAACACATTTACTGATCAAACGGCTTTCCAGAGCCTCACATTCCCTCAGCCACATTTGTCGATCCTTCACAGCAGCTACTGGTGTTTGTGCTCTGAGTGATTTGGGCTGCTTCTCATGATTTCTCGAGGTTAGAGTTAGACAGCTTAAATCTTCATCCCGCAACCCCCACTGGCTTAAAGAGCAAATTAACATACAACGTAAAGCTGCATCAAGCACAGGCAAATTTAAATTGTGTGTAGTGACAGGTTTGATCATGTTTCACTGTCAGTCAATTTGGATTAAGTTAGTATTCCACATCCTAGATGATAAGGTGGAAGATGAAAAATGGGCTGGGGCGAGTAAGAGGGATGGAGAGTTTAAGAAGTCACTGGGTAAGAAGTTATAAAAGTCCTGTTCAAGAGGCTCACTTGATGAAAAGAGACAGTTGGAGAGACGCTCGCAGACACCAAAAGAGAAACAGAAGGCGAGACGGGAAAAGTCAAATCGATGGTGAGAAACAACAGAAAAAGAAAAAAGAGAGAGCCAAAGAGACAGCATAAGAAAGAAACGGTGGTGAATCGGGTCGTGCCACTGATGCTTATCGCCTTGGGGCTGTGGAAAGAAGTGGAAAGGGATGAAGACGGCAGCATCCATGCATCAGATGGAGCTCCAAGCCGGGGCCAGAGGAGGGCTTATTAGATGGATCAAAGCGTCTCTAATCTACATGCTAAGAATATGATGAGAGGGCGATGACAATCCTCCGTTTCCTCCTGAGAGGGGGCAATTATCATACAGGGTTATGAACTGTAAACATACAAAGAGGTGATGATGTATGCGCTCTTCAGATCTTTGATGTGACTGTGGGTTGCCACGGTGATAATAATTATGCTCTATTACAGCTCATCTCATGCACTACAAGATGCCAGGCAACAGTGGTTTAGCGTAATGTGTGTCCATTTAATGAAGCAAGAACGCATTGAAAGCTGCAATTTGTCACAATGGCTGCCGTTAAATAGCACCACGAGACCGAGTATAATTCTAGTTTATTAAAACTTGAGTCTTGTTTCAATGGGTTTGGCCAATATTTACATTGGTTTTGATTGTAATTAGTAACACCAGATTTCTAAGAACATGATGACATTAAACTAAGGTTGGAAAAAATCCAACAGTTTATCCAGATTATTTAAACCTTTTATTGGAAAGGTAAAACTGAAAGCAAGCAACTGAAATATTGCTAATAGTTCCTGATTGCATAGGAAAACTGTATATACACAACTATGGCAAGTACGGTTGGTCAAACTAGTAGAAATAAAGGGGCCTTTAACCATGATGAACTACTACACTATTAGTAATAGATTTACCACTTATCTTTATCTTCGTTTTTTTCCTTTGGTTCCTTTGTTGTCCTACTAATGTCAGTCACCACTACATATAGAAATGATGGCCAAAACTATAAAAAAAAAAACAATCAGTGTTGATGAAGCTACTGTGAAAGCCCTACAAACAACCAATTCATCATACTTCATACTGAAAGAAAAAAGCTACCTTAGGGGGGATTCCAGTTAGGTTAACTAAAGCTACTTAGAAAAATCATTTTGCTAAAAAATATGTATGTCAAATTGACAATGTACATGTGATATCAAATTCTAAAAAGAGTATTAAAAAGTGCCCACTTATTCACAGGTCACATGTAAACCAAGAAAAAATAAAATACTACACCAAAATGTTTTTTAACTTGCACCTTTTTTAACACCCTAATACTGAAAAGTTAATTGAGAGGAAAAGGGTTCCAGGATGGAGCTTCCCAGTTGCAGTGATGACTGACTGTAAAACATTCACCACTTCCTTCCTTTTTTTTGACTGTTTTTCTTATCCGAGTGAAACTAGGCCATGAAATTGTTGAAGGAGCTACAGTCGTCTCCGGTGCAATTTCTCCCGATCAGTCAAGCAGCGTGGAGAGGGGCCAGGAAAGGTGTGAGTGGATAGAGCTTTACAGGAGGAGGCAATCACGTCTAAGACCCTGAGAGGGCTCCAAGAGCGAGGGCGGAAGAGGGCGGAGCGGTGCACGAGGACAGTGGAAGAGGTTCGAGAGCTGAGGCTGTGGGTTGCTGTGGATGAAGTTGATCTGTAGCTGAATAAAGGCTGCCCTGAATAACCGTTTCCTCTTGTACTGAGTGAGTGTGTGTGTGTGTGTGTGTGTGTGTGTGTTCGTACTCAACTCGTTAAATGAAATGAAGAGCCTCTATAATTAATCTATGTCAAAAGCTGCTAAAATGAAACAAGTCTTGTTCTGAAAGTCAGAGGAGAGGAGCGTGGAGAGGTGGAGGCTGACGGGGGACGGGGACGGGGGGGGGGGGCACATACAGCGAGGTACTTATTACTGTTCCCTTCAATCCCCCACTGAGCCAAAGTGGGGTGTCGACAGTTTCCAATGATCTGTCGTGCCGAAAAAAGCGATGGGAGCATCAAAGCATCAGTACAACAGAATACCCATCACAACCTTTTTGGTGTCTTTGAATTCTCATGTAATGATAACAGAAGGCAATGCAATTCCAGAGAAAAACTTTGATTAAAAAAACATTACACAGAGTCCGTCGTCGGTTTTGGAACCCGCTCAAAGGCTTACTCGGTTGATGAGAAGAAGTTCTAACAGTAATATCTGTACGAATATCTAAGATTGATACAGATACACAATGAAAAAGCAATTTAAGATGATACTGATCCTGTGTGTTATTTAGGGCTGCCACTTATGAATACTTTTTAAAAGATTAATCCATGCACTATTTTACCAATTAATTGATATATCCAAACGGTTCATTTTCATTTAGCATTTCATTTCAGTTAATTTTATTTTGACGAACTGTAGGTCATTATATTAATGCAGCACAAGACAAAATATAAACAAAGGTTTAAAGTGCAAAACTGTAGGTTCATAAGTGCCATCAAGATGTGCTACTTGCGGTTCTACAAAAAAGTAGTCAGGTTGCATAGAACTCTATGAGAAAATGAAAACTTCCCTTAGTAAACATTGTAAACATGAGTTTATGGTCTCAATCTCTAGTTTCAAGTCTTCTTCAATACAGCATGATGTTCATTTTGTAAATTATGGTCCATTTAGAGTCAAATAGACCATAAAGCAGGGTAAATCCTTCAACGTGCGGTTGTACTGAGCTTCACTCGCGTATGTCACTTTGATTTCCAACTGCCGAACTCGAGGCTTCAAAACGACAAACCAATTGGTGTCGTCATGGTGACTATGTCCTAAATAATAATACTGATTGTAGGTCTTGGAAATAAATCAATATTAAATCGATATAATATGAGACTAGATATCGTCTTAGATTTTTGATATTGTAATTTATTTTTTATTTTATTTTTTTTAAAGGCTGCATTACGGTAAAGTGATGTAATTTTCTGAATTACCCACTTAGTGATGATAATTTATCAAAATCTCATTGTGTTAATATTTTATAAAAGCACTTATAGTCAACCCAACAATATTATGGCAATATGGATATCAAGGTATTTGCTGCACAAACTAATGTATTTAGCCGAGCTAATCTAATGGCTTTTGAACCATGCTGTGTGTCTTTAAAAATAAATCTGTGCCATACACACCCCTACTATCTAAACAACATCTGACCTATCTACCTTCTAGCTTCCTTTTTATATGATAAATACAACAGTGTATCACAATTGATTTGCCCGTGATACAGTGTTTAAAAATGCCTCACTTTGACCCCTCAGACAAAAGGAAAAGTTGAACTTAAACTGAGCGAAAACAATAGCACATCAGATGTGAGTCAGCAGCTGTGGCTGCTCCGATTCAAGCTTGTTTGGGAGCGTGTTGGTGTTTGTCAGAATCCCCTGGCTCTGATGCCACCTCACGCTGTGACAGACATGGTATCCAGGCTAATCACATGCATCACAGCAACCAGATCCAGTCTATGTATTCACATCCAAGATTCTTTCTGTGCAACAAACAACAACAAAAAACCAAAAAAAACAACTAATGGCCTGCTTAATTGCTACCAAATCCATCTGAGAAGGAATTCAGAAATGTGTGCTATTGTGATGACACAGCTGGATATTTGTGTTGAACAAAAAGGACCACACAGCACAGCTTTCTTATTAAAGCATGGGCGAGGTTGTATTTCTGGAAGGCTTTTCTTTGATTCCGATGCCAACACGCACTATGCTTTTAGTTTCCATATGGAAATGTATCACTAACATTTGTGATGAACATTATTTTGGCCTCAGCTGTAAAACAAGTGACAGCACAGTCATTCCCAGTCTGAGTCACTTTCTGTCTCGTAGATGGATGCAGGGGACAGAAGAGGAAAAAGAAGACATAATCAGAGATTGAGGAAAGGAGAGTTCAGGGACGTGTCTCTGCGAGCTGCTCTGAAAGAGAATTTATCACTGATTAAATCCTCACAAAGCTACGATGGAATAAAGATTAGAATACATTCCTAGAAGAGTGAATTCCAACAAAGGTTTCTCCTCTTGTGATGTGTGCTTTCTGTCCCTCTGCTCTGACCGTGACCATGCATAACTTCAGTCCATTCCACATAACAGAACTGCAGCAGGACATGACTGCACCTGCACTGCTGGGAAGACGGACTCGTCTACAGAGCCTTCACTGTTGGACAGAACAATTTACAATCAAAGGTAATTCTGCAAGTAAGATGTGAGAAAGCTTTAGTGATGCTGACCTCAATCATTTTACCATTATCAACTTATCGTCCGATCTATGTCCCAAATCATTTTACCATTATCCTACGATATAGCCTGCAATACATGGACATGACCTAAATCATTCTACTATTATTGACTTGATTATGGACAGGTCCTGAACAGGCTGAACCGAAGTATTTCTTCACAGTGCCTAAGCCGAATGAACATAAGAAAAACTTTGCCAAGAAATGTCATTTCTGGTCGTCTGGTCTCTTGTTGGAGTTTCACCTAGGGCGGGGCTAATGCAGCTCCTCAATACACACATACAGAACCAGAGTGAAGATAAAGTCGCGGCTAATTGTTTCTTTGACAGCTACTGACCATCTATAAAGTTTGGAAAAAGCTGCACACCAGAGCTCCAATGTGGGAACATCAGATATTTGAATATACTAAAGAATTTAAAGTGCATTTCTCTTTCAAAGGGACTAATCACAGCTTGTTTTGGGCCAGATGCCAGTCTAGCAGAGGGAAAACGCACTGTAGAAAACCATTAACACCCACGTTTGTACCTTTACAGGGAATGGTTGCCAAATATGGAAACTAAAAACATTAATGCCACATAGAATCGCCCCAGAAAGCCCCCAGCTGGCCAACGCCTGCAGTTTTAAGTAAATGGGAAAATCAAATATTATCAAATGTTTTAGGCTTATTCACCTTGGCTGTACCTCTACATGCACAGACTCCTTTATGAAAAGCTGCTCATTATTTCATTGTGTTCCTGATCCTACCTCTCTATACCAGGACATAAGTCCTAGTAATGAAGTTTAGCATCTATTAGTATCATATGGTTTGAATAATGGTCCATTCATAAAATACATAGGACTTGACCTAAAAGTAGGGTTTAAAATACAGTGCAATGGAATAAATTATTCCAAGTAAATTCTTTGTTTAATTCAATGTGATGGACTGCTATTGAACAGAGTGGGTTGGACAAGTGAGTCAGTTTTGAGCATCGCCAAACCGGCTGCCACACATTCACCTGCTCACCCGTCCTCATCTGTTGTTGGAAAACAGTCTCTCTCTCCCTGATTGGTTTAGAGAATTAAATTACCACCTCTATTTTTTCGTTGATGTAGAAACAGTTTCTCATTTTCCTCTTGAATTATTAGTTTTTAGTGACGCAACAGCCCGTTGTGATGCCACCTTTCGACTATGGATAGACCAACCTCAAGTAAAGTGTCTATGGCATTTCACCTTTCTCAACCTTCAAGAACACACAAAAGTTGAATATGAAACGAGTGTACCAACAGCTTTAAACTCCCAACTAATGGGCCATCAGACACACAAACCACCACCACTGCCATGACATTTAAATGACATCAAACACAGCTGGCGGCTAAGTGGGGATTCCATCAAATAAAGAGCGGCTTCGTGGCTCATCACGACTGGGTTGGGATTTCTCAGGCTTTAGAAGTCCTCAGCAACAAACATTAAAAGGAAAATCTAGAAGTTAAGTCATTGAGTGTCCCTGAATTCTACGAAGGACAAAGATGAAAGTCTGATCAATGTTCATCATTAGCATATTATCTAACATTATTTACAAGATTATGGGACATTTTACCGATGTTGTGTGACCAGATAGTGATTTGCAGCTCCATTGTAAAGTGAGTTTATCATGCAAGCTTTGTATTCAAGTTCAAGCCTCAATCATCATAACAACTTTACCTCAAAACAGGGGAGTCTGGGGTATAATCTCATACATAATAATTTCCATATAAATCAAATCCATTGGAGCCAAAGAGAGAAACTTTTTCTTGCCTCCTCCTTTGGATATTCCACTATGTCCGTGGCTCAGCATGTAATATTTCACTGGGCAACTTCACAGCCTGTTACCTCCTTTAAAGGAAATTAAAATTCATTTTTAAACGACTAATGGTTCTGAGAAAACAATCCCATTTCCAAAGAAGCTACAAATATACCAAGCTGGACAGGATGACACCGTGTAAGGACAAAAAACCTAATTCAACTTATTGTCTTAACCAGTGTCATTTTATACTTTGGGTCACTTCCGGGTTACTGAAGTGACTGGGACGAGTTGTGCACACTGTACAAAAATTAGAGAGTGTATGATACAAAAAACCTGACCTCCACTCTTCTATAAAGACTGAAGTTCTTTCCGTTTGTGAACTCAGCTACCTGAGCACCATGAAAGAAGAAGATGGATGCACTCTTAGAGGTTCATTTATCAGCTAAGAAGTGAGTCGCTCCCCACTCACACTGCTTGGTGTCTTGCATCATTTTTCAGCAGCATGAAGTGTTTCTGGAAATGGACATGGGTGTGCTGGATAAATGCTGATACGTGTAATAGAGGGCTCTTGTTTGCAACTTTTTATTTCATCTCGTCTGAAAAGCTCCTGTGTTTACCTATTTAATATTCACCTGGAGCCGGGCACCATAAACGCCGCTCCTCCAAAGCCATTTAAAAATAAAGAGCCTGTTAGGGGAACTAAGTGTGGGCAATTGACAGAGCATTCTGCATTCAGGCTAATATAAAAAATATCTGTGCTGTCCTTTGGCCTGTTTGCTTTGTCCCAACACACTACTTTTGCCTTGAACATATTTACTGATCAATAACGTGGGCTGCTCACGGTGAACTGCAACTGAACAGCAAGCTTGGCCGATAGCACTTTGGTTGGAAGGCTGATGCTGGATCAACTTTTGTTTTAACCCTTTGAAAACTTGGCTGCTTGGTATTTATTCCCGTCATTTACATGTGTAGGCATGCCATATAAAGTTGTTTTCAGGAAGGTGGACTTAAAAATGCACACACTTTACATGGCAGTGGTTCTAAACCAAGTCTTCTGAGTCAATTTTATATAATTCAAAATGCCTGTAACAAAACACAGATATCTTTATATGATTGGATAGAGGAGAGTGTCAGTGTTCAGGGATATAAAAAAAACATATAAAAAGGACATTCAGAGCATTAGTACTGTCAATCATGGGCCGAGTAAAAAAAAATGTCATGAATTTTATCACCCCAAATGTTACCTTTTTCTTGGAAATTGAAAGACTGTTGGAAAAATAAGTTAGAATTTGGTTTTGATTTGTGTGAATTTGATTGAAAGGGTTAATGTAACTGAGCAGAGAAGCAAATAACTGCCTATTCCCACATCCAGTAATCACAGATTCAAATTAGAATTCATTTGAAGTCATGTCTGGGACAACCTGGTGAATGCACATAGATCCAATATTCACTCTGCTATTGGCTCTGGTTTTGGTCTCCACCACCTCCTGAGAACAATATCTGTGTCTTGAGCTGCTAAATGCTCTGCTCTGTCCACCAGCTAGTCTCTAACTGTGTCTGTCTGCTGTTTGATGTTAGACATGGAAGACATGTAGTTTGTAGTGGTTGATGAGGGCAGTGACCCACTTTGGTGTTACACAGACAACAGGAACACGGGCACAAACATCTCAGACTGATCGCCATATAGGGGACACCATACTGACCCGATTGGACTTGATATCAATTGGACCCTACCTGCGGAAGAGATGAACTCTAGTGTGTTCATCACTTTGTGCCACCACTTTCACATTACATACAGTAACTTGATTCCATGTTAAATGTATAACTTGAACAGTCTGCTGAAGCACAAGTTGCTTGTAAGATGCAGAACAAAAGCAACTCAATCATTGTTCTAAAATGTCTACCTCCCCAAGGGCAACAACCAACGTACTTAACATCTTCACTGGACCTTGTATGTTCCTTGAGAAGGTTTATAGTACAACGTATCTGTGGGTTATAATGCAGAGACGACCTGCAGGATGTGGACAATAGCTTTAAAGCTCCTTCAGGGTCAGAGAACTCCCATATGAAACTTTGAAACACTCTGAAGTGTTCTCCGCCAGCACTGAAAATACCAAAGAAAAGAGCTGAATTAAGAACAGAGAGAGATGAAAGGATACGTTGAGAAAGCGAATGAGAAATAGCAACAAGGGCTCCTAGATGCTGGACCGAGTGAAGAGGAGACGGCTACCTATCCATTCTGTCCACCTGCTGTCCCTCCGGCTCCAGTTCACAGGTGAGCCTTTCCACTTTCATTTCTAAATGAGTCGCCGGAGGGCTGTGGAGAGGGATTCAGAGGGGAGCTTAAGTGATCTAGCATGAGGTAATGAGCACTGGCGTGGTTAAGGAGTCAGCTGAGCCCTTATCGGAGACTGGCAGGCTCAATTCCCGGGCGCCGGCGTCGTGGCATGTGGAGATTGCTTTTTGGGGCCACGAGGAAGTCCCTCTCCACCTCCATCCCAGTCACTCTAGACCACATCAAGGTGGACGGCACAGACAAACCCTCAGCTTACTAATTGTACTGGATGAACTAACAAGCTCTGACCAGCAATTTCACCCTCCAAGTAGCATCACATTTACACTCCCAAAACACAGGTGGACACTTGTAAAAACAGAGAGGGAGAAAATGGATTTAGTGTTTCAATTTAGACGTCCACAGCTCACTCCCCCGTTGGAGCTGTTACTCTTTGGCAGTGTGTGTGTGTGTTGTTCCAGAGAACCTTTGGTTAGGAATAAAGGAGCTCTGCAGTAAAGTAGTAAAGTAAGCAAGTATATTAAAATAAAATACAGACTTTGCGTTTCCCATGCATGATACACACAGGCTGATCGTCAGGCTCATGTATCTGATTTCTTAACATGTTGCTTGTGTGGAAGTTCTTCAGTGTGGGTGAAGACGACATAACGTTAAAAATTTGTCTCAACCGTGGAGGAACAATTTAAAAAACATTTGGCAAAACTAACTTAATCAGACTTATTATTTGTAATTCATTCCCATCAGAGTAACCACAGTGACCGGCTTGCCTAGTGACGACACCAAGCTAAACAGCTAATGTTAGGGGAGGCTCCGTTGACTTGCATTATGATGCATTCAAGCTCTACTCAGTAATCATTTGCTTTGTGCAAAGATAAATTACAACGTTATCATGATGTGTTCAATTAATCTTCTAAAAAAGAAATTGGGGTGAAAAACTTTAATAAACACAGATGTATGAAGATGTTTTCACAGCAATATAAATTAGGGGCTGTTTTCTTTCTGAACACTCTAAGCAGCTTATAATACAAGGTAAAACTTTTTTTTCAAAGCAAGTATTTAATTAAAAATACAATTATATTTCTATATAAGAATTAGAATTGTGTTTTCATGCAAATAACCACAAAAGATGGCAATTACAAAGTAAAAGGGTAATATTTTGAGTTATGATGGTTTACACTGACTTTGGGATAAATTATTCTTCTGAATGATTCTGGGACCATGGTTAAAAGAAAAAAAAAGGAAGTCTGGAGCCTTGCTATGAATAGTTCTTAGAAAGAAAATCGGAATCGGCAGTTTAGACTTGTAAAGAATCAGATCGTTCCTACACTGTTCATCTGGAGTGAATTTAATATACTTTCAAATTCACGCTGAGAGTCAGCCCTTAAACCACACAGTCATTGTGCTGGAGTGAAACCATGCAGACGTGTTGCTGTCCAAATACTTGCATGTATGATTTCTGGCAATGTGACCTCAGTAAATACAGATCTAGGCCTGAATGCCTTCTCTGTGATATGCCTCATTAGAATCGACTCTCTTGCCAAGAATATAATACAGAGAGTTGTGAATAGAACCCCTCAGCTGCCTGATGTTCTGTGTTCATTCTGATTCTGAGAGTGTTTGTAGTTCCTGTTGATCCTTTGTGCAGGTGTGTTAGATTATGAATGTGATCAGTTTAGACCAGCTTCAGATATGGTAAAAACAATCCTCTGAGGATGATCTCACAATAAACTGAGCATTTATGGTTGCAGTGTGAATGCAGCCTTAGATTCTCTTGGTATTCAGGCCCTGATGAGCAGATAGAAGTAAACAGAGTTGTTTTTCTCTCTAAAAATGCTTGGAATAGCAGAAAAATGTGATTCACTTTCCCCATAATCACTTCCTCCAGAGCCTTATCCCAGCCGGTTCTGGTTCTCTGCTTCACTTAAGCTGCCCTGTCCTCATGATATAATCTGATTTGCTGTGGCACCTGGCCCAGACAATGGTTATTAAAGCTGATGTGTGCTTGAATTGACTCTGCTAAGTGCTTTGAAAAGCAACAGTTGACTATGAATGTCCCCATGGCTGAAACTGGGCCCTTAATTCCCGGAACACTTAAGAGTTATTTTGTTAATACTCGCAAATAAAGTGATCTGTAATAAATGTCAGACACCTCGCCATTTTCACTATGACACCGCTGAGTATTAGCATCATTAGCACCTGAGCAGTGTGTACTAGAACCGATACTTCTCAATGCCAACATTTTGAAAAGGTGACAGTAGTCACATTTCTTAAGTACTAAAGGTACTGGTGGGCTCCAGACTGACGTTGTCTAAAATCTGAAAAGTTGCAGTAAACTCACTATCTCACCCTATTTATCCCTGATAATGCTTCATTGTGAACAACAAATACGTGTTGAAACTGTCAGGAGTAGAGCTAGTTAACGTTAGCTTTGCATTGAGTATCATTGTGATGTGTGCAAGCTCTTATCAGTAAAAGTAAGTATTAGGCAGAGGTAAATTCTAACGTTCTCACAATACCGCTTTCTTCAAATTACGATAAATTGAAGAAAGCGGTACGGCTGCCGTTTTCCACTCCTTTTCTTTGATGCAACATGGGAACCTAGTCTTCTGTAATGGTAAACAGAATATATTTGGGTTTTGGGCTGTTGGTCGTACAAAACACCCATCAAAGAGGTCACTGGGGCCCCTTGGAACTTGTGATAATTTATACTCCAAACAATGAAACTATGAAATTAGAGAAAATAATCTGTATATCGCATGATGGTGAAATTAGCATTCGTTGCAGGCGGAGTGTGGATGCGGTCATAAATTTAAAATGTTCATTACTCCTTGATGCTGAGCTCTTTCCTGCCTCTGACTCTGACCCTGACTGAGCACAAAGACTTATTCATCTGCCGGCAGAGAGACACACAAACAAGAGAGAGAGAGAGAGAGAGAGAGAGAGAGAGAGAGAGAGAGATAGACTAAACACAAATTTATGGATACCATCTCCAGATGCAGCAGCTTCGGTACATTAGATATCTGGCTAAGGAGGCGCCCTGTTTCTGTTCTTGGTTAATACAGATCCATACATCAGACTGCGACACGAGACGCCCATCCACCATCTATTTCCATCACACTGAGTACCAGACGGACAAAAGCAAGCCACGTCTCTGTGCTTCTGCTGCTCCTCCACCCACACGGCATGCATCATTCTCTAATGTTAATAACCTGTTTGGGGATTCTCTTTCTGCCAGGACCTTATGAGACTTCAAGCCGAGCCTGAGATTGTTATGGCCCTTTTATTTTTCGTCTTTCCTCTGTCTTTCTTTCTGCTCGTCACAACATCATTCGGGCTCAAAGGCGAGGAACCGCCATATCGCCGCTTTCATTATTTCACTGTTGTTTTGCAAAGATTTTTTTTTTTGCTACAGAGGCTGAAAACAAAAAAAAGTAGGTCAGGCGACTTTAATATTCATGTTAATAGTAAAACACATTCCGCGGCGAGTGTAATATTAGGCAGCAGGTAGAAACGGTAAAAAGTTACAACCTCAATTTTACAGAACAAATGAAAAAAAGAGCAAGAACATGATGTATTGCGAAGGAGGAATTCTTATTTATTAATACGTTTCATTTCTTCGCCGTAACCTTGTTTTCCTCCCTGGCCAGCTGCAAAAAATGTCTCCCGGTTGTAACTTTTCATAACATAAACACTGGGCCTCTCCAGCCAAGAAAATGAAAGAAAATAGTGAGAGAAGAAAAGTGGAGCGGGTGGGGGGAGGGGGTGATTGGAGACATAAAGAAAATAAAAAAGGGTGAGGACAAAGAGGGAAAACAAAAGACAGAGAGGCAAGAGAAAGGGGTGAGGGAAGCAGACCTTAAAAATAAGAGAGGGAAAAATAAAGAGGAGGGGAAAAAAAAGAGAGAGAGAGAGAGAGAGAGAGAGAGAGAGAGAGAGACATTTGTTGGCTCTCACTTCTCCTCCTCTCATGTGCAGGCCATCCTAATGAGAGCCACATTTAGGTCAGCCCCGGTTGGCTTTCTCCCTCTTTTCCCTCCTCCTCTTCTTCTTCTTTACCTCCCTCCCCTCCCAACCCCCACCTCCTGAGAGAACTATAAGAAAACATTACTGTGTGGTTTGGCTCTGAAATTACAGTGATTCAATATGAGAGGCAGAAGAAGCGTTTTGAGTGCAAGCTGAAAGTAGGTTTGATGATTTGTTTTAATGCTGCTGGTTTCGTTGTGTGTGTGGTGAGGGTCAAAATCACTATCATTCCTCTCCACAGAAAGGACACTTGTAAACAAGATACTCAAGTCTCCACTCGAGGAAACGCTCTGAGGCTCAGCCTTGACTTATGGAGCACGCCCAACAATGGAGGAGCAGAGAAACCAAACAACACACAGAACACTCCTCACGTTTGTTCTGCTGCTATGGATTGGTAAGTGAAAACCTATTCCAGAGCAGAGTCATTTTTATTTTATTTCCTTAAACGTACAGCGTGAGGTGGGGAAATGGGTATATTAGCCCATGAATGTACCCTCAGAGGTTATTCTGGGCAGAATGGGGACATCCATCCTGCCGCTCGGCTGGTGGTGAACCACTAATGAATGAGCGTGGACGGGAACATGCAGAGAGCTTCCTGGTTGGAGAAGTGTGCTGTGAAAGGTGTTTTCTACGACACGAGAGAGGGGGAGATAGAGGAGGGGGCTGGGTGTCAAATAAATATGGGTTAGTAGAGAAACAGAGTAGGGGATTTAATTCACAGTGTTTTGGGAAGTTTTTCATTGCTTTTGTAAAATACACTACAAAAGAAAGTACTGATGCTGCATTTACATTGTTTTATACAGCTAGAATCCCAATGCCGTATGGAGACCCAAAGTGCTCAATATTGAATACATAAAATAGACATTATGAGGACAATCACATGAATAAATACAGACAAAATGATCACATTCATTTCTCAAACAAATGTTTTTTCATTCTACGTATTTTTACTATTACAGTTCGTAGCAGCTCATTTTTGTCATTGCAGCAGAAAATATTCTTTGACAGCTACCATGCAAGGTGCCACCTTGCCCATCAGGACTTTAACTCTAACTAACGTTTATACACTGATGGCACAGCCTTTGGGAGCAACTTGGGGTTAAGTGTCTTGCCCGAGGACACATTGACATGGACTGCCGGAGCTGGGGATCGAGCCGCCGATCTTCTCATTTTATTTATTTTTTTATCTTTATTTGCAAAGGCTTTGTCTGTCACTCAGTCACTTAAGAAATCTCTTTCTCTGTCTGTCTTGTTGTTTGGCCATTTGCTTTGCTTCCCTTAGATAAGATAAGATATTGGGTGCTGATACCCAGCCTTAGTAAAGGACCACCAAGAAGCAATGTGATCAGATCCCTCATAACGCTCAAATTGCTTTGTCCACTACGTCTGAACATTGTCATTGTCTGGCGGCGGATAAGCCTCTGGGGGCACGGGGAAATATTTCTGTGGTGAAGCCAGCGGATATCTGGACCAAGACTTCCTATTCTGTGTATGCTCATTTTATTTTTAAACCAATAAAAAGCTAAATCATGGTCAGACAATAGTCGGTGGGTTCCCAGAATGCATTTCATACTTATATATGTATTTGGCCTCTTTTTCTCTGCACGCAAACTGTTTACCCAGCATTCAGCCAAAGCCTGCTCGAACGTGACTGGTCAATATAACTTAAACTACAAAACCAAACCAGATGCTTCCGATTCCAAAAAATCTTGTCCCATTGCCTATACATTCTACATTGGGGAGTGAGATGCAATCAACAGTGGTCATTGGAGACATTTGTGGAGACGCATTCTCCTGGCTGGTGTGAAGTCACGTACCTAGAGCTGTCCTCTGCATGTTGATACCTGGTGTAAACAGGGCCCTCAAACACACCGAACCACTTGATTAGGAAAGCAGATTTGTCTTCACAAATTTATACACCTCTTGTTCTGTCTACTAATCATTTTGTTTTCTCTGTTTGTTGTCCTGCCAAAAGTTCTCGATTTCAATCCTAGCCAGCCTGCAAGTCCAACGGCAACAACAACTGATGTAAAAGCAGGATGGGCAATGAAGGAGACATTGAAAGAGGTGAAAGGGCCTCATTTGAGAGAGAAAATAAACCGAGCCGTACCAGCATGACTGCAGAAAAACCCACACAGAGCTACGTGGAGAACACGGCACCAAAAGGAGAGACGGCCAAGCTAAAAGCTCCCAAAGATGAGTGTGGATGTGATGTGGAGTCTAATTGGCCTGTAATGGAGGCAGGTGTTGTGTGCTAATTAAACACACATGACCGCCCCTCACTCTCACACACACACACACACACACACACACACACACACACACACACACACACACACACACACACACACACACACACACACACACACACACACACACACACACACACACACACACACACACACACACACACACAGGCCTGGCCTTTATCAAGCAGCTAAATGAGGGAAACTCAAATCGGTGTTTGGCTGCAGAGCTTTGGCCCTAGACGTGTCAAATAAGCCTGACTGTGTTAACATCCAGGGATAAAAGGGATGAGTCATGACCGAGTGTGTGTGTGTGTGTGTGTGTGTGTGTGTGTGTGTGTGTGTGTGTGTGTGTGTGAGCGCTTGGTTTACTACACTAGTAAGCCTTCTGCAACTACATGTAACTCTTGAAGGAAGATCTCTTTTTCTTGGTACTCTGCTCAGGCATGCGTGAGTGTCTCCAGGTTCAAATCCATTCCTTTTGGTTTTAATGGTTTTAATGGTTTTCTTTGCAGAGATTCCCTCCGAGTACAAATGACCACGCTGCTTCAGGTGTCATGTTACATTGCCAGCTTCTCCACTAATGAGCCGCTGTTGTGATCTGCGGCCATGCTGGGCTGTACGTGACATCAGAGCTGTACACATACACACACCTAAGATGGTCAGTTTTTGTGATTTCCGACTCTCTTAGTGGATTCGTGAAGAACAATTGGAAACATCTGCACATTTGTGTGTGGGTACATTTTTACGATATGAAAATCTGCAAAATGGGAAAGGTTTGTTATCTGGTTGAGTGACCACTGTGTGTGGAGTGTGGAGGTGTCAGGATGCTTCAAACTACTGCCTGTTGCATCTGTCTGACAATTCTTATAACTTTCTGAAGCCAACAAGCTGGCAATCCCACTCACTTCCCACAGCGACAGCCAGCTGTGCAGAGGTGAGAAGGAGTCTCTCTCAAGCTCTTTTTCATGTGCTATTCAACTATTTCCATCACTTTCCATGTGAATCTCTGAGTGCCACATTATAAACGCTGGGAGCAGAGGCTGTTTGAAAGTGTGCGCCCATTGTATGAGTCTTTGCATCTCGTCCCTCTCTATGATGGAGAGGGGCTTATTTCAAGTGTGGTCGTTGAGAGCTGCAATAAAGATTTTCAGACGTGGTCGACTACACTCATGGGTTAATTCACAAAGAATGGATCACGGCCACTGATGCACCATATATAACCTTTTCCGTCTAATGGTCTGATTCACAAAAAACATTGCACTTACAATATATATATTTTTTTATCTATGTTGCAAAATATAAATTCTGCCTTTGCGCCAAGAACACAGCAGGCGGAAAGATGGAGAGGGAAAAAGAAAGATGAAATGTTGAGGGTCTGTGACCGAATCTGAATTTTTATATTCAAATTCAGCTTTGGCTCTTCGAAACAAGGATTTGACTCCTTTTCTTTCATATAGACTATCCGGCGATCTGATCATCCATTGGCATGACTTTCAGTGACTATTTTTACTCAGAGGGTCAGGAATGGCTGCTTGGTGTGGGAGGACGCTGGCACACGCCAGGTGCATTTCCTTCGCCATCGTGCAACGCCACCAGTTCAAAGTCGGCTTGGAAAGGCCCTGGGTGCAGGTGGCTCGCTGCTCCAGCACTGACCTTTACAGCACCCCCTCACTAGGAGTTTTCCACTTCCGAGGGACTGTAGACTGTCTCCTCTCTTTCTGAGGGGAGGGACTGTGACCGGGGCGGACTGTATCAGCAACCCTCCCTACTCCTCTTGAAACATCATCAGCATTCATATAAAGACAACCAATGTGTTTATGACAGATGATACGACTCGAGCTACAGGTCCTGACCGACAAGTTGCAGAGGCATTCCTTAAAACTTCAGGTAAGGAATTTAAACTTGTCAGAGAGAAACCCTATTTGGGATTTAATATCCCATTCTGTCAGTATAAATGCTTCAGTTACCACCAACTCTCTGAAAAAGGTAATAACTTATCTTATCTTGTGCATAGAAAGGGGCCAATATGTTGCACGAAATGTCTGCACAGGAGCAATGATTTGCTTTTTGCTTGGCAGCGCGGTGAGAAATGCTCGGTTTCTGTCTTATTTGTGCAGGTTCAGCTGCTGAAATCGGCTTGCAATCCTTTTGTGTATTAAATCCCTGGGGGTCCTCTGTCCTGCTGTTTACTTTGAGAAGGTTCTTACCAGATTTGTATTGGTCCAATGAAAAAGGTAAAAGGGTGGGATGCTGAGGGTAAATAGATATTAGCAATGTTGGATGATAAATTCTATCTTGGGTTTATTTATTGGCAATTTGCCACACTTAATGGTGATATTGTGCTTCTCTGAAAAAACAAAAAAAATTAGATTGGATGACAACATTTTTTTAAGGTTCACTAACATATCTACTTCTATCTCTGATGCATAGGGCAAACTATGTCATGGTTAAGGTTAGGCAACTAAAACACTTGGTTAAGGTTAAAGAAAGTTTGTGGTTACAGTTAATGAAAAAAAATGTGTTACAGGACGGGCTTGTGATGTTCTATATTTCTGTCACTGTCAACTCATCCCCTGGAAAGATCAGTATGACCGTTGGACAAATCATGTCTGTGTATGTTACTCCCTCCCTTATATATATATATCTTACTCCTTCCACGACCACAGACACTGTAGTTTATATTCCCATGTGGGATCGGTCTTTTGATGGCATTTGTTAACACTGAGAAAAAGAATACGTATCAATAGTAAATCCGACTTTTAATAGTTAAACATTAACTCCTGAAACGGATTAACATATGGGTAGTTTACCAAATGGTCCACTGGCAAAAAAAAACTAACTTTCTGTGGTATTTGCTAATGCTAACTCAAAGGTGCAAGATAGGACATTGGAAGCATTTCGATTGACCCTCGACATGAATCCTAACATTGACCCTCGACATGAATCCTAACAGTACAAACTACAGCAAACGAGCAAGCTGGTGTTATCAGCTGTCACCGCCATAGGAGAGCAGTGCAGAGAGGCGTCCATGAGCTAGCCAGTGGGTCACGCTGGTTAGCTCATGGCTATCCACTCTATCCACTTAAAGCACATGTGTCCGGCCTAGCTACGACAACAAAGCAAGGAAAAGCTCTAATTACAACAAACACAGGGTGAGTGACTAAACATTACTCCACTATATCAATATATTAATGCTCTGGATGTCACATATATCTCCTTTAATAATGAAAGAAGTCAAGAATGTTTCTTTGCTGCAGTGACTATTGAAAACAGAAAAAACGATCAGCGACCAAAATCAGTTAAGGAAAGAAAGAAACATGAGAAGGAGTTTTCCAGAATGTGGAGACACATTTTTCAGATGAAATGATATGAAAACCCTAAAATACAAACACTTAGAGAAACTTAAAATGAACTGAAAATCCAAGAAGAAATGCTAGCTGAAATTGAGGCATAACAAGTGTGAAAATCGGCTAGCAATTTCTGGCTCTTTTCTCTTTAGACTGTTGTAAATTAGCTTTAAACCAAACAAGGGATAATCACCGAAAACCTTAACCTGACCTGAAACTACTCCAATTTTAATTTCAAACCCAAATCCTTTAGGACAGAGTTTACCTTAACCCTGATCCTGATTCTAATGTCAGTCTGAAACCCTCGTCCTAGCCTAAACAAACATGAGGAAAAAGTGAAGAATGGTAAAATATCCTCACTGTGGAGGATCTTTGAACATGAGGACCCTTGGTCACAGTGAGAGAAGAAGCACACATAGATTTACACACCCTCCTGAACCCTAAGCCCAGATCAGATGTTTGAGTGAAGGCGATGGTGGATTATAACATAAAAGCCGGCGAAATGGAACAGAGAGTAAAGGAGTTTCTCCCAAAGTGGCTTTGGCTGCTCCCTGCACTGAAGGCGGGCGGGGAGCGGGTGAGGTGACAAATTAAAACATGTCCTGTGTGTGTTTCCCACGGATTGCATGAGGAATTGTTACCTCGCTGCGAGCACTGAGCTCCCGAAGAGCCGCTAATCCCCAAAACAGACCTCCAGAGTTTCCAGAGAGGCATGGGGGGATGAGGAGAGGAGGACGCCTGCAGCTATGGATAATGTAATAACAACCATATCATCTTACAACTTCTCAACATGTAAGGCGCTGTCCCTCTGTGTGGGTGAAGAGGTTAATGAAAATGTGCTTGTGTAATACTTTTTTCACATAACTTCAGTACACATTGACACTGCTACTGGAAGTCAGAGACTTTCCAGGACCATTTTGAGCTCATCTGAAACTCCAAACCGTGATAAAGCATTTTGAAGCTCTTTCTTTGCACTTTAAAGGTCATAGCTGCTCTGTTAGATATCATTGCCCCTAAATGTCTTAGTTTTTAAATCTCTGTTATGAATACTCTCTTTTATGTGTCGGATGTTCCGCTTGCATTAGCAGTAATTTAACACACCTCTAATACGTTGCAAAGAGAGTGAACAGTAAGCTGTGAGTGCTGGCAGAGTCCACCATTCCCGTCCTGGATTCAAGTTACTTCATACGCACAAGGGACTCAAATGAAACAATGCAACCGTTTTTGATGGATATAGAATGCTGGAATGTCGATCCCCTCTGACCTGTGGTGTTCTCTAAGTTGGACTGTCCTTGACCAAAGAAACTCTTTTTCGACTAATCAATTAGTTGATGTGTAAAACAATGACACAAAAGCACTACTTTTAATCTTGACCTTACCAGAGATGTACTCATGAGTTTCCTGGAAACAAGTCATGCAGCATGAAAAAAGCTTAAAAAACGACGAATCATCTTAAGAATTCTTTATCAACTTGGACCAAAACTATATATTAGTTGAATAATGGACTAAGAGGTTGCAGCCTGATCCCCAGGCTCCTTCCTTGGCCCTCTTTTGTTCTCTACATGCTTCAACATAGCTGCACAGACAGCATTCACTACATTGTTATGCAAATGGTATACAGATCCATGCCCCAACAAAAATCAATGAAGAAGACATTTTGCATCACCCAATATCTTGTCTGTAAAGGAAATAATTCTATAATCTAGACCAAAACAAATCTGTGAACATCTGTGACGCTGCCGTGTGGTCCACAACCCTGAAGTGCAAAGCAACATCATGTTCACTCTGCTCGGGGCCATGCCGCCTTATCACGACTTTCAAAAACCTCTTGATCTGGCAGTCATCCAGAACAATAGCATACTTTACTGTCCTTTGGGGTAACAACATTTTAAGAGATTGAGAGTGTGTGACTGACAGCAGCTGGGTCTCTGTAACGTGTAAATAAAACATGTTATGGCGCCGCTGTAGACGGCAGCACTGATTAAAACTGAGACAGGCAACTGAAAACATAGTGGGATGACATGAAACACATCTGGTGTGATTGTCAGGGGTATTTGCGTGGGTAGGAAAAGAGATTGCACTCTTTTTTAATTCACTTTGTGAACACATGGAAGGGGTATTTTCAAGCTAAAATGAGGTGTAAATTGCAAATAAATCACAAACAACTACAAGGCCAGCCCAAAACGTTGTGCTTAATTAGCCTTATTTTAGTTAATTCTTCTATGCAGATGAATGTTTCACAAAGTTATTAAGGAAGTAATGGAAAAAGGAGATACTATAGCATCACAAATTGCCTGGTGCGAGCAAGTAAACATAGACACACACAGAAAGACACACAACATACCGACGGACAAACACAAACACACTACAAAAACAAACATTTCTCCCAAAAAGTAATAAATTACAGACCTGACTGGTTACTGGGCAGAGGGCCCTGACAGCTGCAGATGCAGTGAAGGAGACCTGGTTTCAAAAAGTTGGTAACTAACAACCAGCCATACAAAAATATATATATATATATAGACAACTGCAAAACTGCAGGATTTTTTCCTGATGAAACTCATTTCCTGTCCCACAAAAATAAAAACACAGCCGCTGTTCCGTACAGTTATTTTAACTGTGAGGGAGCTGGAAAGCATCTCACCTCATTAAGGTGAAAAAAACACACATGATCATTGACTGTGTAAAGTTTGACAGAAAAGACTAATACAGAAATACATTTTTGTCATGATGTGCTTTTATTTTGTGAAACTCTACCAATAACTGTCATAGATCCTATTTGGTTGGCTTTGGCCGGGTTTCTAGTTGAGGTTCTACACCATATATTTATGAAACACACAACCAATTAACTAATTAACATTCACACACATGCCATCGGTGTGTGAATGTGTGTGAATGGGTGAATGATGACATGTAGTGGTAAAGCGCTTTGAGTGGTTGGAAGACTAGAAAAGAGCTATACAAGTACAGTCCATTTACCATTTACCATTTACCCACTCAGCCATCTGCTGACACACTGATTAACACACCTCACACCTCATTAGGTTTTGGGGTTATTCTAGGTTTAGTTAAAAAACTTAAATTCTTGTCTCTTCAGGTCTTTTATCAGATCATGACTCTGTATTATCCCCAGTGAAATTCGGAGCTCTGGAATAAAAACCCTGTTTGAGCAATGCTGCTCATTTCTTGACCATGCTTTACCCCCCCCCTCCCCCAAGCTTTCATCCTGTTTGTAAAGGTTCACCACCACATCAAAACCTTATTAACATAATGGTTTATATTTATTCTCTGCAGGTGTTTTCCTATTATCTAACCGCTCTATGCTGATTACTGGCGTCAGCACTATTCTGGCCATGGACACCAGCTGCCAACCCTTACTTCATGGTAAAGATGTGTGCAGGCATTGTTTAGCTCAGGCCAATTGAAAACGGACCAGCCTGTCAATGAAAAGAAATACCTGAATCCAGAATCAAAAACCGAATATGTACCCAGCGAGCGAATATCTGAACATTAGGATCAAGCCATGAAATTGGATGGGTTGGTAAATCTTATCAACAGTGCTCACTGTTCTTTGCTCCAATGCTGGTTGCTCATTGGTTACTGGTTACCTTGCCAATTGCAATGCCAATTCAGTTCCACCGGACAGTTAGTGGGTGTAAATATTTACTATCAACTAATCGCTACCTAGGAACTAGTGAGATTAAACAGGCTGCTGGTGACTTTTTCATCATGTACAACGTACTTGCTGGAGTATGTAGATACACTGATACACTGTAATACTGACTACATGTACAGCAAACATTTCTTCCCACTGAGCTTTGCATCTGCACATACCAAGGAGATTACATCATCATTATGTCATCCTGCTGTTCATTGGGATGAGTTGCAGTGATGTAATTGACATAACTACTCTGTGAGTCAACAGGAGAAGTCTTACAATCGGAAATCAATATGCTGTGTATCAAACTGTGCAGTATAACACACACACACACACACAACACACACACACACACACACACACACACACACACACACACACACACACACACACACACACACACACACACACACACACACACAGCAGTATGATAATGTACATCCCGTGTCAATAATAAACTGCAGAGTAAAGTGACTTTGACAGTTTAAAAGATGAAACACATGCATTATGGAACATATAAGGCCAGAGGATGACCTCCACTGAATGTGCTCCATCCACCTCCACCTCATGTGAACACACATACAAGAGTCCAACTTTCTGTCACTGACTCAGGCTTTGACAGAGTACCGTCCCAAAATGAAATACAGAGCTATTCCTATCTAAGACTTTCAGCCAAATGTGCTGCTTCCAGCTCTTCTCACCTCATTTCCTCGTTATGATGGATTCTCTGTAGCTTCCTTTTTTACCCTTAAACCATTAACTAAGTCACACATTTACATACGTACGTGCTTATTCCCCAGATCAGACAATTCATACACAAAATCACTTTCAAACAATCCAGAGCAGAGCACTCATCCATACGTACGGCCTGTAGAAATGAAATTGAAGTGAAATTACGGTATCAATCTTTGCCTAATCCATTCTGTGGAAAGAGAGGCCCATTGTAATTACCTCCAACTCAGTTTACTCTAATGAGGGCCAGCATTCACATCCCTCCTTACCTTTTTATTCCAATCCTCCATTCTACAGTTGAATACCAGCCACACAATACCAACAGCAATCAATTTCCTATCATACAAAAGACCTTCGGGGGCTCTACATTTCATTTTCAAACAATGCAGTCCAGGAACATGGCTTGAATTAAGATGTCCGCTGTACTCTACAGATGGAGGGGCAAATCATTGCTGGCCAAAAACTAAGTAACAATCCTTTTTTTTTATATCTGTTGAGTGTCCATGCTGTCTGATCACTGCTTCCGGTTCTCACTGAGGACCTGGGACAAAACCCAAGCCCGGTCGATATAACTGAGCCCAGATGCGACTTGACAGGATTATCAGGCCGGGGCTGGAGTGGGCTGGCTGCAAATTCAGTTTCTGCTGGCTCCATGTGCGCTCCAAATGTTGCTCAATTTTCAGTAAAATGACTAGAGAGCAGAATTGCAGAGAGCACAGAGAGCTCAGAGCTCAGAGCTCTCTGTGCAGCTGCCCGACTTCTTGGAAAAAGGGACATGACAGATCTCGCTTCTGCTCAACGATGTTGCATTCAGGTCCTGGGAATTCGCTCTCTTCACCAAAGCTGCTCAGTGAAGAAGTCTCACATTCCCTGTTAGCGCTGCTCCAACACTGGATGTCAAGACTGCTTGTAACCTCGTACAACCATGTCTCCTTTAAAACACATCTCTACACTAATGTGCTTAGGAGGAAATGTAATCAACTCCACAAGCCAAGTCAATATGTTTGGTAACCGATTGGAGTGCCTTTTCTATCAGCTCTGATTTGCTGTTTCATTATCAATCATCCCTGCAACATTAAACATGCTTTGAAGGATTATTCTAGCAACATCTTACTATAAAGGAACATCCATCTATATGTGGGTCCTGTGTGCATGTGTGTGTGTGTGTACTTAACATGTCTTGAGAACCATTCATCCGCTTCAACCGGATGTATTGTTGAGGACCCAAGGACATTCAAGTTGATGCAAGACATATTCAATATAAATAAACTTTGAATAAACAAGCGATAGTGGCTCCTGAAACATCGGGGGCAGGGCTTCAGGGCTTGTCAGTCTGCAGTCCACTTTTGCTGCTGGATACTGGATATGTATTAACGTTAAAACTGAACTCTGAAACTGAATATAGCAAGTCTCATAAATATTAATTCTGAACGTTTTTATTATTCAATTGTTTCAATACAATTTAAAATTATAAGTCAATGCCTATGCTTAACCATTTAAGGTCAATGCCTAACCTTAACCACTGGAGGTCAATGCCTAACCTTAACCAATGGAGGTCAATGCCTAACCTTAACCAATGGAGGTCAATGCCTAACCCTAACCATTGGAGGTCAATGCCTAACCCTAACCATTTAAGGTCAATGCCTAACCCTAACCATTGGAGGTCAATGCCTAACCCTAACCATTGGAGGTCAATGCCTAACCCTAACCATTTGGAGGTCAATGCCTAACCCTAACCATTGGAGGTCAATGCCTAATCCTAACCATTGGTGGTCAATGCCTAACCCTAACCATTGGAGGTCAATGCCTAACCCTAACCATTGGTGGTCAATGCCTAACCCTAACCATTGGAGATTAATTCCTAACCCTAACCATTGGAGGTCAATGCCTATCCTTAACCATTCAAGTTCAATGCCTAGACTCAACCATTTAAGGTCAATGCCTAACCCTAACCAATGGAGGTCAATGCCTAACCCTAACCAATGGAGGTCAATGCCTAACCCTAACCATTTAAGGTCAATGCCTAACCCTTAACCATCTTGCTGCTGCCAGTCTTTATGTTCTCTCTCTACTTGGCTCTTCCACATTTTGGATCAGGTCAAATAATCTTCAGGTCTATTCTGATTGGGTCTGATCATCCTTGGGTCCTTTTGAAAAAGTCAACACAGAACAAGAATTAAATGCTTTAGGTGCCAGGAGCCCATATTGTAGAGAACATATTTGCATATATGTTAAATATTAAGGTTTGGGTTGGCAGTGAACAGTTTTCAGACACATTCAATGTGAGCATTTTCACATTATGTTGATAAAACACAATCCAGGTGCTATTATATTTCATTCAAATTCAAATTCATTGAATTCAAATTCATTGAATGTGTAGGAGGAAACAGAAAAGGTTTCTTTATAAATTTGACAGTGTTTTAATGTACTGCCTGTTGGTTGCTGGGCAGCCAGCACCCTTATCTTGAGGGACAAGATAGATTGTACAGGAAGTAGTTAATCCCGAGAAAAGTGATCTGATTTCTGTCAGTTGTCATGGCGAATGTAACAAAGACGTGTTTTTTAAGTGAGTGTTCGGCATTCTGGTGTGCTAGTGTCATCCTCCATGTCTTTTTATGAGTCACGGTTGTGTGCGCCTTGGCATCTGCTTAAAGAAAAAAAAAAGGCGCACTGCTCACTATTCAAACAAAAAATTTGCTTTGAAAACAAGTCATATCCCATTTGTGCTCCTTGAAATATCCCTAAACCCCAGCAGACTGACATCTCCCTGCTCATTGTCGAAGATGTCTCTGTATTCTAAAGAGATGCTGATCAAAGGAGCCTCTCCTATTGGAACAGCACAGCTGTAGACTCTTCCTCCATGCCGTTCAGAAAGCCGACCCTGCTGCGATCAAAACAAAACTCCCAACAGATCTACACATGCCTCTTTCACTACTGTTGTACATCTGTTAATGTCTCTCTCCCACTACCTTGCTCCACCCAAAATTCTTCATTATATATAAGTTTGTTAATCTTTTTATACTCTGAGCTGGCTTCAATTTCTGATTTTGAATGACGGGAACATGAGCACCAGCAAAGTAAATAGCCATGACTGCGTTTAAAAGCTTAGTTTAAGACCTTGAAGGCATTCTTAATACTTTTGACAAGCTATATTTAGATGTACCTAACACATCTTTCTTCTTTCAGAGATGAAAGTTCATGCTTGAGCTCTGAAACAGCACTTGTCAAGAACAATACAAACTATACATGTTAAACCGCCATGTTATTATAGTCATCTAGTTTGTCACATTGCCGTGTGAGTTCAACATTTTAAGTTAACACAATTTTTTAAGGGTCTAAAGGAATATGACAACATGTGTTGAAGCACTGCCCTCAGGAAAATAGGTAAGGGAGAATAGGAATATATATAACAATTTTGAAACAGTCATATCGTAATAGAAAATATTATCATTGATAGTTGAGGAATGATTCAAGGGAATCTTTAATGAGATCCTCTTTAAAAACGTTCAAGTAAAACAAAAAATGTATAAACTGGATGAAATTGGTGAATAAAAAGTGAAAAAAGCATATCATGATATTCTAGAGCAAAGGGTGACATCACAAAATGTTTCGTTTAGAACAACAACTCAGAAATACTGAATTTGCTACAGTATAGAAAGAGAAAAACAGTGAATTCTCCTTTATTTAAAAATGTACTGATTTATAAACTGTTTACTGATTGATTAATATTGATTAATTGCTCTGTTTAATCTTAATTTTCTTTATATCTTATTCAGCTCTGATATCCATTTCTTGGTTTTATATCCTTTGTAAATCACTTATTATTAATGCAGTTGTGTGCTAGAACTGTGTGTTCAGTCTTCATTGTGCTACTGAATCTACCTGGGCCTTTGTTGAGGATATTTTAGTGTGCCTAAATGTTGTACCGTCTAGAGAGGCGTTCGTGAATGTTCTCATGTAAATGCTGTTGCACTGAAGGAAACAGGACACCAATTGTTAATATGTTGTCTCATAAAGGACTGGGGAAGATTCTATTTATTCATTTAGACTGCACACTCGGGGAGAGCCGCGGTAAGATTACAATAGTCAATCTTATATGTCGTCCGACCAAGATCATTTCTAGAGAATTAAATTAGAGGTGAATGAAACTATTCATCAAGTTGCTTAGCTCCCCCCTCAGTAGCCCTCCGGACCCAATCATTGGAATCACTGATCTCTTTAAGAGCATCTCTTCTGAGAATCAGAATCACAAGCCCCAACCTCCAGCAAGATTTGAACAAGCACAAGGGATGTAGAAGATATGATCTCCATGTTTAAAAAAAATATTAGAGGAGGCTGCATAGACAGCTATGTAGTTCCTCATGACTCAGGACCAGAAGGGTGGTAAGAAGGAATCAAATCTTTCTTATGCACTGTTGATCTGATAAACAACTGGTGATGTTTGGTGCTGGGTGACAGTAAAAAGAGTGTCAAAATGAATGTCAATACTGTTGTCACAGTTACCGATGAGCGCTGAGCACTGATGACTCTTAACTCAGTCCAAGGACCGTGGCCTAGATTCACTTTCCCAGAAAAGGTTATTGATGCAGCATATTGTCATATCATGTTGATTTTAAGTTAACCATACGCAAAACAATAAATCAAAAATGTACGAATGCATTTTAACAATTTACAGAATACACAAAAGAGCAAACATTTTGATCCACAGTAAGATATCTTGACTGACTGGACAGACATTGGACGCAGATATTGGTGGTTTCTGGATGATGATTCCTAATGATTTTTGGGACCCCCTGACCTTTCATCTAATGCCACCTTTAGGCAGATATTTTCCCTGGAAGCATAGATCAGATCAGATTAAACTTTAGGATTAGGTTTACTAGAAACAAACCGGACAGTATGAAGGGTGGTGGTGGTGCACCAAGAGACGTCACGCTGGTATACGCTGTGTGAAGAATTAAATAAAGCAAAGGGAGACCATTTTTATGTGATATTCCCATTGGCTTTGTTTAAATGTTGCCACCCTGCTGGTGAGGCTTTAAACCCTCTTTCACACACAAACTAGCTCCTGGTAAATTATTCAGAAAGCTGGTGATTTTACTATTTCCCTCTCTAAAATGTCCCTCTAGGACCTTTTCACACATGCCTAGGTGGGGCAAGGGACAGTCCAGCAGATGGCGACTGTCATCTTAATCTTATGGATGTAAACTGCCATAAAAAAAAAGAAAGCACATATACGCTTGGACGCTGCAGCAGATGAGTAATATCATGTTCAATTCTTCACATTTATAACAATCCAAATTTCATGAAAATTGGTTCACAATTAAGCCATTAAAATTCATTTTTAGACAGAGCGTTAGAGAAGTCTGTGTCTCCAACCTTTTTTTTCTTAATCTATGTTGAGATTCCACAACACAGATAAAAAAAGAAAGAAAACCCGCCATTGGACCAGCTTTGCTCTTTTAAGCTTGGTTTATACTAACCATACTGAAGATGACGTAATTACAGCATGTGCGTTGTGCACCAAGGCATCCCCAAGTGAACCAAACTGTAGGTCTCTAAAGAAGAATCTACATTTGAGTCTATATTTTCCAGCTAAATCAAATTGTTTAAAGGATAATCAACCTTTGTTTCTTTAAAATGCATTTAATACTTGTCTTTCTTCCCAAGGCTTGTGTAAAGGCAATAAAGTATTCCATGAATATGAGATATGAGTTAACAGTTCCTCCTCAGCGTTGTGGAGGTTGGTTTATAGCGTTTTGCAGGTTACACTTGCCGTCTTCTTGCTTCTTCAGTATATTTTGTTGTTCGCCCTCTGGCATTCAGGAGAATAATGCAAATAACTGCGTGTTTAGAACAAATGCCTTTGTGCATGCTCGTAGTTTGCGTGCTGTCGGGGGAATCTTGCACCTTGAACCTTGAACCTTGGTGCCACGCGTGAGTATAAACAAAACTTTACACTGTACCAAACAACGCCGGCATTAGGCTGGATGTGATGTGATGTGTGATGTATGTGATGCGTAACACAACAGCTTGGCTGCAGAACATCTCATCTGGCCCCCAATTATTACCTTTTATACAGAACAAAGATGCAGAATAACAGGCAGTGTAAAAGGGACTTGGGTCTTTGGGTGGGTTACTGGCGGTGATGGTGTCCCTGAAAATCGATCCCTACTCCCATTTACACATGAGTCCATGGAGGAAATGTTCCTGAACATTTGAGGGATCAACTGTGTTCGTGAAAGGGGCTTTAACTAGCAAAATAGTGCGAGTTAATTAAAAACTGCAGCCTGGAAGAGCAGAACGTTTAGACTTAAGATGAAAAGTAAACTGTCAGTTTTAATCTCACAGATTCATTTGTGCATCTGGCTACTGGTGTCATGTGATGGTGTCCAGATGGAGGTTTAGTGGAGATGGTTTGCCAATTCATTGCTCGACAATAGTCATGTGGGGAAGGAACCAGATGCACAAGAAGAGCAGACCCAGCATTGCTTAACATCTCATTGTCAATCAGGAAGGAAAACAAACAGAGTTCCAGCACAGCTGTGTCTCCAGCAGTGGTCAAAGGGCACTGGGGGTCAGTTCCATTTAAATTAATTAAATGCAGTGTGTCCATGCAATACAAATGTAAGTCTTTGAGACTCGTGTATTGTAGCCTACTGCAATCTCAGGGACAATCAAACTCTGTAATCAGCCTGAGGAAAAGAAAGTCGCAGTCGTAAATAGTTAAAGTGATTGTGGACATTTTTCCCGTCGACTTTGCATCTTTCCTGCTATGGTGCTAATGCCGTTAGCATTTTGATCAGCTGTCAATCAAACAGTGCAGGCAGGACTGTAATATCTTTGATCTTCTGCCTCAGTTTGCTTGTGTTAGTGGCACACTCTTCCCCCAAACAGACCTTTCTGATGACGGACAATTTGGTTTGTCAAACGCTGGTAACAAGTCAAATATACTAGTAGAGGATACAGTTTTTAATTGGAAACATGGTTTAATTTATAACAAAGGAGGGTCTGCTTGTACAATAAAATATTTACACACCACCTCATCTTTTAAACAAATGACACCCAGCGATGATCTTTTAAATGGACACTTGAGTATTAGAAATATTAGAATAAAAAAGTCAAATATCTCTCATTTAACTGCATTAAAAAAACTGTTTTCTCAAGTTGATCTGGTTGTGCTGTTTGTACAGAAGCTTTTTGAAATAATTAATGCCGCCACGGGTTACATATCTTATAAAAGAAAAATACAAACCAAAAAAAAAAGAAACGATTATTGGCTCCATATAGGAATAAAAATGAGGCATTCTGGGTTAGGTTAATTAGTCAACGTTATGTGAGTCATTATCTTATAGTGGTAACAGCAACGTGGTGGATTTGAGTGAACTGTATAAGAAACCTGGGTCTGAGCAACAAAATATATATGGAAAAAAACGTTTGTCTCGTTAACTGTTGTTTTATTATTTAAAATTGTTTTACCTCTGATATAAACGTGTGTTCTGTTTGTGTGGACAGTGTTTTGTTTCTATGTGAAAGGTGCCAGTTATTTCCCACATTGTTCTTATAGAATATTGATCAGTTTACGTTTAGAAATGGTTCACTAAGATTTGAATTGATAGAATCAATGCCACCCTTCCCCATACTTACTCCGTCGGGTCAGTGCTATGACAAAAAATGTACTTAAAGTCAAGTCATGTGGCTTAATAATCTAGAAATTTATGAAACACACCTTCAGCGTGCATTTTAGATTGGATATTGTGCAATTTAATTAATATTTAATAAACCCACTACTCTAATTTACCTTTTACTGCAGAGCTGCGGCTATTCATAATAGGACGCTCATGCAATCTTGATATTTCCTCAGGCAGTATTGGATACTTTCATACAGCGTGAATACATTCACAATAATCAATTAACTGCCGTGTTATTCAATCTAAAGCAGGGGTCCTTTCAATCAGGTTGTGCAGTCAAGGGTGTTGAAGGTTCGTCAAGATGTTAAGCCTTGGAAAAAAATCACACAATAGTCCACTCTGGCTGACGTGAGCCGTAAATGAATTAAGATTTGTATAACATAATATGGTGCTTTGAAGTACGGAATACTTTTTTTCTAGAGATGTAATTCCACCCCCTGAATGTTTTCCAGTGCTCCTCCACCCACACACAGCCGACATTGTTGTGCTGTAACGTTTCAAATTAAGACGGACAGCTTGGATTGGTCTGCAGAAAGGACGATTTCAATCTGGCATGTTTTTTAGAAACGCAAACATTGGGACAATATCTAGATTAAGGAGTAAAAAAAATGTAAAAAAATGCAAACACACATTTTCCTTCTGCTCTCACATTCGTGACCCTGATGCCTGACCTTGGATGATACTGAGAGGAAGAGGATGAGGGGGGCAGTATAAAGTGATGAAGGCTCCCTGTTTACACTTCCACGCCTCTGCTTCTGTCCCCATCTTTCCTCACACGCCTAAGTGGGAAAACCATTTCTCTATGGAGCCGGCTTTGTCCACAGGGACGTTGTCATGTTGAAACAGGAAATGACCAAATATGGCAGAACACACATAGAATATCATTACATATTGTAGAGTACATATAGACATTTCTGTCCTCTCACTTTTTTTTGTACAGATACAATACAAAGGTAAATCTAGGGTGCAGGGGCAGTAACTAACGTTTATTATATTATCTAACGTTATCTTTTCCACAAATACTACTGGTCTTTGGAATGTCAGAAAATAGGCTGAAAATGCGCATCGGTCCAAAGGACCAAAGAGACTGCTTCAATTTGCTTTAGTTTTGTCTCACAAACGGTCCAAAATATTATCATTTTAAAATGAATGTAAAACAGCAAATCTTCATATGTAGCAAGCTAGACCCAACATGTTTGGCATTTATTAATTGATAATGAATTAAATCAATCAATAATTAAAAGTGTAACTGTATCCTCCATCCACTGTGTACCCCAAGCAGTGTAAACTGTGGTGAAGACAAGTCTAAGGTTGAAAGTGTTTCAGTATGGGGAAAAAGACTGCAGTAACTCTGCATTTGAACTTTCAAGTCAATTTGGTTCACTCTAATTACAAAAAACTGTTTGCCTACATTTCTCTAGATAATCTGCAGAACGTGCTATTACTGGTTTCATAGCGACTATTGCTGCTGAATTTTTTATTTGATCACCACAAATGAAATTCAACTCAACTTCATTATACTTGAGTGTAGACAAATATCTCAAAACCTTGACTCATAATTAATACCACTAGAGGTAAGGGAGAGAACATGTGTTTTTAATGTATGAATATTTAGAGCAAAAAGAGGATGTTGCTGGTGGATCATAAGAGAAACGACTGGAGATTCTGCTGACTTCTGCAATCTGGGAGTCGCAGTGTGCGTCTTCTCGCACCGTCGTAAATGTTGTGACAGTAGATGTCTGCACTATCAGACAGGAAACACATCTGCTGGCTGTCTGTGGCTGATAAACACTGACAGAAATATTGCAGCAGTCAAATTCATGTAAACAAAGCAATTTAAAATTTTGCTTCAGGTTGTATCTGATGATTTAGGAGTCCCAGTGCAGGCCTGTAGCTTCCATTGAGGTCAGCTCCTATTTATTCTTCCTGGGATTAGTTTTTCTTTAGCAACATAGGGAAGTTTATATTCTATTGTTAAAAAATGTAAATGCTTTATCTCTGGCAGGGTGGTGATTTAGACCACATCTCCCCATTGTTATGGGAAATAGAAAGGCAATGGTTCACTTTAAGGGTCTGTAGTTTCCTAATCATTTTTCTCCAAATAACTATTTAATGTGGTACTTACTTTAGGGAAATAGGAAAAGGAGTAGTTAGCTGTGTTGAGTTTATAATAAGATTTTCAGAAGGATTTTCCTGGAAGAACTCCTCCATTTAATTAATATTTGCAGAAAATATAAATGAGCGTGGGGATTTCGGGGGGGGGGGGGGTGGGGCTATGACCATGATAGTTTGAGGTTCTTTTTATTTTATTTTACTACACAGGGTTTCACAACAAAATACAGTTGTAGTCCCCCTTCTGCAGAAGAAAACTAAAAAATAACCCTCCACCGGCACAGATCACATACATACGTGTCAGGTCTCTGCAACATTTAGGCCCACCAGTCTCTGATCTACTGTTGTGTCCTGTTTCATCCATCCCTGTTTCTTAAGAGCAGGCTGGATAACGGAACTGCTCTAGGTCCAGGCTGGTCTGGTATGGCTGGGTGAGTGGGCAGTGATGGACCAAACGTCCACTGCACTTAAATCCAACCCCCCCCCACTTCCTTCTCCCATGTCCATGACTGTTTCTCTGTCATAGGCCATACGTGCTCAAAAGACCAACATAGGAGCTACTGGTTGCCGCACCAGTCATCACCAATCCAACCCGGTGGAAGCCTTGGTCCCATGTGATGTATCAATGCTTTGGCAGATGCTTTACGACCATGAAAAAAGACATGGAGGAGGAAAATAATATATTTGCCAATTTTGAGGCGAGCGCTTAAATGTAAACGTTCACAAAGATATCCGCACACAAGTATCAATTCAAATGTAACGCTCTGAGGCGAAACCCAAACACACAGCGGTGGGAAGGTGGGCTTGGCAGGAATACAGATAGCAGCTTATTGCTGACTTCGCCCAATGCACACAAAAGCAGAAAGGCAGGGGAGCGTACAAATGCCAGATGTACACAAAGGAAGAGGGGGGGGAAAAGTGGACGTAGCAGCAGAGAACAGACTGTAGTGCAGCACCCTTTCTGTCAGCGATGGAGCAGGACAATAAGATGAGCAGCATCCACGACGAGCAAACATGTCAGTTGCTTCTGTCTACATGTTGATAAGCCTGCTTTTGTTTTCACCACAGCATGTTTGTACATCGGGAAGATAAAAAAACAAGAAAGCGTCAGTCTTTCTTCGCGGCCTGAATGCAGGGTTGACAATTGAGATTCAATGGAAAAAACTAAAGATATCTTTGGACCAAAAAACATTGATCACCATTTAAATATCTTAAAAGGTTATTTTTTGTTCAATCATTTTGGAACAAAAACACTTTTTCTTATCTGTGCTCACCCTCACTAACATATTGGGGAGTACCTGAGTCAGGTCAGAACCAAAGGAACAGGATCTCTGGGGTGGCTGTCCAGAATCACGGCAGAACCTTGGAGACGTTTGGGACATCTGTCTCTACCTTTCAGCCCAGCACCACTGTGTCTCTCTGACTCCAGTTTACTGGACCACACTGCTGAGACAGCTCTGTTGCTGTCTTTGTTCAGGGAAAGAAAAGAAAAAGGTTGGGAGGCAGGAACGCTTTAACTTCTGCTGATTTTGTAGAGCAGTATTGTCTGCATGCCAACAGCAAAATAAAGCGTTTGATCTTCTTCCTCACAAAACTCTTTCATTAACTGTTACAAACTTTTGAGTGAAGAAAAGCAATCTTCAGACCAACATTAGAATGATTCATTTCAACTAGACCAGACTACTGCACTGATAAGGTCGGTGTTTGAATGCTAGTTCTACTGTTTACCTGCTAATCGTTTCAGTGGAGGATGAAACCATTGCCTTTCTGATTACTTGCCGGAGATGTAAAAACGTATAAAAAAGTATTCTAAACTGCTATTCAGTGTTTCGGTGGTTTGATTATACATACAAACTCATACATGTATTTCCTGGATTGTATTTCAGTGTCTCACTGCTATCTAGGGGAGCAACGGATCATAAAACTCACAGTTCAGATCGTATCATGGCTGGGATCACAGATCGGATCAGCACCAAAGAAAAACAGAAGCAAATATAACTTTTTGGCCACCAATACTAATTGCAGATCATTGATGATCCCTATTGTCAGATACAGAACCTTTGGTGTTTGATTATAGCAGCTGGTCTAATAGGCTCCAGACTACTTTTTTGGCCACCGTCTCCCAAACATTTTTTAACACTCTGAAGTCTGTAAACAATCATGATAGTTTTACATTAGTAGTTTTAAGGATGTATTATAAGCTTATTATTAAACAGCTCATAATTCCCTCTATAATATCTGTTTTATGTTGCAGTGAAAACATCTTCAAACAACTGTATTTATTCAAGTTCCTCACCAAAACTTAATTTCAGACAATTACATTTAAACACATCATGATAATGTTATAAATTACCTTCACCATATTATAAAAAATCACTGAACGGAGCCTGAATGCGTTAATATATCTCTGAACAGAACCTCCTTTGGTTAGCCGTTAGCGATGCCTGCATCGTTACTAGTTCTCCTCCTGTCAATTTCATAACAGACTTGTTGTTCACAATGTGACATTATCAGGGATCGGCAATGTCCTGGTGGCATATTTGAAATGAATTCATACATGCGTTATTTCATGCCATGATGGTTAAACTGTTAAATAATTGGCGGTTCACATGCTTGCCGACCACAGGGGGGAATTTGTGCGGATCACGGATCGACAATTGTCCCTTACACCACTACCGGTATCCAAAGCAACATACAGCAATCACTGCAGCCCCTTGCTACTTTTACCACCGTTTTTGGTTTAACTCGAATATCCTGCAGAATATCCCGTAACGCTACCATGTACGGATGTACTGAAATCCAGCCAGCACGTGGTGTGCACATTGCAGCATTTACTGTGGAGACGAACTGAAACATGTTTAGAATTGGCATAATGGAATCTCCACCCTGGTAGCTAAGCAGTAGCTCACGAGAACGACTCAGGTGGGATGAAAGCTTGTAGTGGGGCTGAGCTTGAAAATTAAATCATCCATCCTAACCCTCATCTTTGATCTCGATCCAAAGACAATCACATACAATAACTTTTCTTCACATAGTTGCCAGCCTCACACTTAGAGATAGTAAGGATGCCTCCTAGACACCCCCATTCAGATTGTTGACTGGCACCACCGACCGGGAGGAGAGCCCAGAATACACTGGTGGATTATTCATCATCTGGCCTGGAAGGTTTATAAGTGGCTTGCAGACATGACTGGGGTTTTCTAACTTGTTTAGGCTGCTGCTAGCATGAACTGGACCTAGATAAGCAGCAGAAAACTGCTGGATTGATTGATGGATAGTTAACCATCATCATCAGTACCTGTGTCAGTGATACCACCAGTAGAAACTTTTAGATGGGTCTGTAAAACACAACACTATTTGGTTCTTGCGCCGACATAATCCAGAAAAGGCAGCTCTAGATTCCAAATCCATGACGGGTGAGGGCTAAATAGCATAATGATGAGTCATGAACATATGTTTCCAAGTTATACCAGTAATAACACACTTATTTGGGCCTGAAAAGGGAAAAAGGAAAAGGGATGACTGAATGGAAATATCAAACTATGTACTAATACAGAGCAAACGAACAAATGTCAGCTATTAAAGACACAAATGTCCCTAAGCATTTCCCAATGGGCAACTTCTATCTCAACATATATCTATTAAATAACTAACAAACTATGGGAAACCTCAACCATTGGGCCAATATTATCAGAAAATGATCTAGGGTACGCGGAATGTGTTAACATAAATAATGATCTGATTTCACATTACATTACATTACAGTCATTTAGCAGACGCTTTTATCCAAAGCGACTTACAGGACCAAAGCGATTACAGGATCATGAGGTTCACGAATCAATCAGACCCCCGTTCATTAACAGCTTGATGGTTGATCACAACCATTTCAAAGATGCAGAGCAACTGAATGAGTGATTATCTTGTCACTCCTCACAGATGGGATGCTCCTGCCATGGTGGACTCTATGATCTCTGCACTTATCTCAACATTTTCACACAGTAATGTGGCTTCCTGTACGTATGAGCAAGAAGGGGGACATGTTTCTGGTGGAATGACTGGGGTGAGATACAGCATATCATATTGCCAAAATCAGCAGCTTCACTTCAAAGCCACCTATATAGAATGAATGTCTTAGAATGTTATTCATTCTGTATGAGACAAAAGTCCATTAGGCTTAACAGCAAAGTTTGCCTTGACAAATTGTGGCCAAAAAACATAAATGTTCTAAACAATAAATATAGGTTGAAAAATAAAAAGCAATGGAAAGAGCACAATATATTTCAAATACATATCTGCAGAAACAAATATTAAACATGCAGAAATGAGCACACATAAACTTCTTTGACACTTTGCTCTTTAAGGCTCTGGGTCTCTTTCCTATGAACACTCATAAAATCCATCCAGCTTTACTTGACCGCTCAAAGTGCCTAGAAACCTCCCTCATAAATTCTTCAAGTTGAGAAATACTAAGCCATAGAGAAAAAAGTCAGAGAGGCAGTTATGTAAAATCTTTCACTAATATGTGTTCAGTTCAGTATTACAGAGCAATCCACAGATCAACCTGTCAGGAGGAAGTCAAGAAGCTTTTTGGTTGTCTGAGTTTTCACACATCCAATGTGTCATATATACAGGGTTGGATACATGCCAGGGAATACAATCAAAATCATGCTAATTGAAGGGTGAACTGATCAATATCAACACAGCTGTCTAATGGAAGCCTTTAGCTTTAATTGATTCAAAGCAGGAGGCAACCGCCAGTTCTGCTGAGTAAAGCTGTTGAGAAAGTGTTTGGTCTCAATCTCTAGTTTCAAGTCTTCTTCAATACAGCATGATGTGCATTTAGTAAATTATGGTCCATTTAGAGTCAAATAGACAATAAAGCAGGGTGTGCTTTATGGTGGTGGTACCTTGTGGTTGACAGGTCTTTACCAGAGACGTATACAGCGTCTCTACGTCAATCCTCCGCATTCCTAATACGGTAACTTCCATTCATTGGCTGCAAAAATAACAACATGGCGATGGCAATATTCCAAGATTGCAACAGCGAAATCACAGAATTCAAAGCTTCACAACGCCAGTCAACAAACTAATGAGTATTGTCACGATGACTACGTCCACTTCTTATAGAAGTCTATGGTTCAAAGGAAACAATGTCTTTGTTAGATTTCAATTTGCTGGGCTTCAACTTTCTAAAACCATATCAGGTGAATTCTAGTAGGTATCACCAGTGTGACGGTGTGATGTGCATGCAAAGCACACACACACACACACAAACACAGAGTCCGCACCCGGTGTGGATCCATGTGTGTGCACTGCCTAATCTCCGGGGTGAATGTCATCGCCATCTCCAGCTCGCTCGCGAGGCGAGAGATAATCTAATCACCAGGGAGACAGTAAGGAGAGGTGTGGGGTGGGCGGGGACATGTCGCAGAGCTCTGAGCACACAGAGAGGGATGAAAAACGAGGCGGAGGAGGACAGAGGCCACGGCTAGTCTTTGAACTCCCCCGACAAATAATTGAAGGACATGAGACAGAGTATAAAGCTACAACAACAAATGGTGATGGATGGAGCCTCTGACACCGAGCAGCCTCCTCTGTGTATGAAAAAAAATGAAAGGAGGTGAAATGAGGAAGAAGGTGAGCAGATGTCCACTTAATGACTCTGTCACCCCTTTTTGATGATTTCCCTTCTGTACATGCAATTAGTAAAATCAACCCCACACTGGTGAGTCAGGGTTGAGTCTCCCATCCAGCTATATCTGTCAAAGATTCCATGAGCAATAACAATCACATGGCAGATAACCTCCAGGGTGGGCGTGCTCTTTCCTTTTGGGCTGTGTCGTAGGTAAACGTCCCGTCGGAGCACTCAGTAGTTTTTCTCCCTGTAAGTTTATTTGCCCCGAGTCTCCGCAGCCCTTTCACATCGCCGGACCAATGGCCCCGATAATCACATGCATTTAACGGCAATTGTTTTTATTTTCTAATGATGAATGAGGATTTTAAGACTTTTTATTGAAACGAAAAAGGCGACAAAACGTTCCAGTAAAAGCCCTGAAAAACAAATTAGCTCATATATATATACCTTTAAAAGAATAAATGATTAAATAGACTGCAGCCTACATCAAGATATAAAATAAATGATCTTGCTTTGTTGAGACTTTCTGTCTATCAATCTCCTCTGCTGGGTTTCAGCAGCCAGGACAGCGCTGCACCCGTACACCCACCCTCTACACACAACACCATCCGTCTGAGAATAACTCAGAATAATTGGTGCCGATGCACAATAAATAACGCGAGATTACTACTTCTTCTTTCTTGGGCTATTTGGGATTTTTGGGGTAATGCTTTCAAAAAAAATAAAAAAGAAGCATTCAAATACTGATTCCGACGTTTATTACCATGGCAACGGTTTAAGCTTAAAAGCATTGGGATCATTGGCCTGGCAGATTGTCCTCCGAGATATTCAATATTTTGAAGATTGAATGAATTGATTTTTTTTTATATGATTGCTGTTAAAATAAATACATTTACAAAACTGCCTGTCTGTCTGTAGTCACCACTCTGCAGTCTACTGAGCGCGAGGCGGGCAGAGAGGAGCTGTGTGTCGAACATAAGGCAGCAGATACAACTGAGGGTTTAATAACCTCTAAACAGAAAAACTAAAAAACACAGCTGGTCCCGTTCTGCCCTTAGTTATAGTTGTTACAGGATGTACTTTAGTTGTATGAGAAATGCAGGAGGAGGAAGAGGGAGTGAGATGGCGCCTTGACTAAAGTCTTGATGCACTAAAGAAAAGGTCTAACAGTGCAGAAGGTAAGAGTTTCATTTCTACTGCAAATGTATATCTGTTCCAAATATGGGGACAAATGATATCATTGGTTGCAAATGGGGGCGACAGTCGTGACGCAAATGTCACAGCCCTTGAAATATGTATGTCAGTCTTGTTCATCAAGTTTCTGTAATCCATTTGTAATACAAAAAAGAGTCAACCCGTTTAGACCCTGGACCGCTGTGCAGATGAATGCGTGGGTCTGAATGATTCTGCGTGGTTATTTTTCTCAGCAGGGTGCCATTTTCCCATAATCATGAGCCTTAAGATGCTTAAGAGGCAGTCAGACACCTACAGTGATCACCGTCAATTACACGGTGCCTGTCGGGGGAGCCGGCCTGAGCCTGTCGGTGGATCATCAATGGGAGGATGAACTGACAAAGGCCTGATGTGCTGCCATAGTTACACGCTTTCAGGTTTGTGCATCGACCCATAGCTTCAGTCATTTCACCGTCAACTTAGAGGGCCAGTGTGTACAATTTAAGGGGATCTATTGTAAAAAAAAGTGATATATTTAATATTTAGAATGGTTGTGTTTTTGTTAGCTTAGAATGGTCCTTCATATCTACGCATGGATTGGGTCTTTTTCAGAGAGTTCACCGTGTTGAGCCGCCATGTTTCTACAGTAGCCCAGAACAGACAATCCAAACACTGGCTCTAGAGAGAGAATTTTGCATTTCTACGTTACCTGAAGGCCCCTGTGGTTTTCTGACACGCTTGTGAATGGAGGGGTGAGCAGATGGGTGGTTGGTTGAAATCTGCAACCCCACTGCTCCTTTAACGGTTCAGTCTCTGATTGTGGTGAAGACTGTTCCTCCCGTCAGTGCTCCTTCAGAAGCTCGTCCCCCAACAGTAGCCTACCTATTACTGATATGTGGCGGAATCTGGAGCAGCTACTGCCTGTAGTAGCCTCAGTGTTTAAATATAATAGAACATGAGCACACAAATACGGGAGTAAAACTACAGCCCATCACTGCAAAACCATACTCATAATCTGAAAACTGTCCCACTGGACCAAAAGCTAATTTGTCCATTGTTCCAAAAATCCCTTTTGCCCAACAAATAGTAACAAACAGAAGCACATGGCAATATATTATGCAGAAGGCATGGCTTGCCCTACTCTGCCTCTGATTGGCCTATTTACTAGAGATGCACAGACTTATACCTGCGGACAGGTAGGGTCATAAAAAATATGACTAAGCAGATGGGTTGCAGGTGGATGAAATAATACATGATTAATAGAATAAAATATTAATTACATTCTGTAAAATGGGAACATAGCAGAAAACAGAACCGAGAGATGCTGAGCACATTGACACATTAAGAACAGCAGCGTAGCCTCTTTGATTCAGAAGCTAAAAGTGGAGTTTGCCTTCCTCTGTCAAGTTCATAACTACGGTTAGTTTTGCAGCTGAAATGTCACATGATATCTGCAAGCAATAACATTACTGCTCTCGCAGACAGTGAGGAGATAGTCACTGAATTTGACCAAAAATGTATTGGATTATAATCACAGATTCCACCTATTAAGTGGGGCCCAAAGCCCCACCAGTTTTTTTAAAACAGTCTTTGCTTTAGCTCACTTCATTGATGGGTTAAAGTGACACGTTGAATAAAGGCAAAGGTAAAGGCCCCGACACACCAAACCGATGAAAACCAACTGCTGCGACGCCTCAGTGGCCTGTGTCTTGCCCAGAAAGTTGCCTTTGAACACACCGCAAAGACTACAGTCAACAGTTAGCGCGTACGTTCTGCACCTGGGTGAGTGGAATAAGCTCTACAGACAGGCTGGTAGCGGTCTGCTGGATTCATCATTCAAAAATAATAAATACTTTATCAAGTACTCATGTCTTTACTTAGTATCTGCAAGTACCTAAATGTGAGTATTTGTACTTGGATTGAGAAAAAGTGGTAATGGTGAATCTCTATGATATACATAGACATGAAAAGAATAGTCAAGGAAAAATAAATCTAAATATAGAGAGGCCACAGATATGTTTTAGTTCAGAAAGCATGGCATCCAAAAGAAAGCACCAACAAGTTTATTTTCACACTCTACTCAGTACATATTCTGTTCATAATTCTAAGTAATAATTAAAAGGATACTTCTCCACAAAGTTTAAGTCATGTATTCATGTTGAATAAAGATACAAGGGTATTTTTTAAACTAATTATTACGTGAGGAAATGTATTGCGCGTCTTAAGCTAATTTAACCTTCTGAAGCAAACAAAAACGTAGCATGTTATTATTTGTAGCAGGCAGTCTCTGATTTGACTGAGTTGCTGCTGCTCTCAGCGCTGCTTTAGTGTTTCCCAAAGCTCTCATTGGTGACATTCCTCACAACGCTTCATCCAGCATATGTGAGTTGTCGTTAGCTTGCTATCAGGATCCCCATGATGCCACATCACTCTCGGGGTTGCAGTACACTTCTATACGGAGGCAACAACACCATGCTATTCTGACTCAACATTTCCCAGCTTCCCCCCCTGCTCCACCAGGAGTTTTCAGAACTAAGCCTTCTTTCGTAAATGTCCTGTTGTTAATCGTTCTGGAATATGCTGCGCTAAGTTAAACCGTCTGTTCTTTTGACTGCTGGACAACACTGGAGAGGAACTGCTTTCCTCCTCATCATTTTTCTAAAGGGCACGTAGTGTTTAATGTGCTTGTCCTCCCACCTGTGCGCGCATGTGCATGTACAGTACAGTATGTGTGTGTGTGTGTGTGTGTGTGTGTGTGTGTGTGTGTGTGTGTGTGTGTGTGTGTGTGTGTGTGTGTGTGTGTGTGTGTGTGTGTGTGGACCAGTGTGTGGAGCTGTGTGTGTGTGTGGACCAGTGAGGAGCTCGTGGATGATGATGTCTGTGGGCTGAAAATATAATATAATAACACCCCACAGTCAAGTGTACCCTTAGGATTCAAGTACAGAACCAGAACAGACCTTCATTTATCTATAAACCCAGAGTGTGAATAAGGGGCCGTTCACACACACCCTCAAATCCATTGTTGTAGATGTTAGGTGCGTTCAAAAGCGAAAAACGACGCCGTTGTGGTGGGCGAGCGTTCCCTAGTGCCTATTCTTCAGGGCGCCCCAATATAAAAATAGTTCAACTTTTGGAACGCTGCAGCTCGCAATGCATGTCATGTGTTGGAACAACCAATCAGAGCTGGCAGATATCTTTTCTTTCTTCCGTAAATAACTGTCTATGGTAAATAAAGGAATAAATGGAGGATAAGTTAATGCTTTTATTCCAGGACTTCCTGGAGCTTTACTATACGTCGTGCTTCAACCTTTACGTTGAAACATGTCACAACATCCGGTTAAAATGTCAGACAAATAGTCACAGAAAAATGTTACCCCCTTAGAAATGTTAAATCCCTTACAATACTGTGAGGGATTTATTGTGCTGGAAATCCATTTATCTCTTTTAAATGTAGTCAGTGAGACCAACTGCTAAATTACCACAACTTCATCATCGTCATAGCAGCGTGCAGGTTTTGGTTGCTTAGTAACAGCAGGTGCAACAGTAGCGCAACCCTTCCAAGCATCTTGGATAAATCGATGAAGGCGGTACGACTGGCCTTTGCCACGCCTTTCTTAAACGCAACATGTGAACGACCCCTATGAATGTTGTGATGATCAAATTAAAAGCATTCAAGGCCGTAAGAGTCCTGAGTGGGGGTGTAATTAGATTGTTATAATATGTAAGCACATGTTTAGACACACAGAGTATTGATGAACCCTTTTGATTTTTTGGGCAGTCCCACAACTGCATGTTAGGTCCAACCATCGGTGAGGCTCTAGCAATAGGACACATGACTGTGTTGCCAGCCAGTACAATACTTTCATCTTGATAGATGTAATGAGCACCGCTGCTCCTGTTACCAGCCAGATATATCCCTGGAATCATAAACAGTTACACCGATTGGCCAAAGGCGAGGCAGTTGTAGTGTTGAGCAGCTTTTGGTGTCAGGGACACAAAGATCAGGAAAAAAGGTTGATGAGACAACTGACCTGTGTCGAGGTTCCGGCCTCCCTCTTGCTTCGGCTTTGAGAGAGCCACTGCGCCGTCACCGTCCGTCCCCCCCGCTGCCCTGCAGGACACAAAGCAAGACGGGGATTAGTAGGAAGTTTCGGGCTTCATATACGTAGACTGTAAGATTACATGAGAGGCAGCTCAATGCAGACAGGTTAAACAGAGCGGTCAAATCAACAGGGTCAACTTATTTGGCAGTGCTGTGTCACTACGTCATTGTGGAAAAGAAAGTAAACAGCGATACAATATAGAATAAAAAAGTGCACTAGCCATAACCCCAGTTTCTATTTAAAAAGACATAAACATGGCATTACATGGTAGCTGTTTGGATATGTTTCCTACAATCCTGAGGTATAAACTCCAAAGGCCCATCAGCTCGCCTGAATAAAGAGCACCTCCACTAACATGAGAAGAAACCTTCATTATGTACATAATACTAGGCTGATTAAGCTTCAGGGAAATGGATAGCAGAGGTCACATATCTCATGAGTGAGGCAGCTGTTAATTCAATGACCAAGTAACTGCAACGATGACGAGATGAGTTGATGATTGATTGATGAATGCTCTGGTAGCATTAACTACCTGTCAATCACAGAAAGCCCGCCCTAAAGCATACTCTGCTTTATGGTCTATTTGACTCTAAATGGACCATCATTTACTAAATGAACATCATGCTGTATTGAAGAAGACTTGAAACTAGAGATTGAGACCATAAACTCATGTTTACAATGTTTACTGAGGGAATAAATCAAGAGAGAAGTAGAGTCATTTTCTCATAGACTTCTATACAACCAGAGGAGTCGCCCCCTGATGGACATTAGAGAGAATGCAAGTTTTAAGACACCAGCTTCACTCGGCAGAACAGGAGGCTGTCGCCTGGTGATAAAACTCTGTAGGTTTACCACTACATACTCCTTAAGTTATAAATATCTTTGGCATTTTTTACATATGACTGTGTGGATAATCTGTCAAACTGTAACCCAGTGCTCCGTGGTCTGAAGAGTACAGTATTTTTGGCTTCACTCATGATTACTTGGTCTCTCTGAGCACACTATTTTATGCTTCTAGCGCCTGCTGATAGAGTCATGGTTGAGTCAACGACTCAGGATCTGCGAGTGCAGAAACCATATAAAGTCATGTCAAATTATCACCACGGTTTCCTCATACCGACACAAAGGCCCATCTCCAACAATCTATCTTCATTACAGACAATTACCATCTGCAACTGCTGTCTGTGGACCGAATTTGTCATGGCGTAGCATCACCGTGTGAGGTGCAGTCACAAAACTTTACATCTGAGATCAAAATGATGCAGAGTTTGAATGCTGGTAAATATGCCACGGACATTGGACCATTTGTCTCCTGCTCGATTCGAGTCAATGCGCCGATGCAGGTCCGTGGAATAATGGCTCCCATTTTCACTGAGCAAGGATCTCAACAGGATGACTAGATTAGCTCAGATGAATCATGAGCCCACTTCAAATTGACAAAACCACTTCTACAGACGGTGAATTTAAAAGAGAGTGATTCATATGTGTCGGCCCGGGCCTGCTCAAAATTCTTTCACAGAGCCATGGAACATCATTTAAGTTTAGCAGAATAGCAATGACCAGAACGGCCAAAAAAGTTTTTGAACTTTCATTTCAACTCTGGGGAACATTTAGCTGATATCATCTGGAAGACAGAACAAGATGCAATAACAGTGTAATGGACTAATAAAGACCTCAGTCTGCGGTTTATCAAGCACTGAATCAATCAAACACACACACACAAGAACACGCTGTTGGTCAAGCACAAAAGAAGAATGGAAGGTTTTTTAACAATCTGTCTTTACATGTTTACCAAATGAACAACAGAGAGGGTTTTTAAACCAGGAGCCAACAGAAAACGTCTGGGAAATGAGAAGAATATTTACTCTCCAAAACCCATCAAAGACAATCAATTATCAGTTAGAGACCACGTCCACGGTTATTAAGCCGACATCATTAGGACAGCAGTAGTAGCATGTGTCTTAATTGTCCCTCTCTGGAACAATGTATCCTCCCGTCTCCAACTATTGTCTGCCACATAGGACCCAATCAAGCCGCCCATAGCAGATAATGAGGAGCCGGACACAGAGACATGGACATCATCTTCAGTCTGTGTGACACTAATGGTCACATGAATTACAGAGCCTGTTGGGTACCTTAGAGATGTTGTGGGGGGCATCAGGACTCGGTGGAAGAAGGGACCATGTTAAAAGGAACATTATTCTATACGTACAAAGAATGAGTGTATCAGAGACAGAGGATTCTATTTATTTTAGTTATTGATCCATATCATCCATGGGTAAAAAAGTCACTACTGTTAAGCTTAAAAGGAAATCTTTAATCAAACATTTTAATATCGCCGCCCTCTTTCTTTGTTAGCATAAGGCAATGTACAAAACACGTTGGAAGTTCTTTAGCTTCTTTGGATATATCAATATTAGTTGTTGTTTTTTTTGCACTGATAGCATTGCAGTTCAGCAAGTCCAGGCATGTTGCCAACCTCAGTGTGTGGACTCTTACCTAAGATCCGCCCAAATCATTTCTCACATTTACACACTGTGATTTTCACTTGGAATAGCAGGCTGAGGTGACAAAACACAGAAGAGTACAGACAGCAAAGAATTGGATTTTGATTTATTTTAGCCAATATGTTCCCTTAAAATATGCTCGGATGGGCCCTGATAGGATCAGCTCGGGACATAAAAAATAGTGGAAAGCTTACCATTGATGTGTTCAAAAGGATTCGACAAGCAAATTCAATAAGTGCTGAAGAGCCACAATTACATTAGCATTGCAACTGTTTCTGCTAGAACTGATGCATGCTGATGTGATACATTGTTGGGGACAATAAATCACCTTTACCCTTCTGCTGACAAACAAACTGACAGCCATTTGACACACCTTTGGCAGGGTTACATTGGTAGATATAAAGTTTGAACTTGAAAACAGGTCTTTGTTAAAGCCACACAATAGTGTTTACCTTAGAGATGCACTGATTGCAATTTTCTTGGCCGATTATGATTTTTGATTTTCAATAAGTGACTAAATATTGAGTGGTTATTTGCATAAAAACACAATTCAAATGATTAGGAAATAAATAACTGTATTTTTGTTTCAATATTTGCTTAGAATTTTAAAAAACATCTTGTCATAAGTAGTTTTAATGATGTATTATAAAAATGAGATACAGCTCATAATTCCCTCTCTATATATATACATTTTATGTTTCTGTGACAACATCTCCTTCAAACAGCTGGATTTATTCAAGTTTCTCCCCAAAAACTACATTTCACAAGACTGCATTAGAGCACAACAAGATAACGCTATAAGTTACATTCGCCCAATACTCGTTTTTACTGAATACAGAATGAAGGCATCATATTCAAGTCAGTCCATTAAAGTTAGCTGTTTAGCTCTGTGCCGGCGGCAGACAACATGCTGTGCTTGTCTGGCTGTTAAATACTGTCGGTGCTACTGTGTGCTGACGTTAAGCTATCACACAGCACGTCACAAATATGAGACTGAATGGTCAGTCAGCAGTCATGGCATAAACAGCAGCCGCTCGGTTTCGATCAGCTGCTGATGCTTACAAGGTCTCACAGAATGCTGCTTAATGCTCATTGAAGTATTGGTAGAATAAGTCTGCATTTCACACAATTAAAAAGTGGCACTGACCGTCAGTGGTGCCAAATCTGAGAGCACATGACCAAACTCCCCGCTTAGTGAGACTGCTCACCCTTTACGCTAACATTTAGCTGGGCCCACTGAAGAAGTCCATCACCCAGCTTTATCATTTGTGTCCAGCAAAGGTGCCTCACGAGTCACCACAGCCATGATCCTATCACACATGCTCCTAAAAAGCATTGAACTCCCACAGTGCCCTGAAAGGCACTCATCACTCTCTCTGTCGGTACAGTCATCCATTAAGCTCTCTCATTGTCAAGTGTGCTTTGTGTACTGTGCAATCTGCATAGCTAAATAACACCTCCACAAAGGGAATGGAGTAAGCTGTAGAATCTGCTAGGGTATGTGCGCGATATAAAAAAAAAAAAGAAACCTGAGGTGGAATTGACTTTGTGACCAAATGCTGACAGCCTTGTTTCTTCAGGTTGGGGAAGATCAAATGCTTTACCTCCGCTGCAAAGGTCACCATTTATCGCTGATAACACTGAAAGGAATCTATAAAATGTCAGCCGCACTTGGCCAGGCATTGCTACTGACAGGGAGGGGGATCTGTGACATTTGAGGATTTCAGAAAAAGAGGTTAGAAAAATAATGAGTTGAGCAGAGTGGAATGGAATGGAAAAGAAGTGGATGTCTGTGGTTGCAAGAGATGTTGATCTCGATCTTTTTTTCCATCCTCTGGAATGGTACTGCTCATGTTGTCCATGGTGTGGCATGCTGTGCTCGTAGTTCCACTGCACCCCCACATCAGGAGGCAACCACGCTGACAGACCCTAACAGCACAGAGGAGGGCTGGTGCCTGTCCTCCTCTGTGCTGTGTCAACATTAGGGAAAGGTGACGGACTCAACAGGTGTGGGTCCTGCACACAACTAGAAGGATGCAGTAATTTTCATATCTTTAGTGTAAAGCACATACATGTCCCTCTGGTGCCACACTCACCTTCAGTGCATAGCTGTGATCAGTTGTTTGTGTCTTGGTACTATTGCTCATACTAAACAAACTAGAGTTGTCCCCATACCGGTCATTGGATCAGAAATGTCTCCTATACAGTTTAAAATACTGGATCAGGTATCTGCCAGTGAGTCTCTGAACATATCAGATATCACGTCATCATATAATTTATTGGCTCGTTTACAGAGGAACAACAACTCGAGTAATTGTCCGGTCGCTACTGCACACGTGCAAACTAATACTATTTTTTCCGATGATGCTACATTGTGAAAAACAAATCTGTGTGGAAATCAGGAAGGGGGATAGTTAACGTTAGCTGTTAGCTGTTAGCAGCCGGTGGGCAGAACAGTTCTGCTTGGTTAAATTTCAGAGCTAACAGCCAACTTACCAAGGTTACATTATGATGCATTCAAGGAAAGCTCTATTAGTAAAAAGTATTCTGAGAATTAGCGACGGTAAATTATAATATCTTGGCAAATTTAGTTTTTGACAAGAAACTTGAATAAACAGTGGTTTTAAAGAGATGTTTTTGTCAGTGCTATAAAGTAGATATTACAGCAGGAATCATTTTTTTTTGTTTTTAACACCCTGACATGAGATTGGTACTCGGTCAGCTGAAACGCCAGTTCAGGAATCTGTATCTACTCCTGTTTCACAATAAATAATTTCCACTGAATACAACAACAGAAGGTGTTGACTTAGCATTATTGGTCATTGTACGTACATACAGCGGGTAAAATAAGTATTGAACACGTCACCATTTTTCTCTGTAAATATATTTCTAAAGGTGCTATTGACATGACATTTTCACCAGATGTCGGTAACAACCCAAGTAATCCATACATACAAAGAAAACCAAACTAATAAGTTCAGAAATTAAGTTTTGTGTAATAAAATGGAATGACACAGGGAAAAACACATGAAGAAAGGGAGGTGCAAAAAGGCATGGAAAGCCAAGACACCAGCTGATATCTATCAGTAATTAGAAAGCAATCCTGCCCCTTGTCAGTGCAAATTAATATCAGCTGGTTCAGTCCCAGCTGATGGCCTATAAAAAGGTGTCTCATTACCAAGGTGTCACACAAGAAACATCTCATGATGGGTAAAAGCAAAGAGCTCTCTCAAGACCTTCGCAACCTTATTGTTGCAAAACATACTGATGGCATTGGTTACAGAAGGATTTCTAAACTTCTGAATGTTCCGGCGAGCACTATTGGGGCCATAATCCGGAAGTGGAAAGAACATCATTTCACCATAAACCGGCCACGACCAGGTGCTCCTCGCAAGATTTCTGACAGAGGAGTGAAAAGAATTATCAGAAGAGCCAAGGACCACTTGTGGAGAGCTTCAGAAAGACCTGGAATTAGCAGGTACAATTGTTTCAAAGAAAACAATAAGTAATGCACTCAACCGCCGTGGCCTGTATGCACGCTCACCACGCAAGACTCCATTGCTGAAGAAAAAGCATGTTGAAGCTTGTTTAAAGTTTGCTGCACGACATTTAGACAAGCCTGTGAAATACTGGGAGAATATAGTCTGGTCAGATGAGACCAAAATTGAACTCTTTGGATGCCATAATACACACCATGTTTGGAGGTCAAATGGCACTGCACATCACCCCAAAAACACCATACCAACAGTGAAGTTTGGAGGTGGGAACATCATGGTGTGGGGCTGTTTTTCAGCATACAGCACTGGTAATCTTCATATAATTGAGGGAAGGATGAATGGAAAAATGTACCGAGACATTCTTGATAAAAAATCTGCTGCCATCTACCAGGATGATGAAGATGAAACGAGGGTGGACATTTCAGCAAGACAATGATCCCAAACACACAGCCAAGGAAACTCTCAATTGGTTTCAGAGAAAGAATATAAAGCTGCTAGAATCACCTGACTTGAATAAAATAGAAAATCTATGGAAAGAACTAAAGATCAGAGTTCATAGAAGAGGCCCACGGAACCTTCAAGATTTGAAGACTGTTTGTGTGGAAGAATGGGACAAAATCACACCTGAGCAATGCATGCGACTAGTTTCTCCATAGAGGAGGCGTCTTGAAGCTGTCATTACCAACAAAGGCTTTTGTACAAAGTATTAAATAAATTTCAGTAAGCGTGTTCAATACTTTTTCCCTTTGTCATTTCATTTTATTACACAAAACTTAATTTCTGAACTTATTTTTTGGTTTTCTTTGTATGTATGGATTACTTGGGTTGTTACCGACATCTGGTGAAAATGTCATGTCAATGGCACCTTTAGAAATATATTTACTGAGAAAAATGGTGACATGTTCAATACTTATTTTACCCGCTGTATATATACATGAAATTTACCCTTTCATTAAACCCATCCTCAAGGAGCAGTGGGCTGCTAAGAAGCGCCCAGAGATAAAGTTGGGGTTCAGTGTCTTGCTCAAGGACAAGCTGTAGATGCCAGGGTGCAGGATGAGTGCTCACCGCCTGCCGTCTGCTCTTTCAATAAAAATTGTTCTACATCTTGATGTTTTAACTTCAAGACAGTAATGCCTGACCAGGAGTCAATGAGGGTTGCACGACAAAATGCAGTTGTGGCCCATTTGCTACAAAAGAAAAAAACGACAAACCACACAAAAAGGCTTTTGAATCATAAGGAATATAACAGCAGCAACAAAGCAATTCTCCAGGCAGATAATAGGGCCGAAATCTTAACATTTAAAAACTTCAACGTCACGGAAACATTGTACCATAACCTTTGACTATTTTGGAGCCCCATGCATCATTGATTTAAACAGTCCGCCACCTCTTGTCCCACCAGAGTCCTGCACTCTGTCCTGTAGTCCGCCTATCAAGAGCAGCTGGATCCAGGATGCCACGATGGAGCCAGGCCTCTTTAAAGATTGTGGGCAAAATGTGGGTGTTGCTGCGAATATTAGCAGGTAGCAGCCTTAGGTCCTAGCTGGGTTAGCTTAGCTTCCATCTTGGCTCCCCTCCGCGTTTGGTTGGGCAGGTCTGGCTGGGTGGTCGGCTGTGAGCGGTGACCTTCTCGAGGTCCGCTCCACACAAATAAATCCAATCCCCACCCCTTCTCTCTCCGATGTTGATGAGTGTATGCTGTCATATGCAATAATGCTCTATTTTCTTAATACCGAAGAATAATATACAGGTATTAAAAGTAAATAAACGAGGAGGAGTGAAGTTAGAAAGAAGTGATCATAACAGAACTCTGTAGCTGTTCATCTATACTGCAGAGACTCCAGGCTACATTAGCTGCTACTAGCATAACACACACAACCGTCGTCCGTTGAGTTACACTGAGATTAAAATAGACGCCAAGTTGTAAATATGCAGAATGCATGCAATCAAAAAAGACTTTGGTGGTTCTGCTGAATCAGTTTTTTTTGTGCATCTGACAATGTCAAAGGAGTGCAATGCTAAATTGGTGGAGCACTCAATTAAGAGCTTTAGGCAATAAGCATGTAGGGCGGTGTGGTTAAACTCAGGTAAGCAACATCTTTCCCCCTTGTTGTTCCTGCTGTAGAGAAACCTCACAAGCGCTGACTGTGGTTTCTTACAGATTTAATGGAAATTCAACATTTGTAGCTTCACTCTCGTGCCCCCAGCCCCACCACCGAATTTAAGAATGCATTCCTCTTCAGTTTATATGGATGACTGCAGTGTTCACTTTGAGCTTCTATAAGAACGCTAACGGTAGATAAATGGTATTGATCTGAAAATGGAAAAATTAGGGAGCTTTGCTCAGATACAGTGGTCTATAATTCCTCACAGTGGCTGTCTTTGCTTTTCACCGCTAGTGTAAGTATACATCACACGTTACCTGATAACGCAGATATGTGGCGGTGTGGCCCGGAATACCTAAACATCTGTACTTAATAATAATTCACTGCCAAAATCAACAAATGACACATTGGTCTGGAGTCTCTGTAGTTAAGGCATCCTCTCTGCAGAAAACATTAAGGCTGGCTAATAGCTTCAGCAGAGGCATTAGAGGTTGGAGGGGATGAGGCTCTCCATCACGTCTGCTCCTGCTGAATGATCGACTGCGGCTCAACGAGGCTTTGGGGTGCTTAATAAACACCAGGCAGATACGATACCCGACCTCAGAGTCAACAAATCACTGCTGTTCTTTGCTCCACTTCTCCTGGCTGCAACCCTTCCACTGAGTCTCTTGTGAAGCTTTTTCAATTATAAAATCACTTTGTGTGACAGTGTGTGTGTGTGTGTGTGCGAGCGTGTCTGTCAGGTGGTCCATGTGTGCCGGGTAAGCCGATCTAACGCGTTCTGCCGGGGAAGAATAAGGCGGCAGTGGTCGGATGGACGGATGGAAGAGGATAAGGAAAGGCGAAAAAGGACGAGGAGGGCCGCTCCTCTAACCAGGAACCTAAACCTCATTCCCCAGTTTAGCAGAGAGCTCATTGGATACACCTTCTTATCCGCCTGCTCAAACGCCAACCGCGGGGCATCCGTTCACAGTCAGAGACACAGAAAGAGCTCTCTATGGTAAATTAGTCTTTTAAATGCTGCCTTTCATGTCTCGTTCCTCACCGCTCCTCGCCGTCTTGTCTCCCGTTACAGCTCTGTTAGCACTGCTGGGTAGTTTTACGTCAGCTTGTGTGGAGGCTGGGGCTGCAGAGCGTTGAGTGGCTTCAAAGTTTCTCAGCATTCTGATCTCTACAACCTCTCTTCAGCACGTCTTCCCAAAAAGCTGCCCTCGGGTCCGAAGAAAATCAATGTATGTTTAAGAAGGTGTTGTATGACTATACATATATATAGTTTTTCCAGGTCTGTTACAAGTTCGTTTGCTCCATATATTGAAAGTCTCACGATGGAGAAGAGTCACAGCTCCTGAAAGAACAGCAGCCCGCTTTGCTGGATGTAAAATCCACATTTACTGTGGAGCAGTTTAAAGTCAACACTGACAAAACTGGAGGACAATTTGTACTATATGATGTAATCCACATTGGACTTTGGGGAGTCATTAAAGAAAGGATGCCACTAATTAAAGGAACACTTGTGGCACAATCTGCTGATATGCATCATCTTAAAAACCTAGTGTCAGTCTGCCTCTTTTGACAATTCCTTCTCCGGCAGGTTTCCTAACTGAAGACTAAATCAGTTAAGCTTTAAGCCATCCTTTTGGATTACTGGGCCGGGTTGCATACAATGTTAATGCAAAGTATCTGCTTAAAGGGCAGACCAGGACTTTTAAAGGCTCTCTGTCCTACTTTTTCTACACTGAGTATAAAAAAACTCTTTGTATTAGGTCATTTGTCCCTGCTGTGCCCAAATGCATATCCATCAAGGTTCATGATTAAAACTATAATAAAATGATGCAAATTCAATGGCAGCCTTAATTGAAATAATATGACACAGCATGGCCTTTGTTCATTACCAGCCATTTTCTGCCTCTGTGCTACTTTAATTCTTTGCAGTTACAGGAGATGGCTCTAAATGGCTTCCATCGTTTTGGAAAGACAGAGGAAAATAATCCACAAAACGGGTCATCATTTTATTATCTTACCACTGTGAAATCAAGGTTAAGCGATCAGAAAGCACCTAATCAGGACACCATTTGGCGATAATGTGTTTTGTTTTTTGTCTGCTTAACATTCCTGTCATTTCTACACTGGAGTGTACAACGTAATGTTTTGAACACATGGTGAGAAAAATGTAAGTTCCTGTAAATAAAATGAAATTAAAGTAAGGAGTGAAGTGAGTAATTGCAGAAGAAGAAAATAGCATATGGATAAAAACATTATATAGAAGTATCCATAGGTGATTAGAATAGAACATATACTATCGGTAGGAGTGTGTCAAATGAAGGGTAAGGGCAGCGGAGAAATGTGCCATCACCACTGCAGAGACAGTCACAGCACGTCCGCATGCTTAATTGTGATATCCACCTTTAATTGCCGCGAGGGTTACGACTCATTTTCTCCACCTACAGTAGATTAGACAGCTCAGTGACCTGTGAAAAGATGGTGAAACTTCTAATAACTCCACAAGACTAAAATGCACTAAGAAAGAAAGAGCCTTTATTTCCACTCTAAGGCTTTCACATTGTTTCTGTTGCTGGTGTTTGGCCTGCTGTTTATTCTGTAGGAATTTAGTCCATGTGATTATCCCTAAATCTAAGATGCTTAAGTAGAAAATCAGTTGCATCCAGGCTTTCTATGTTACTTGGAAGCTTAACAGTGTTCAACGATTAAGATTAAGATGCATTTTAAAAAGGCCCAAATTGCATTGTTTTGGCTATAAATAGGCTAAATGCAATTCAGTTATTGCCACATGCTAATGCTTGTGAAAAACTGCGAGGGATAAGGCTATTTCCTGGCCACAACGAACAAGGGTTGTGCTTCTCAAGCATTCAGCATTAGCAGAGGTGATTCTGAAGCACCAGTAATACTAGAGACCATCTTTAAATTTCATAGAGCAATTCACAACGTCAAACCGGGCCAGGTTTGTGAGGGCCAATGGCCTCTTCCCAACTTCCCGAGACAGATTTTTTATTAAAGACTGTATGAATGTTACAAGCTGAAATTGAAACTTTTGTCCAGTTGTCACTCAAAAAAAAAAAACGAGGAGTAACTTTTCATAAGATATCATACAATCGCTCTATGAGGATACTTTTCTCCGTCACAGCTGGTAAAAATAATCATTAGTACATAAATAAGTTTGGGAAGCAGGCGTCTTTAGCCGGATCCCTGAGGGAAACACTTCCCATCTTTGCTTTGTGCTGACTGCCTGGTCCTGGACACTGCTGATGTTTAACTGTAACGTCTTGTTTTAGGGAGCATGAAATGGGCTGATGGAGCTGCTGCAGCCTGGACTGCTTCGCCCTGACAGCCTCGCCACGCCACATGTGACTGAGCACGGCTGGAGCGCATGAAAGACTTTCCTCTCACACTGAATGTTGTGTCAGTTTGACAATCAATAATTGTTTCACCAAATAAACACAAACCACAAACACAAAAAATAAGCTTCAACATCTCTTTTCAAAAACGGTGTCCTTGATTCTCAGAATAACCAACACTACATACTGTTAAACAACTTTTTTTAAATGAACCTTTATTTTGTCTCGGTTAAGATCTTGGAGGAAGTAACACAACATCTGGACAAAGAAGACCACACCCATCTACATGAACAAAGGTAGGACATTCTGATAAAGCAATTCAATCAAACTTATTTTGTCACCAACGCTTTGTCGTTTCGCTTTCAGTTAGGACATGGTGTCATGGATATAATGCGAAAAACAGATATTCCAATAGTTCAAAACCTATGTGTTTTTTGGAAGGAATATTCAAATATCATTTTTGGAGGCCATATTGTACATGAAAACATCCTGTCCAACAATGTCCTTGTTTTACACTCTCTCTTGGTGAAGTCATTCAACGCCCTGTCCTTCTCATTGCCTCACACACACACCTCTCACACTCGTCTTACTTATTCCTTCATTCACTCTCCTTTCCTCCGTGGACCTGGAGGAACTCTCAGCTGGCATCAAGAGAGAAAGCACGGCGGCACGCCGGCACGTGCGGTGCTCGCCCGCCGAGCTATCGCTGCACGGCGCCGAGGAAAAACAATGAGAGGCGCAATCTGTATCTGACAGCAGCAGATATCTACTCCAGCAGCTGAGAGATAGAGAGAGGGAGGACGGAGGGAGAAATAATACGCGGTGCATGCTTTATCTTCTTGAGGAATGAGTGTGTGGATTCGTCTTGTGTAGGGACAGAGGGGCTCTCTAGAGAGACAAAAAAAAAAGGAAGAGATAAAGAGGGTAATTTCAACGGCGGGGGCAATCAGCTGCTACGTGTTATCGGATTCAAACCCACCTCTATTTGGCCTACTACCATCTATCCCTGTGCTGCCTCTAACAACACTGTAATGACAGCTCTGGACTGTTTGCATTGCTGCTGCTTTTTACTGTGTAATATACTGCATGCCCAGTCCTTATAGGAGCTGAGTCCCTAATTGTTGTTGTTGTTGTTCTTCTTCTTCTTCTTCTTTCCCCTGGGGTTAATACCCAGTGTGGAGCTGCAGAGAACTGAGATGGCACAGCATAAGCGAATGGGTGAATGAGTGAATGGGTAATGCTTCGTTTTTATTTATTTCTTTTTTTGCTTTAACCCACTTTGGGGACCTTTTGTGGAACTGGGGATGGCGGTGGGAAGCTTGTAGGACGGCAACAAAGATACAGGGAGGGGCGTCATTATTCCCCCCCCCCAAAAGTGAGATTGTACTGTGAGAAACTCCTTCCAACAACTCCTGCAGTACAAACATGCGCTAAAGTTGTCTGTGTCGGCCGCAGCATACTGCTTCCTGTCTACAGTGAGGACACCTGCTTCTAATGCAGCCTCATTAAAAGAAATAACTCCTGCACAAAGTAGGAACTCTTTTTTGTGTTCTGAAGCGTGAGCCAACCTCTCTATGTCCTGTCCAATCAGAATCTGCTCAAGTCTGTTCAAAGTCTTTGTTGTGTCCTATATGTGTGTCTTTTGTATTTGATGTTAGAGATAGATATTTAAATGAGTCTCATACAAGTCTAACTTTGCTTTTAGTGGATGCTGATCTTCAGCATTTGAATTATCATCATGAATAATACATCCCCATTGTGCATGAACATTTATCTAAAGAGCAATATATATAAAAGTCGGAAATGAGAGGCGAGTCAGAAAACAGCCGAGACACTCGGGTCATGGTTTCAGAAGGATTGTAATATCTATATTAATGAGAGCAGACTTTAAATGGGAAATGGACTGTGCTTATATAGCTCTTTTCTAGTCCTACGACCACTCATTCATACACTGATGACAGGGGCTACTATGCTTGGTGCCACTTGCACATCAGGACTCTAAGTCTAACTAACATTCATACAACATTCACGCAGCTTCGGGTAAAGGTTATTGCCCAAGGACAAATCGACACGGACCACCGATCCTCTGATTGGAGAACAACCCTGCTCTACCACTGATCCACAGTCGCCACGGTCCTCATTGAGGTTCTGGATGATATTTGTCTAGGCTCAGGCAAAATCTCAATTCTAGTCCAACTAGATCTTTGTGCCTATACATCAGGACAGATTTGGAGACTTCAGGACAGGAAGTAGGCCCTGATCAGACAGAGCGTGTGTTATCAGCCTGTGGAGGTTCAATGAGCGTTTTGTACGCCGCTTTTGCGTCACTTTCAGATGAAAAAAATTCAACTGAGAGGAAAATCGCCTGACGTCATTAGTGCTTCATTATTATCATCTCATTGTGGTGACTTTATCTGGATACCTGGAACTATATGAATTTACCAACTGACTTTACCATTAAAGCTACGAGGCAAATTATTACGGTACTAATAATTGACATAGTCGTATCTGATTGGTCAAGTTTACATATAATTGTGAGCCAAATCAGTCTTTTTTTCTTCTTTACTATCATTGATCACCATCTATCACCTTATGCTATTTCCCCTCCGTTGAAGCAACCCACAGACAGAAGAGAGACGAAAGTCAACTAAATTCAAATTTATAATATTTAGCGCTTCCATCATCGATTTCAGACGCAACCATTGGTTTTTTTCACGGAGGTAGGTAACGAATAAAAATCACACAGAATACATAAAAACAAGTCACTAATGGTACAAATATATGTAAACTGGGGAAAGTTTGTGGTTGAGGGGTATCCAAAAATAGCTGATAAATGATATGATAACGTGATATCAGAGCGGTCCATTGAATCACATACTCTGTAGACCTGATCCATGATTTAGGTTGTATGGGATGCATTTCTGATATTTGTATCTGAACAACTCTAGATATAATAATGTATAAATGACTGCTTGTCTATAAATCTGTCAATGCATGGTACAGAAATACATCTCTGTTACCTTAAACCCCTCCTGACCTCTGACCCTGCTCCTTGAGTCTGAACCACTCCAGACATGTAGAAGCAGCATTTAGTTACTACACCACAGAGCTGGAACAAACCTACAGATATATATATATATATATATATATATATATATATATAACATGAGACCTTTCCCAACTTTGACATCTTTTAAGGTTAGAACTTGGTAAGAATTGTATTCTCTGCTGCCTTTGACTTAACACTAAGCTCTCATCATTATCAACCTAGCATGGCAGCTCTTTTATGCCTTTAGTGTCCTTATTTTGGCAAGCACTTCTATTGTTCTTAAGATTGCATTACACCACTGCAGCCTACATCAAGCTGTAAAAGCACAATACCAATCAATAGTTCCCTTAGTACTCATACACTTATGCTATCAACATGTATAAGTAATGCTCCTAGAATATGCTGCTCCTACCGTCAGGTTGTGGCTGTATTCCCAAGGCACCATTCCTATTTAAAAGCAAAATGACTGTTTAGCTATTCCAAAGAGCCCGGCACTCACAAAAAGCACTCTGTCTCCGTCTGAGATGTAATCATAAAAAATTCAAGACAAAGTCTGCTATATGTTGTTCGCTTAATGTCTGTGGTATTAAACAAAGTAAATCACAAATTAACAAGTTTTCAGTGAAATGTGCTTTTACAGCGGAGGAAGTTTTAAATATAATTATAGCAATGCAGCAGGGAGACAACGTGGGTGAAAAATGATGGTGAAACAGAAAAGCAGGTAGAGTAGGCGGGACCCTGGGAGAATGAATAATGCACATTCAATTAAGCACTGAATTGTATTTTTAATGCATTGCATTTTTTTGTGTTTTTTGCGTTATGGGCGTACCGTATACAAGGACTGAGTGTGAGTATGAAGCAGGTCTTGCAGCAATGGTAAAAAGAAAGGGATGAACTGAAGGTGTTTTTTTCATCGGACCACATGGCATCCGATGTACAACGTCCTCAAGCCAATACTCTAATGACATCCAAGGATCTATGTGTGTTATTGTAGTAAAAGCATAGTACTTCTGAGGAAAACACTTTTTATCTGATTATTAATTTATTAATCAAAAAATAATGGAGTGATTGATTGATTATTAAAATAGTGGTTGGTTGCAGCCCTAAAAGGTCAACATAAAACAAGGTAAACCTATAGATTCTTTACGAAGATGCTGTTTTCATTTGGTGCTGTTTAACACATTGTTTTCTCTTAAGAGGCAGGTAAAGCCAGGTTAACATTGTGCTTCCTGGACAAAAATGAAAAAGAGATAAAAAAAAAAAAGCATAGGTCCAAGGAAAAGGACAAGGTCTTCTACACCTCTTTTCTTTCAGTATGGTTGGTGAGAAGAGTTTTCTTTCCCCCTCCCCATCAGTAATGACACTGTTCCAGGTGCACTCAAAAAACAAGCTTAGACAAGCAATACAAAAGGTGGGATGTGGACTTTATCTAAGTTGTTTTCAAGAAGTTTTTTGTTTTTTTATGTTGTTTGGCAAGAGAAAAAAAACGTCAAGGCTGAGGCCTCAGTAGCTGCACATGGAGTTCATTTCTCCACCTCCTTTAAGTATCGGCTCACGGCCGCTTTTCATCGGGAAGCCTCTGGAACTGTCTCTCATGAATCGGGGCAGAAGTGGATCGATACAAAGGGACAACCGCGCACAGGTTGAAATCAGAGCAGGACCTTTATCTAGGTGAATGTGTGACTGCAGCGAAGAAAACTGCAAAGCTGATGTGGCCCCAATCAGAGGACACTAGGTTTAGAAAGCCCATGTGTGACAGATGAAGCTGGCAGCGATGAGCTAGTGCACTCAACATAAGTATGGAGTGCCTCAGCAGCCCAATCCCCTATAACAGCTCACTCTGATATGCCCTATATCCTAAATCCCCACGGACCTCCTCTCTTCACATCGCCCTTCATCACTCTGTCTCCCTCAGTTCAAGTATTCCTGAGCTCTTCCCAGTTTTAATGAAGCCCTCTGTGAAGGACTTCCCTTCCTTCTCTCTCTCTCCCTTCCTAGTTTTTTCCACAGAACTCAAGTGGCGGGACGGATCAGAGGGAGTGCTGCGAGGGGAAAGTGGTTCCCTATCTGCATGATGATTGGAGCGTTCACCTTCCCTCACGCCTGGCGGCATGAGAGCCACTTTTAAAGATTGTGTGTGTGTGTGTGTGTGTGTGTGTGTGTGTGTGTGTGTGTGTGTGTGTGTGTGTGTGTGTGTGTGTGTGTGTGTGTGTGTGTGTGTGTGTGTGTGTGTGTGTGGAATAATAACCAGATCCAATGATACGCTGCAAATTACTCCAGCAATTCCTGAAAAGCTGTAACATTTACATATAAATAAGTGTGAGTTTTACTCGTCTTTATCACCAAAGAGCTTCGACACAGCAGACATGCTCTACTTTTCTGCATTTCCTGCCGTTGTGAAAAATTATTTCTCCTGGTTCTATGTTTTCACTTTCATTTCATATCAAGGGGAGAAATAACAAAGGGGTTTTCAGGGTCTGTTGGGTTTAGACAGTAGAACGTGGGAAATTATTTCAAAACCTTTTGTTAATAACAAACAAACCTGTCACATAATGACAGTAGGTCACACATTTGTAATCTTAATATTCTACACCGCATGTCCACTCGGTTCTACATGGAAGTGCGCTTGTCATTTGTCAGAGAATTTCCCTTGATAATATTTTTAGGAGAGACAAATGTTGGGACACATCCCCTAGTCAACAGGAAGTGGTAAGCTTTTTGTATCTCACTCTTGGAATGTCACGAAAATGGATGATTTCCCCATGCAAGTCCATGCAAGAATTCTGTAAATGTGACAGCACTGGTACCGCGGATCAGGGCTGGAGACTCATGCCGTCCGGTCGTACCGGGGACTATAGAGAATCTCCCTGATAAAGCCACATTGTGAACACAAATCCACGTGGAAATCGCTAGGAGGAAAGCTAGTTTATGCTAGCTGTTAGCAGCTGGTCCTGATTAGCTAAGTGTCGTGTTGTTTGGTACAGAGTAAAAAATGAAAATGTCGGCGTTATGGCTGGTTTTCTTTGTGGCGGAATTACAGACTCTCTGTTTTAAAAGAGACACCTATTTGCATCATCATGAGGAAGTCTCACAAATGCAGAAACCATGGATTTTCCTCTAGAGTTCTGCTACTAGGTGATGTCACACTTTCTTTTAGAGATCACATTAACATACAAAACAGTCCAGAGTTCCATTTTAGCTTTTATGAAATTAAAGTCAATTATTCGTCCATTAGTCAAATATTAGTCGTTTTAATCAAAGTCAGAAAGTTAAGGTTTGATAAGAGATTAGTAGACGTATTAGGCCAAGGGAATCCGTGTATTCTGGCAACAGGATAGAAGATCCAAAATGGAACAACCCAATCCCTGATGGTTAATAATCTATCAAACTCCCAAAACTCTATACGCGGTTAATTGAAAGGGGAAAATGATTAATCAATAATGAAAATAATGGATAGTTGCAACCCTTTTTGAAAGTACAACAGAGCTCAATGTCGTTTGGTTTTGAATTGCGTCTTTGAATTGCGTTTTTTTTTTTTTTTTTTTTAGCTTGTCTTCTTCTACTATGTCTCTTGTGTGCACTTTACTCTACGCTGTTGTAAGCCTGCAAATTTCCCCGCTGCGGGACTAATAAAGGATTATCTTATTTTATCTTGTCTTATCTTATCTAAAGCTCAATCACAAAGACAGAATCACTGCTGTCACTGTGCTGTTGCATGGAGAACTATTTTCTACGATAGTACACCTGCCAACCTTGTGGATTAGTGATTCACACGTGGATTGAATGCTGAGCTACAGTACAAGTGATGTTGTGTTTGCATCGTCACTACTGTGTCTCATCCTGGCGCTCAGGGAGGAGAAAACCATTCATGTGTGCATGAGGGAATCACGTACTCTGAATGGAGGTGATTCTGTCCTTTATCCTTAAATCTACATTAGGAGATATCAAATCGAATGACTTTAAAGGAACCTCTGTTTAAATGGTAATAAATTGGTAAGAAAAAGGTTATTTTTGACTACAATGTGAAGGCTCATTCTTCTTCTTTTCTGGAAATGGCAACCACCTTGACCAACTACTGAGGTTTGACATTATGTGACCTGTTTAAATGACTAGATAGACTAATAGACTAATAGACTTTTCTGTCAAATTACAAAAGTAACATCTTGTGATAATGTTGTTGGTGGCTTTTAAACATGCATGATGATCATACACATCAAAGTGTTGTATCAAACAGAAAATGTGAAAATATCAATGTATATCAAATAATGCAGCATAGTCAAAGAATAGAGATATTATTAATAAGCCAATATATGTGATATTTATTCCACAACCATTTAGAGAAATACTAGATAGAGATGCAAAGCTAAACAGTGATCCTTTTAGTTATGTAATAACTAAACTAAATAGCTTAAAGAAGAGGCAGCTCAGTTATCTCTCTTCTCAGTTCATCATAAAACTCCACATGTTGTTGTGAAACCACATTACACTCCATCCTGGTGTGGAGACTGATAGCATCAGACCGGAACACTCTGGAAGCCCCTCACCTACACACCGCAGACCCACAAAAAGCATAAACATAACACTTGGAAAGTGAATAATGACTAAAAGAAGCCCACACAGCAGACCGGAGACGACCTTGCACAGTATGTCTGTGGGTGTTACAAATAACAGCCACGCAATCCTGTTAGCTTTCAAAAAAAATATTCTTCAAAGCTGCAACCTCGCCGTCATGCCAGCATGATGTTTGCCGACTGAAGCGAGGAGGTGAGCTGGGCATAGTCAGGTGGCGCGTTGCTAATGAAAGTTTGCCCGTTTAGAGGTCGAGCCACGACAGTTCTGCCGACTGCGCAGAACCAATCCCCCCCACCCCTACTGGAAATAACAGCCCACGCTTTCAAGAGCCGTTGGATCGTTCCATTACGGATCCCTCTGGGCTCAGAGAGCAGGCCTCGCATTGCAAAAGCATGAGGAGCGCAGGCCCTGGGCAGGCTGCGCTCTGTGCCTGGTAAATGGGCCGTGTTGCAGGCAGATATTGTCGAGAAAACTGCTGAGCACAGAGTTTATTTGAATCCCGCCTGAGCAAAAGTGCATTAGGAGTTTGGAATGCTTTTTTAACCTTTTGATGACATGTCAGTGATTGACAGAGTGTGAGAAAACTTGACGAGGAGAGCGATCGGGAAAGGTGCAGAGCATGTTGATGAAGCAGAGTAGCAATCCTTTGAGCTGCAGAATAGGAACTCATACAGATGTGCAAACCTGAGCATTAACCCAACTAGTGACCACCTGATCAGTCGAGAAAAGCAATACCGTCTCGTTAACCATGCTTTTATGGGTGTGACTTTTTTTGCTGTGTCACCCCCATTCATATTTATTTTTGCTCTGGTAGTGCACCAGATTGATGCATTGAACTTTAAATTTAAATGTTAAAAATTGCAGGTTACTAAATTTAGGGTGAATATTCCTGTATTTATTCATAACACAATACATATTGGAGAAAAACAAATTTTCCAATATTGTGCAGCCTTGTTACAGTACATTATCAGAAATACAGCAGAACATGGAAGTAGAAGCAGTGCTGTTTATTTAAAATCAATGAATAATCATGCCCATCATTTTGGTCATAATCAATCAGCCCTACATCAGGATCTCTTGATATCAGACCGTGATGTGTCAATATGAGGTCATGATATTAAGTTATGATTTTAAGTCTTGACATTAGTTCAGGATGACGGGATTCATGTGATGATGTCAGAGCTATCTGAGCTAAATGTTTCATGGTGTAGATCCAGGATGTCACTGGATTTGAAAAAATCCCAAATCCTTTCAGTTACATCCGTGACTGACTGAGAATGCCACTCAAAATGAACTCATCTGTGACACGTCTACAATACAGACTTCACCCACACATTTGTCTAACTGGGCCACAACAAACAAGTCGGAGTGAGTTCATGCTGAGGTAAATCATGCTGCCCACTGTGATGTACTGAGTTTAACTCGAGGCGAGAAACGCTGGTGTAAAACATCTCAGAGGAATGCGTCAGCAGGGTTCATTGGTGGGCGAGGCCAAGCAGCCAGCATGTGCTAGGCCTGAAACACTACGTGCACAAAAGGAGCAGTGTGATGACAAAAGAAGCCGAGAGGTAGGAATTTTTATTGGACTCATTTTCTGTGAGAGGGTCCCACTAATCTGCTTGATAACATCAGAGAGTTCCATGTTTTAAGATCCTTTAGCTAGAGCCTCTGAGAAAGGGGAACAAAACTGGATTGTGACTATTGAAGGGTCCTTGACTCAATCCTCCTCTCAGCTGTGTGTGCAGCCTCACACATGAAGTATAAAACTACTGGATCTGCATAATACTGTGCCTGGCAATAAAGAAAAAGATATGTTTGAGGTATCTTGAAAGAAATTCACCTCTTCAAGGAATCCTCCACAAAAAATGTTTTTGTTTTTGCCATTTAAATATATATATATATATTTTAAAAAATGTCTCTGTGTCTGTGTGTTGTCATGTCTTCGGATGATCAGATGGCAGATGGATGGTGTGATGGCTGATGACTGGGGTTCTGCTGACTGCTGCAAAATTAGCTCCCGCCTTTAATGGCACACAATCACCACTCTCCTGATGTATTGTTTTTTGGAGCAGGCAGTTGGAACAATGGAGCAGGCAATTATCGCTGTTCTATTTAGAGTGGTTTTTGGCCAGTTATGATGTGAAGCCAATTAGCTGGTGCATTACTGGTTGACACCACGCTGCAGAAGAAAACGCTGATACAAAGTACTGGATCGACAAAAACAAAAACGAAACAATATGGTAAAACACAAAAGGGAGGAGGAGAAGTGGCTCCTTCCTCTGCTGTTGGACCTGCTGCCAGCGTCCAGCAGTGGGAGACAAGTGTGGGACATGTGTTGTCATTTATCAAATAAAGCAGCAGCAGCTAGATACTAACGTTAGCCAACACAACAGTTAGCTTGTTATAGCAGCCCTGAAGGACTGAAAGTTAACAGCATCTCTGTCTCAGGTATGTCGGCTGGCTGACACATGCTTGTAGTGCATGTTCGTGCATGTGAGCGTGCCCTAATGGCTAAGTCAACGATTCCGCTCTGTCGTAACAGATCACATGGCGCTTACCGCTGATAAAGTCACGCCCCACATCTGTGTCGTGGTGCCAGCACTTTTGCCTTAGTCAGCACCGTTAGCTGCAAGCCGCTTGCTGAGCTGTCCCCATGTTGAATGCCGTTGAGAGGCAATGCTCCCAATCTTGGAAAAAAAGCACCGTTAACGCTAAATATCAGTATGAGCTAGTTTGGGTCTGGCTCAAGCCACATGGAAGGTCAGACATTGTTTCGTCTCTTGTCTGTAAGCGTCATACTGGAACTGAAGAGGAGAGGCTGCAACAACAAGCAGTTATTGTCATTATTCATTTCATATTCTACAAGGAATCTTTTTAGTCTGTGAAATATCAGAAAATAGTGTGAAATGGCTTTCATTATTTCCAATGGCAACATCTTTAAAATGTCTCTTTTTGTCTGATCGAGAGGCCAAAACCCCAAAAAGTTTACTGTGAGCTATAACAGAGAAGAGCAGCGAGTCCTCACATTGGAGAAGCTTCAAACAGCTTCATACATTACTACTAAGATTCATTAAACTATAATATAAGTGAATGTATCGTATAAATAAAAAATGTGTTGATACATTTGGTTTTTGTTTAACTAGTCCACTGAGAAGGTGGTAGTTCCATAGAGCCAAGGCATTCAATCCACAGCATATGGGATCAAATCACGGATATCAATGCAATTCTCTACCAAACAAGAAAAACAATACAACAAGTGCTATTGGATATTTTAAACAACACCAGATTTGTCTTCTACTGAAAACTCAACTGTGTGTTAAAGTGCACACACACACACACACACACACACACACACACACACACACACAGACACACACACACACACACGGGTTGCTAACAACATTAACTTGGAACATCGTTCCTGAATGGGGGACAGTGTTCAAGTCTTATTTTTCCTTGGGGCAGCTCAGTCCACATGACCGGACAGGGAGAGCCACTATCACACACGCTGGCCTTTATCTGTCTGGGAAGTGTGAAGGTGCTGAATCCACTCAATGTAACTGTGAAGGTTCATTTCATTTCATTTCATTTCATTTCATGTCATGTCGTTTCAAACACAGAGCGCTGCCAGGACCGCCCAGCCTCAGTGAGACCCTGAACAGTGATGGAATATACAAATCCAGCCAGGGATATATATTATTGTGGTTTCACCCATTAAAGTACACAAAAATAGACTTTCTGTGACATAACTGGCTGAAATGTGGACTACTCTACTGTGCAGCGTCTCTCTGAACTGCTTCCTTTTATGGACAACGCACAAAGAGGATAGGGCTGATTCAGTAGTGTGGCTGAGAGGGGAAAAAACTGCTCCCACTATGTTGAGCCTACAGACAATTCTTTGTTCAGGCTAAATACAGTTGAAACTTTTGCTATTTTTACACTAGAAAAACTGCACAAAACTACAATAATAATCTTGAATAGGGAGATATGTGGGCCACAGGGACAGCCGCTGGCTTCCATACGTGCTCGGCGGTAGGAGACGCTCGACCCCGAAACACCGTTTGAAAACTTTCACAATTGAATGTACCCGAGCTCACAGTGACATGTTCACAAACGATTCAAACACATCACGCCTTGTTTTTAGAACACCTGAGCTCTTGCACTAATTTCGGCACGAAAGCCACAATTAAACAATGTCCACTTTTATAGTTTGACCTCATTCCACCAACCTTCTCCTCTGGGAAGCAGGACGCAGTTGTGAGAGTAACGTTAAGCAGAGAGCCGGGGATAGAAGTGGAGACGTTATCACAGTGTTATTCAGTGCTTATGTGTTGGTGTTTTTAAAGGTATGAAGAATAAATCCATTCAGGTAAAAAAAAATGTAGTACGGTATTGTGTGTCTCGTGATAAGCGAAATGCCATTATATTGCAGATTTGTATATGGGATTTGGCGTACGTTGCCCCGAGCTTTATAAAAAAAAAAAGGGTAATTACTGTAGTAAAGTTTCAGTGAAACCTCACACCTTACAAAAAAATACCGCTTTCATTTTTAACACGTTGTATTGAATGACACGTCTTTAAACGTCCCATACGTGTAGGCTGATGTGCCTCAACACGCAACTGGTAGACGCTAAAAGAAGTTTCACGTCTTTGCTCTTTACCTTGTTCTCCGCTGTTCCCGCTGGCTCTGTCCAGTGTGCCATTCAGCAACAGGAAATAAAGAAAAACGAGCAAACGTCCGCATTTTGCCGGTGATATTTGGGCATTTTTCTGCCTGTGTTTACTGTACATCCCTGTGACCCTCGGTACCGCAAACCCGTCCTCCTCTTCCTCGCCGTGTTCAACTCTGCCTCCCTCTGACTCCTCCGAGCATCAAACCAACACGTGAGAGCAAAACACACACACAGCACTTCCTGCGTTGAACTATCAAAATAAAACCGTGAAGAAAGCGTTCAAACGCAAAGTGCCACAACTACAAGACATTTTAGCAATGAGGGGATAAAGTAAGATTTGCAAACATTATTATGATTATTATTTGTACTGTGTTTTTTTTTAACCAATCATTATAATAATAATGATTATTATTATTGTTATTATTATTTAGAATTGCATTTTTCTAATGAGACGGTTTGTCTGCGGTTTACCGTAATTGCATGCGCATAGGCAAGCAATCAAGTCAGCAGCAATATTTAAAAACTAATAAAAAATTCTAATAAGTCTAAATACAGCAGTATTGCACAAAACAGACATATTAAATGTTCCAATTTCTATGGAGGACTCTAAAGGACTGAAGCTATTATGATGAAAATGGGAAATGAAATGCATTCTACTGTGGCCAGAGAATATCACTATCTACTATCCGTTTTAATTATCATTTTATATATCATATGGATTGACTCTATATGACAGGGTCAGGTTCGTGACATTCACGTAGAAGATGGTGTGTTTCCCCCCATGCTGGAGACTGAGTTAACATTTTTCCCCACAGACCACTTTGGTAAACTAATTTTCATTATTAAAAAAGGAACATTTCAAACACTTCTGTATAACACTGTATAAATACTGAACATGTTCCCAAAAGGCAACAGGTCATGACAGGCTAACCGAATCTCTCATGCTATGAAACCCTAAATACATAGACTGATAAAGAGAAAAAGCTTGTGCATTAGAAGTATTTCAATTTGTTCCACCTTGGCTATTCTAAGGGGATTGACACATCTGGGTGATGCCATGGAATGTCCGTTAGCATTGTGGATAAGAATATGCATTTCTTCCATTTTTAGACAGAATAGAATTGTGGGGAGAGAGAGAAGAGGGCCTAACAATGGTGAAACAAAAACATTTGATTAGCTGAAGCTTCGTTAAGTCATTGGAGCCCTGAAAAAAGTCGAGGCAAGCTCTACTCTGATTTGCAGCGTGTCACGGTGCTCACGTGACGCCAAGCCTCGGCATCAGTTTGTAGCTTCATGTAAAAGGCTTCTATTGAAAAAGACTCGTAGCCCGATGCTTTGTCGGTCATAGTGCGAACACAGCATTAAACACATCTTGCCCTTTGTTGCTGTTGCAGCTGACCAGGAACCTGAGGGCAGGTCTCCAGCTCCAACGTTTCATTTGCTCGTCATAGTGTAGCTGACTCACGCACCAAAAAGAACGTTGAACTCACGCTTGTGAACGTTGGTTTTGCACATAACATGTACTGATCTACACACCGTGTATTCTGTGTGCAGCTGCGAGCGCCAGAGTTTGAACTCCGGACAGTTACAATTTAGGACAAATACACCAACGGTAACAGCCTCTCAAAGCTCAGATATCACAGATTCTTACGAGCAAGTAAATGCACCACATTAGACCTTAAAAACAATCTCGGCTCTCAGTGAAAAAACAAAGCTTTGTCAAAAAAAAAACACATTGCATTTGATTCAGTTCAATGTTGAGGTCTATTTTTTACTTGAATTCACCAAAAATTGGGTTTGCCCATAAAAAGAACTTCAGGATCCCCAACATTTGAAGGACTCCAATGAGTGTCTGGGTATTCAAATATACCTCATGATTCACAAATTCCGTTCAGATTATAAAACATGACCAAAAGATCTTTTTCAATGTATGTTGAACAGTTGAGACATCACATTTCTGTTGCCAAGACAAGACACTGCAAAGTCTGAGGAGAAAATATCTGGAAAGGCATTTTTCATGTTCATTTTAATCAAATGTTCCACTTAATTTTCACTATACAAAACCTATAACCTATAACCTATACTATGTTTAGGTTTCTCTATTTTCCCTTGACTGAAAAAAAAGGTAGACTATTGTCGCGAATTCGCTTCAAACCGCTTCCAGTCTTAATGCAGCCGAGGTGGCGCATGTATCCCACTAATACCTGATGATGCATAGTTTAAACATACCAAGGACACATCTCCACTTCATTTAGCACTTCATTTAGCATCTGCATGACAGCAAAAATCACAAATAATATTTTTTTTATATAATTGTAAATAAATTCAGGCAATAAGGGGTTCAAATGGACACATTTTCCTCCTCAGATAAACTGTAGGCAAAGGCTGGATAGTACACACATATTTGCTTTGTTCATGAACACAGACATACATTTTTGTGCACACAAAATTAATATTGAGCTGAGCAGCCAGCAGTTTAGCTTGTGCCTTGTTTGTTCTCTCTGTCCTTTCAGTGTGTATTCTTGTAACCTTGTTGCTAAGCCAGAGAGAGTAAACACCTGTTTCCTGGCCTATTTATCAGCGAGCTAATCAGCCCGATAACCTGCAGCTGTCTCCTCTGCTGCCAATAGCTGCTGCCTGCCACAGCTGCAGGTCCTCAGCCAAAACAACTTTTGTATTAATATGCTTTATTGTCTACTTGTCAGCTACATCCAATCTATAATTAATCTATGTTTAGATTTTACTAAGTGTGTTCATTCTCCTAAATGTTATCTTAATTGTGTAGGTCTACGCCACAACATGTGAGACTTTTATTTTGAAGTCAAAACCAACCATCATTCGGTTAGGACCTCATTGTGTTTAACTTTGCGCGTGACAAAACAAGGCATGGGTTTGATTAATGTTACACTCACGTTTCCTCGTAAACTCCTCTATCCGAATTCAGAGGATGCGGAAAGACTTCGTGTTTATTTTACATACAAATGAATGCAAATCAGCATTAATGGATAAGGTTTTCACTCTGAATAAAAAACATCTGGTCTCATGTTTCAGCATTCAAAAAAATATATTGATTAAACAAGAATTTGATGATTAAATAAAATGAAGCAGCATGCACTATCCATAGTTAAAGTCTTATTTGAGACAGTATTTAAATGAGCTTTCATTTACTCTTAACATTCTGCAACTTGATCAGTGGCCCTCACATACACACATAGACCCCCTTTAACGTCTCTAAGAGACCCACCAGACTTTCAACTCCAACTTAAACCAATCCGTGTTAGTGTTAGACGGTCAGAGCAACTGACGTGTGTGAAACCAAGTCAACCTTGACCTTTTTTACCTTACTTTTTCCACATGTGCAAGTTACGTTACATGTGCAACTATTTTACATAACAAAAATGTTTTGATGCATAAGTAAACCTAAAAACTATGTGAATCTACATTGGAAGTTTATTTTGAAAATACACTTTATTCATGAAAGCAGCGGAAACTGTACGTTTTACTTTAAAAGACACTGTGCATGTAACAAGCTGAATTTGTATTTTTTCTGGGAACACATGAGTTTATTTTGAAAAGACACTATGCATTTCCCAAGTAGAAACTGTACACTTTTTGTGAACTCGGAAGTTTATTTTGAAAAGGCACTATGCATGTTACAAGTGTAAACTGTAACATGTGTGAAAAGTAATTATCAAAAGCTGACACACAAGGGGAACCTAGAGGAACATTACATATTCTTATCATTAGCCGGGTTCCTAGGTACCAGAGTGAGATGAGAGGGTGAATATCAATCTCATGTTGCTGCGTTGCGTTCAGAGATAAAGTCAGTGTGTAGTTAGCCTAGCTTACATGGAGACAGGAAACAGGGAGCAAAGCTAGTTTGGCTCTGCCCAAAGTAAAAAAAGCACTTTACAGCCCAATATTGAACACGATGTCACCACGGCTGCTGCAGCTGTTTTATTCTGCTCCATCTGCCCCTCCACCCCTGTCTCCAACCATTTCCAGATGCCCCCGGGCCCATGTATTTCTCGGAACTCTCCAGATTTGCCATTCTCCATCCATCCACCAGACGTCCGTAGACTTTCTCTGGTCACTGGCCCCACTCACCTGACTCCTACATCCACATACTCACCTACTTCTCGTTCCCCAATTACCAATATTATTGTAACATCAAGTCTGTACAGAAACCGAAACCTCTGCTCTCAGACTGTATCTGGCAACCAGCGTTAAGGCACTTCACGTAAGTACTGGAGGGATAAATACTTCATCATGAAAATTCCAGAATCATTTTTCAAAACCCTGTAACAATGAAACCAAAAATATAAAAAGAAATTGCCGAATGAGTCTCTTAATTAGTAGCTTGAGACACAGAAGCAGCGAGAGCTCAATCTTAATTCCAACTGGGCAAATCTTTGTCTGCTCAAGAGCCTTTGGAAGGTGTGCTGACAGGTTTAAATGGGGGGATTGCACAATGTGAGTGGTGGGATTCTAGGAACACAGCACTGCCTCCCTTTGTTTGAATGTGTATGAATTATTGCTTTTGATTTTGCATAAAGTTTTTTGAAAATGAGACAGAATGAATAATGCATCACATGGCACAATTTGCAGTTCCATTTTCAATGCGGTTGCCATTTACTCCCATCCAAAGAGCCCATTGAATATTTAGATTACCATCACAGAGGTGGAGTGTGAGGGGGGGACAAAGAACTGGACCAGAACTCAGACAATCGGACAGGAACAATTGAGTCATTTAATGACCAAAGGGAGGTACATAAGCCATCAAGATATCAAGAAAATCCATTCATCCATCCATCAATGATCTTTAACCGCTTATCCTGTCCAGGGTGGGGGGGCTGGACATTGTCACGTGGATCTGTTAATTTGTGTGTCTAGCATGCGCAAGGATCCTAATTCACTTTCAATTGTCCCTGTTTTCGTGTTGCCAGCGTGTTATTTTAAGGCATTTCTTGCCATCACCACTTAATAAGCAGTATAAAACGGACTGCAGTGAATCAGGACAAAGCATGAATAAATGTAATCCAAAGTGATAAGTAGTTGTTGTGGCTTCATCATTCTTTTAGTGTATGGAGGATATGGAAATTCATTCATGCATTGATTACCGCTTATCCTGTTAGGGGTCGCAGGGGGGCTGCACCCAGCTGTCATTGGGTGGAGGCAGGGTTCACCTGGACAGGTCTCCAGACTATCACAGGGCTGACATAGAGACAGACAACATACTCACATCTACGGGCAATTTAGAGTCTTCAATTAACCTAAGCTACATGTCTTTACTGTGGGAAGAAGCCGGAGAACCCGGAGAGAACCCATGCTGACAGGGGGAGAACATGCAAACTCCACACAGAAGGTCGTCTAGCTCAGGGATTGAACCCCGGGCCCATCTTGCTGTGAGGCAACAGTGCTAACCACTGCACCACCTTGCCGCCCGATATGGAAATTTTAAAGTGTTAATGTTACCTGAAGCAGGAAAAAAATTTAGAAGAGGAAATCGAGAGGGGGGCCAGCTACACCAGATGACACAATCCCAGAGGAGCTCGACCTTTCTAGCAATGAAGGTCGGCCAATAATGGAGGGGATCCGATCTGATCCAATAGGTGCTGGCAGCTCCCGGCTTCAATTGTTTGTCCAGGATATGTTTGAGTGGTTTGGCGATAAAGTACTAAATTTGTAGTGGCCATCAGGGATAAGAAGTCATTTTCTAATTTACACTTGAAGGAATCAGTTCCTTCAAGTTGACCATGAAACTGTATTGAATTCATCGAACCTTTCAAACCGTTCTAGTTATGATTTCAGACTTTTCGCTAAATGTGGCGTGAGTTTTTCTGTGGCACTCCATTATAATATCTTCATGTTGGACAGCTGTATAATTCTACATTAATAAGGATTTCACATTCATTTCAATTCATGGATTCAGCATGCCACTGGTATGTAGGTAGGCTGTGTAAGCTCGATTTGATGTTACAGAAAAGTAACTAACCTATAGGGTTAAAATCTGTATGGCAAGTGTGCTACATTTAGGTGATGTGTGAATAATCCAGAAAATACCTCATGGCTCAACTGATCCGTTTTCGTTGCTTTTTGTTTTCACGTGAACAAAACAATAAAATATAACACATCCTCTTCAAAGTGTCCATTTTGTTTCCATATTACAATTTAAAGCTCATTAACACTTCAGAAGAACAAATTCCCAACTCTAGAAATGGGACCGTTCTCTACTCAAGTCCAATTCAATCCGTCCTCGCTTGTTCATTGAGTGTCATTAGGTTTGTTTCCTGTTTTTGAGTGATGACGAGGAGACACTGAAAAGTCTTTACCAGTCATCACACCAACACAACACCCGTTCCCAACATCAACACACTCTTCCACAGTCTCTCACAAACACACACACAGAGCAACATCTAATCGTTAATGCTTTCTGCTATGTTCATGATTTAATGAATTGTATTCTATATAATCTCATCATTCTTGTCCCCGTTACATGAATGCCAATAAAGCATATTGAATTGAGTTGATTGAGCTACTTGAGTATTAGATAGTATTGCAATAAATGGTAATACATTTTGATTAAGCTGAGTGTGTGTTCAATCAGGAATCTTAATGCTCTATTCATTCCTTCATTCATTAAAGGTGCTATATATGAGTTTGGGAGCATTTCTATTGCTTTTCAGCAGCTCTCAACGTGTGTGTGAATGTGATGTGAATCAGTGAATGCACGTGGTAACAGCTGCTGCAAATTAGTGCTAGTTATAGTAAAAACAACTATGAATCAATGATTTGGGGAGAAACTTAAATGTTCATGTGCCTCCGTCTTGTTGTGAAGGTTTAAATGTAAGAAATCTCCAATGAATATTCTTTATTCCTGTTTTGTTTTTCAGTCTCAACAATAAGAGTTCCTCAGCAGCATGTGTTGGTTCTCTCTTCTACATTTGCTCTCTGTTGTCCTCTGGCCAACCAACCAGTCAAAACCTTGAAGTGAATACCTCAACAAGTTCATTTATTTAAGTAATAACAAGTTTTGTGAATAAGATAATACCTTGTATGAACAATATATAAATACGTGTGCAAAAATAGATCTTGTGCAATCAAGATCACTTTTTGACAAAGTAATCCCAAACAAGACAATAGTTTAATAGAAGATTACTTTTAAGACTTCAGGGGTTCCATACTAATTCCTTCTTTGTTGCTTTGGGATGTTATTTAGTCATTTTGGGATGTTGTTGTTTTTTCATTTGTTGTCTGTTTATGATCTTGGGCTGTACTGTGTGTAGTAGGGTTTGGGTACCGTAATGCAGACCTATTCTATATTAATTCAAACACAGAGCTTTTATGCCTATAGCAAACATTTTCTGCAATTCCAGTTTCATCTTCCGTCCTCTCTGTGGTGTTTTTCCCCCTTCTGTCCTCTCCATCTCTCCGCCTTGTGCCAAATCAAACAATCTGAACAGCTCCAGCTCTCACATCAGCTTACTGTCTGTACTGCCCTCTGCTCTGCCATATCTGGACCAGAACAAAATGACATCCACAGCTTGGTCTAGTTCACAAAAGGCTATCTGTTTCTTCCAGGGGACTCAGATCATGTGCTGGCGAGCTGCTTACTCTATAATGAGTGGATGTGTTGCACTCAGAGCATGCTGGCAGGCCGGGATGAAGCCCAGAGTCATTGTCTCTCCATTCCCCTGCTACAGCGTCGTGCTGGTGTCATGCTCACTCTCTTTGACTTTGGAATTATGGCAAGGATTTAGACTTAGCTGGCAGGAGGGGGTGCTGGATAAGACGGATTTAGTTCACCTCATGTGGAAAATGTCTCCTCTGCCATACGACCACTTCAGTGACTCTTTATCCTGCCAGTGGGGGAGTGGACATTACACCCGCTCACTGAGCTGTGGTACACATAGTTTTTTTTTTTGTTGGTGCTCAGCTTTCTTTGTTGGATATTGTCACCACCACTTGTTAGACTGAAATGTCAGAAGCTTAGACCCATACACGTTCAAATCCATCATCCCATGCATTCTGCTCAGGGAGAGAAAAGCACTGTGTCAACCAAAGGCATCAGAGAGAGGGTAGAGGAAAATATTTACCTGGCCTATCCTAATACTTTGCCCACACAATGCTTATTTGTAGGCGATGTATTGCTGATTGCTCCCAATACACTGACATAGCAGTAAGATGCTGTGAGGAATAAAAAAAAATGTCAAAGACAGCCCCAAGCTTCTCACTCTTGGTTAGTGTTTGATATGCAGCAAGGGGTTCTGGACAGTTTGATAACACATATGTTGATATTAGCTTAACATTTTACTAATGAAAATGAAATTAACTTGCATCATCTCAGTATCAAATGCACTGCAGAACATCTCATTGCAAGGTAATGTTGGTAATTGGAAGGGTGAGTTTGATGTTTTAAATAGTTGTGAAATAATTGTAAAACTGGTCACATGTCCAGTATTTAACCCCTAGATAGCATTAGGTGGGCTTAGATCAACCCTACATTCCTTGTTTGCATGTTGATACATGTGCCCGCAAGAAGTGCAGCTCTACCGATTGTGTCACGTTGGCAATGTTCTCCAACGACACCACAACAACCGTCATTCCACTTGACTGTGAGGCATAGCTGTGGCTTTTTATAGCATCTGTATCTGTAAATCATCAAAGGTAATATCTCAATCATTATTACCAAATGTCAGAAGGATTAAATCAATCGAATCAATGATCACTTAATAGCGCTCATATTGAAACAAACTTTACAAATAAAAATCAAATTGTTTTTTCATTGTTTATACATCTGACCCACGTCTTTATCTCCTTTAAGGACATTTTACAGACACATTGTTGGCATCTGCATGACAAGGGATGACATCCAAATCTCTTCTTCACTAAATAGAAGATACACAGAATGGGGCCGAGAATCAAAACCTCTGGAACACCAACCTAACCTTTAATGACAAATTCATGTAGACTGGAGGTATTGCAGGTAGTGCTGTTTTTCACATTGTGGATTAAAGGTTTACTTGGATGTGGACACAATTGGTGTTAAAGTGATGGGATGTTGATGAGACAGAACTGACTGGGTAGGTTGTGGTTAGATTTCTGCAAATGTTGACTCTTGGTTGGAAACAGCGAACAGCAGCCTCCCGTACAGAAGTCCAAGGCTTAGATGTTCATAACTAATGTTATAGGCGTTATGATATGAATGTTGTCCTTAAAGTTATTACTGAGACAAGGTTCAACAAAGTCTGATGAACAGCCAAGAGTTTAGCCAGTTATCTAAAGTAATTTACTTTGAGGCAAAAACAAAAAGTAAGCCAACCATATCTAAGAAATAAACTTATCTCCTAAAAATTATGTTCATATACAACTAATTTGCAACAGCAAATCAATTTTAAACTAATGCAATGCTGTTTTTTATCGAGATAATAAGGAATCATTTTCCAAAAAGTCAAAATGTTAATAAACACACATGCAAAATTCCGATTGATTGATTGTTTTCCCTGAATTTATACTCTTGGCAACTTAAGTGTGATTAACACTTTTATGGATATGAATGGTCAGGTCAAAGCACTTGATTAAGTTAGATCACCCACCATTCACTGCATGAGATAAGATATGATAAGAACTTTATTGATCCCACAGCGGGGACATTTTATTGTTACAACTACCCACCTGCAACTCCTGTGCAGTACAAAAATGTACACTCTCATTGGAAAAAATTTAGCGGGTAATACAAATCCTCCAAAATGTATCGGCAAAACCACTGAGTAGTAAATCAACCTAGTTTTGAAGATACATGGTTTCCTCATTAAACAGGAAAACTACAGTATTCAAAGTTGAAGCAGGAAGAGGGTTTGTAAACTATGATGGATGTTTGCAATGGACAGGTGATAGTTTTACTGTCGCCTTCAGTTTTCTCCTCCAAGTTGTTTAAACTGGTGCTTTGTTTATAACTTGTTTGATCATCTGACTGTTAGCATTTCCTGCTCCATCTGATTTCTTAGCAAATTTTCCAAATCCCCAGACCTCTGCAATGGGGGAGGGCATTTTTGGCAATGGCTTAATCTACAAAAATAAATATCGATATACTGGAATAACCCTTAAAGCAAATGATTTGGATGTATAGGCACCAGCCAGTGCGAGGCTTCCCTTTAGCAAAGGGTTCTTTAAATGGGTGTTTTTATGTCTCAGTTTCATTAGCATAAATCTCTGACTTAATGAGGAAAAATCATCAGACTAACCTTGCAGCTCAGTCATGGTGAATCGAGACAACAGTGTTCGCTCAAGTACTCTTGAGCAGATGCTCTAATCACTTAGTTAACCAGTCACCTCTTTGTTTACAGCCCATGAGGTCCTCATTTGTTCAGAGGACTGTTTCATTATCTCTGCTTTCTTCAGGTGCTTTTCCCGTACACTCTTGTTTCCGGGTGGTTTGTAGCGTCTGGCTGCAGATAATTATGGAACACATTTAATTGATGGCTCAGAGGGGGGGTTGGTGGTGTGTGTGAAGTTTCCCTCAGCCGCTTTTCAAATGTTAATACCAAGGACGTACTGAAGGAGACGGGACAGTCAGCTCTGCTCGTGTCATGTCTGCACAGAGGTGAGGTTTAAAAATAACCATCGCTTCTGCAGTTTTACATGTACTTGAGAGCATCACGGTGTTTGAAAGATGTTTTGGTCTAATCATTTTTCCTCTGCAGTGATATTTAAATGACTGGTCAATATGTTTCAGCTTTTTATGCTCTAAAAGTTTGTAGCCTGTCATTGTGATTTAAAGAAATTCCAATTCACCTGTTGTCTTTAGTTGCTCCGGGAAAAAAATTAAAGACATGTACAATTGTTTTGAGTTGCAGTTGACAGAAGTGGATTCATTCACATTTTTCTCTTGCCGATTTTCTGAAAAATTCAGCTTACATTTCACTTTCACACCCACTCTGCTGAAGGTTTCTAACCGTTAAATCTGATATTACTTTTCATATTATTTGACATTATATAAATTTATTTAATTTAATTGAAATACATTTGGAATAAAACCTGCCTCATAATCTAGGGATGGCCTGTTCCCCTATTAGTAAATTACACTATTGTTGTTCTTGTCAAGAAGTGAACCATTTTAAATCGGTATCTATAATAAGCCTGGAAGCACCACAGATGCAAAAATCATGGAAAAGACCTTATGCCATGTTCACACCAAAAGCAAAGCGAATATTCGTGACGCGTCCTCGCGTCAGTTTACTCGCAGGTCCATTTGTGTTTATTCGCTTCATTCGCACTAGACTCGCTGGAGAGGGTGAGGGGCTTAGAAATAACTACTATATCTGCTTTATACTTGTTGTGGCAGTCCCAGATATCCCGGGAAACCAAACGCCGTCTTGTCTGGGTTCATAACATCATCCGGTGGCGCTCGGTGGATTTCATCGAGCCGTATTCACTGAATCCAGCAAGCCACACGTTGGCTGGTTTACTACAGCTGTGTGGTCCGAAAGTAAACAGTTTTACTGTGATTTAATTGCAATAAATGTACAAAAAGGGACGCCGAAATAACAACATAATGATGGTTGTTTGTAAAAAGTCAGAATTCATGTTTTATTAGTTCTCTCTGCAAGACGACAAGGAAATCACTTTTAAAATGCTTGTTTTCTGAACGGAGCTTGGATCGATTGGTGCTGGACTTTGCTTACATGACAGAATGACAGTAGGAGAATCCCAAACCTGATTGGCTTTCGCAACACAGCGTCACGCACATTTTTGAAATATTGAAATATTTCAACTCGCGCGAATGAAGCGAATGAGGCGAATTTCACAATTCCGCCTCATTCGCGCCGCCAGGCTCGAGTTCGCATCTTCTGCATTGACTTTACATGTAAACAAACGCGCAAAAAATTCGCTTCACTTTTGGTGTGAACACAGCATTAGAGATACAGTTCCCATGACAACAACTCTGAAATTAACTGTAGGTCGGTCACCAAAGATTAATGGAACCTCATCAGTTTGACAATGTCATTTAGAGGCAGGCTACTCGAGTAGAGCTAAAATAACTTCAAACAAATTATATGTGACCTCTCAGTCATTGAACTAGATTTTTAGAATAAGTGACAGCCCAAGACCACCTTTAAAGGTGTTCTGGATATTCATTCTACCCAGAGGATGAATCCTCGCACTGACCTCCTGACCGTTCCTAACCTTTAAAATTGCTCTGGATATTCATACTCACCAGACGATGAATCCTAACACTGACCTCCTGGTCTTTCCTAACCTTTAAAGTTGCTCTGGATATTCATACTTACCAGACGATGAATCCTAACACTGACCTCCTGGTCTTTCCTAACCTTTAAAGTTGCTCTGGATATTCATATTTCCCAGAGGATGAATCCTAACACTGACCTCCTGGCGTTTCCTAACCTTTAAATTTGCTCTGGATATTCATACTTCCCAGACGATGAATCCTAACACCGACCTCCTGGCCTTTCCTAACCTTTAAAGTTGCTCTGTATATTCATACTTCCCAGAGGATGAATCCTAACATTGACCTCCTGGCTTTTCCTAACCTTTAAAGTTGCTCTGGATATTTAAAGTCCCCAGAGAATGAGTCTTCACACTGTTTTCCTGGCCTTTCCTAACCTTTAAAGTTGCTCTGGATATGTATGCCCCCCAGAGGATGAATTCTAACACTGACCTCATGGCCTTTCCGAACCTTTAAAGTTACTCTGGATATTCATGCCCCTGAGAGGATGAATCCTAACACAGACCTCCTGGTCTTTCCTTTAGTGCCACCATTAGGACAAGCTGTCTTGGCACAACAACATGCCATATAATCGAATCGCCTTATTCTCATTAAAACATGTTCAGGACTTTTAGTTTGATTTGCCGATTGATGGAGGTATGAGCCGTGTCATTTGAAAAACTGCAGCTATGCCAACCGTATTTAAGCAAGTTTAAGGGGGAAAATGTGTGATTCTGATGTGAGCTGAACTGTTTAATATTAGCGCCCCCCTCTGCTAACTCAATCTGTGTTTCATTGGCTTGACCCCTGAGTTTAAACATATTCGACAAGATAGCTAATAAAAAAAAGAGTAAAATAAGTAAAAATACAATCTTCAAAGAAATTGCATTTTTAGTTTTTTGCCATACCATCCCTTTTCCCCACATAGTTTTTCAACTTTAAAGCTAAAGTCCAGTTGGTTGAATTATGCTCTCTTGAAAGAACAAAGTGCAAAAGAAAGCCTGAAGCTTTTCATTCAACAGAATGTAACACAAGTAATCCTCAGAAACAAAAAGAAACAATCACAACAATTCGCAAACACAAAAGCCCCTGAAGTAAAATGGGGGCAGCTGTGCGTTTGCTTATAAGGAATATGCATATATAATAAAAATTCATTATACATGGGAAAGAAGATGAAGCTGTTAGGAGGTCTATGGGGGCGAATAGACACTCTAGCATTACAGACAACATTGCTCTGAGCTGGTTTGGTTGACACAAGATTAGTCGCATCTGTTTTACTGGGAGAACTCCATTCACGCTTATTTAGCTGCTAGCTGAAGGATAAAAGAGGAACAGGAAGTAGGGCTGATTTGACATGCTAGGCTACTATTTCCAGTCCCCAAAGGACAAGACAACAACCCAACTGCTTTGGTCCAACAGTAAACTGACAAACCAAAATTAAAGTTACTGTGCATTCTGGTTTCCATATCAACCAGGGCTGTGGAAGCCTATCACTTATAAGACAAGCTAATCAACAGCATGCTATCTAGATGACATTTTAAGATAAGATAAGATAAGATAAGATAAGATAAGATAAGATAAGATAAGATAAGATAAGATAAAATAAGATAATCCTTTATTAGTCCCGCAGCGGGGAAATTTACAGGATTACAGCAGGTTATAGTGCAAACAAGAGACATAAAATAACAAGATAAAAAAAACAAGTATTATAAATAAGCAATATGAAATATGAAATATTATATATACAGACAGAAAACTATTATAACTATAATTGCACAGTGTATTTGTATTTTTTTAGTTTTTAGTGTCATGTGTCATGTGGTCTACTGGGAGCAGAGTTGGTTGTGCAACCTGACAGCAGCTGGAAGAAAGGACCTGCGGTACCTCTCCTTCACACACCGGGGGTGAAGCAGCCGGTGGCTGAAGGAGCTGTACAGGGCTGACAGTGTCCTGCATGGGGTGGGAGGTGTTGTCCATCAGGGATGACAGCTTAGCCATCATCCTCCTGTCTCCCACCACTTCCACCGTATCCAGTGGACACCCCAGCACACTGCTGGCCTTCCTGACAAGTTTGTTGAGTTTCTTCTTGTCAACTGTCGAGATGCTGCTGCTCCAGCAGACCACTGCATAAAAAATGGCTGATGCCACCACAGAGTCGAAAAAGGTCCTCAGGAGTGCTCCCTGCACTCCAAAAGACCTCAGTCTCCTCAGCAGATACAGTCTGCTCTGACCCTTTTTATAAAGTGCATTTGTATGATTAGTCCAGTCCAGTTTATTGTTCAAGTGAACACCCAGGTACTTATAAGATTTTACAATCTCAATGTCCATTCCCTGGATGTTCACCGGTTCCGGAGGACAGTGTTTACCCCGGCAGAAGTCCACCACCAGCTCTTTGGTTTTCCCAGAGTTGATCTGGAGGCGGTTCCGCCGGCATCATCCCATGAAGTCCTGGTTCAGTTCCCTGTATTCCCTGTCATCACCGGCGGAAATGAGGCCGACAATGGCAGAGTCATCAGAGAACTTTTGCAGGTGGCAGTTTGCAGAGTTGTACTTGAAGTCCGAAGTGTATATGGGATGCACTTTTGGATGTCTTTAGCACCAAATAGCGTCCCCCAAGTCTCAGAATACCCCTCCAGATCAATGTTGAGCTGCTGGAAAACTGGGGATGCCAATGGGCATTATAGAGAGTCAAACAAGAACTTCTAGTGTCTGTTCCAGAAGTGAGAAAATCTCAGTCAAAACCCAACCCTCCATCCACTATCTTAAACCGCTTATCAGGTCACCAGACTATCACAGTGACAGACATTCACACTCACAATCACATAAGGGTAATTTAGAGCCACCAATTAACACCATTCCTAAACTCTCTTTGGACTTTGGGAGGAAGCTGGAGAACCCAGAGAGAACCCATGCTGCCACAAGGAGAACATGGAAACTCCACACAGAAGGGCCGCCCAGCCCGGGATTGAACCCTGGCCCCTCTCGCTGTGTGTGAGGCAAGTGCTGTAGAATATACAAATTTATCATACAAAGTGTAGATCAATAGCAAACCAGGAGTGAAGAGTCACAGAAGCTTGTGGAACATCTGGTAGCTCAGATGTGTCGACAAGTCTGGTACCGTTAGCTTAGCTGTTCCGTTTCTTTGCCACTAGCCAGTCCTTTTTAAATCATTGGAAGGAGATCCTGGGCCCTGTACTAAGAAGCGTGATTTGGGGGTAGTGAGGTAACTTCAGGTTTACTTCTAACCTGAGTAAAGCACCATGGTAGCTTATGCTGCACACCTTACCTGCTCCTTTATCTCAAGTCCATTTCACACCACCAAGTATGCAGCTAAAAGTATAAGCTAAAATGTCATACACGCCAGAATAGGGATGAATGAAGTGTCTTCTCTTCTACACATATGAATACATCTAAACAACGCAATCATTTAAATGAATACACAATTGTAATTGTAGTCGGATCTACTTGTGCAGTGATATTTTAATACTCTTTTACATATTCACACAGTTTATTTTTTTTACCAGCTTTACTTCCTGCATTGGCAGCTGCAATTAATACTTATGGCCTTGATTATGTGCTTGATTTCTTGTTTTTTGTCTGATATTACAGTTTGCTCTTTTTTTGTAAAATATGCCTTTCTGCTGACAGCAAACTTGTTAGACGTTTTCCTGGCCTGCGTTGAGTGACGCTGGAAAATATTTATTGCAAATATTCCAACACTTGTTCCCACTATGTGGTGCTAAATAATATACACAAACATGCATATCAGTGTCCTATATCAAGTGTAGACCACATCATGTAAATGTCATGTAAATCGGATTCTGTTTGTCACATAACGCTTATTTCCTTTTGCCAGTAGGTGGCACTTTGACTTTGATTGGAAATAAGCTCGTTGACATCCTCAGACCATGAATTTTATCAAGCGTGTCAAGTTTGGGAGAGGTTTGAGCAAGTACAGTGGAGTTACATCAGCTTGTTGTATAATGGGGAATTAGGTAAAATGGTCGGCACACCACTGCTAGGCCATTCCATTAAACCTCAAGATTTTGAAAACTTGTAACACAAAGGTCTTTAGATTGGACTGACCAAATTTAAAATGGATCTGATAAATTCCGAAAAAATAATGACCGACTTCAGGATGTTTTTACAGCATGGTCCCAAGAGAACATTTTTAGTCTCCATATGATACACGTGCCTACAAAATGTAGGTAAAATGAAGCACTTGGGCTGCTTTTTTGAAAATTTGAGGCAATATTGAACAGCAAAGCCCGCATCCAATATGAAACATTTATTTCCATCACCTATGAAACCTATGACTGTGTCCAAATTTTGGCATGGAAATGTGTTCAAGCCTGGACCAGTATCACAACAGATTTCCTGTTTTGTGGAGAATTGCTCAAAATGTGCGCCATGCCACGTTAAGGTCCTTCCATGAAAACTCACGATTTTGATCACTTTTAATCTTAAAGGTCTTAAGATCATCCTGAAAAAGTGGATTGCATGATTTCTGTAGTTTTTTAAAGTACCACGCATGAAAACAATGCAAAAAATGAAAAAAATGGGCAATTTACTGAAGAGCCCCCTAGAAGTGGAATTAAATAAAATGTTCAGGGTATGTTACAGGATGCTATGTGGACATATGCTGAAAATGGCATTATGATAGACAAAATGGTGTTGAAGTTATGTGTGTTAATGTAGAAAGCTACGCCCCCATGAAGTTCTTTGGTGCATATCTTCTAAAGGCAATGAGATGTCAACAAGCTTTTGATAATTTTATGTCATTGATCCAATAATGATCCACCGAAAAATTGTAGTAGGCAGAGGTTAATACTGTGATTGACCTTTTTGTAGAGCAGACCGAACTGGACGTGTGTTTTAAGTGAATCCGTCAAACAGGGTAAGGGGCATGGCCTACAAAACTTAAATTCAACTCTAGGGGGCACTGTAGAGGCATTTTTTCATAACCAAATGGGAGACCCCAAAATTTTCACATTTTTCACCAGTCCTGATATGCATACCTAATTTGGTGAGTTTTTGAGTATTATAATTACAATAATTAAGCGCCTAAAAACCAATTGATTTGGAAGAAGAAGAAGAAGAAGAAGAAGAAGAAGAAGAAGAAGAAGAAGAAGAAGAAGAAGAAGAACATTACAGTTTCAATAAGGCCTTCGCTGGCCCGACAGCTGGCCCGACAGCTGACCCGACGTCGGTGTTTGGGCCCTAATTAAAAATTCAAGATGTTTGATGATGAAAGGCCTACCTGTCATTGTCTTAGGTAATGCTTTATTGTTTTCCAAAGTTCTCAGAAGGTTTTTTGTTTGTCAAGTCTCAACTCAAGACTATCTCCACCAGATGACTTATTTATTCGAGCAATGTGGTTTCTCTGCGTTCTGTGTATTTGCTTTGTTGCCTCTGAAGAGGAATCAAATGTGCAAGTGACATCCTGTATGCGAGAGATAGTCAAACGTTTCCTTCCTCTCCACTAATGTTATTAGCAGACCTGTCTGGGGAGCATGACACACTTCTCACAACACAGGCCCAGTTTTATCAATCAGGGCTTAGCTGGATCCCCAAACGACAGAGAGTCTGCCTAAAGTTTACCCCTCCTCTGCTAAAACACAAGAACAAAGCTCCCCTACTTGCTGTTTTCTCTGCTGCAGAGCACGAAAAACGCAGAGTTATTCTGAGGTACCCTGGTGAGAGAGATGTTTATTTGGAATATCACATCTCAAGAGGGAGCATTCCTCCCTCAGCCAATTTAGAACGCGCCCTATAGGCCACAAATCTTTTGCAGAGTTGATAAGTTAATTAAGAACAGCGAAGGGATGATAACGGCCTTGTATTCTGCTCCTGCTGTACAATAATTGCATTTCATGCTCAGTATTTGTGGCAGGGGGTCATTGCGTATCAGAGGACCGCACTCTTGGAAGATAAAAACACCTCATTATTGTACAAGGCCAGAGCAGAACAGAGCCATTTGACTGACACATCTCTGAAATGTCTCATATGAAGCAGAAGGGCCCGACGATTTATTTACTGTAACTATACATTTTCTCAGACGAAAGCCCAGGGTTTTATGCTAAAAGAAAGTATTTAAAGTGGATTTTATTCAAACTTGTCAGAGTGGAGGCTTGGTAAGTGAGCTGGCCAAGAGTCTCACAGCAGAGCAGAGCAGAGGAGCAGGAGTGAAGTGAGTGCAACGCCCAGACAAGCAAAAACAAACCAACCATAGACTTTATATAAAAGGTGGAGGTAGACGTTGGGATGTCATTTATTGGTTTGTGGACTGCCGTTTTGAAGCCTTGAGTTTTGGGATGTTGGAAGTGACCTCATCAGGACTGCAGGCATGTGACGTAGAGTCGCCTTATACAGCTCTGGTAGCGGTTAGATACAATCAGACTTCTTTTTGCCACCAGAGGAGCCGCCCCCTGATGGTCAGTAGAGAAAATGCAAGTTCTAACACACTTCTGCATTGGCCTCACTCGGCAGAACAGGAGGCTGCCGTCTGGTACTGGTAGTTCTGTGCTGTTAGCTGTTAGCCAAACACACTGTCTAAAACAATAAAAGGGACTGCTATTTTCCCACACTGTGTCTCAGAGTAGCAGCTGTGTCATCACTAGCAACACCTTATTGGCTAGGGGCCGGGGGCCAGTTAGTGGTGAGTGATGAGTAGGCAGCCAGTCACTGGCAGTATAAAACAGGCTATAGACATTACTGTACGCAAGTTTTAGAAAAACCAAAACCTGAGCTTCCAAAACCTGAGCTTACTTCAAAAAGATGTTTGATATTTGCATTTTAAGATATTTGGAGAGCAAAAACCGGATGACATTACTTTAAAAACCATGTCAGTGGACAGAAGCATAAATGATCTGTCAGGCAGTAATACATGGGAATCAGAGCAGAGAGCCCACAGTGACAGGAGGCATTCATTCAAAAGAGGTCTGGTGTGATCACTTCTTTTTAACTACACACCTCCTGATTATTTTATTTTTTTCAAACATATAATCTTCAAACCCAACCGACACTGACAGGACATTTATCAGACTTCACTCAGCTCCCTCTGGAGACACTAACGCCTTCATGCATTTTCCACATATGCAGTAGTACTCCCCATCACCTGGAGGCACACTTTAATGTTAAAATTGGTGGAGTTCCACATCAAGACAGTCCTTACCAGAAAAACCACAGCATTGGGCATTTGTTCAAAGTAACGCTGAACACGTCTAAAGTGCTGATTGTTCTGAATGGCCACAAGCCTGCTGACAGAGAGGAAATGGTGGTATCAGAGCGTAAGAAGGTTCCAGTTAAATATATTTCCCCATGTTAGTGCTCCAGTTTACATTATTTCATGCAAAAAAAGACATCTGAAATTCTCAAATAGATTTTCAGCTAGGACAATACAAACATATAAAGATCTACCTGTGTTTAGTAGAGGACAAATCTTATTAAGGAAATCGACACGTAGAAAGCCCTGAGCTTTTATTGGTATTGGCAGAACAAACACATTAGTATGGAGAGGATGGAGGACCAAAGCCTTTCTGTCTCACTACCTGCTTTCCAAGGAGGAAAAAAAACCATTGGTTTTCTCTTCAATTACTGCACCTTGTCCAGTGAATTCAATCAGATTGAAACTGACATAAAGGCTGGCTCCACGTTTCTCTCATGTAAATGTTAATATTGAGAGGCAGAGTAGAGCTGGTCATGCCTTCGCCATAGCGGACCCTGCTGCAGTAAAGTAAGAGGTTTTCTAAAGGGACTCTGGTGCTCTGAAACATTACCACTTTTGTCCACAGAGACCGCCAAAATCATCACAACATGAAAGTTCCTCGTAGTAGCTTTAAATATGAAAAATAAAAGTACCAATTTTAAGCATTGTGTTCTTTTAAAAGTGTTAATTATAAATAAATGAATGTGTTAACACTATTTACAAAGAAATTGTGGATTCTAACTATAGTCATTTAGTACATTCATTAAATTATTTCACACACTTAGGTCACCAGACAAGACTTTTCTTATTGCTTGTGTGAGAATATTCAACAGAGAGATAGCACTGAAAGATCAGGCAGCCAGTCCTCCAAAACTGTGTACATTTTCTATAAATTAAGCTCTTGGCGCCCTCTTGTGCCACTGAAAGGTACTTTTCTATAAAGGTGGTCTGCGTTCTCTCCTATAGCCTGAACATACAGACATACCTGCCTTCCCTCCAAATAAAGGTACTAAATATCCAATGTAATGCAGTCCAATAAAACAGCACCAACAAACTCCAGCCTCCAAACTGACAATAAAGCTGAATCAACACCTCTCTGATACAGTGAGGACAAAGTTAGATCTCAAAATCCAAGCTGACATTGTGCTGTTACAATGCATTTCATACTCACAGTCAAGTCAGGATCCTGAGAAACTCATTCGAGGGATTTAAGAGAAGCAAACAAGCACAAACGTTGGTTTGCAATCCATGGAGATGATGGTGATGATGATGATGATGATGATGATGATGATGATGATGATGATGATGATGATGATGAAGAAAATATCAATTAAAATCTGTACACACCGAAGGCCTTAGATCAACTTCAAAATGATAAAAACCTGAACAGACAGCTCTTTGAGAACGTACAACATTTTAAGTGATTTCCTTTCGGTGAATTGTTTTAAAGTGCAAGAACCGAGATTGGGAGCATTTTGTTTTTCATTTTGTTTGATCTAACTCCTCAGTTAGAAAGGGTTTCACAGAATCAGCCTTTGACAACAATTTGATCAAGTTAAATATCAAAAACTGGCATAAAACTGCACTTCTGTGGTTACGCTCCCTTTATATATAAACGCCCCTCTTTGTGATGCTGCCATGAGCACCCTGAGGACTATTCAAAAAAAGACATTTTACCTTCAGGGAGTCTACAACTGAATACACATTGTGGCTATTTTTAGAGCTCATTGCAGTATTTTTAGAGTCAGCATGTTCAATTTGTACTACTTTTACTACCCATAGAATTTACAGAAAGTGTAACTGAACAATTAAATGAATAAAGGAAATCCATCCATCCATCCATCTTCCGTAACCGCTTATCCAGTTAAGGGTCGCGGTGGTGCTGGAGCCAATCCCAGCTGTCAATGGGCGATATGAAATCCAAATGATTTAAAAGAACCTCTGACTGCTGAAGCTTGTTATTAAATTTAACAGAACTACAGATGTGTATTTATTTATAACAGAACAGAGTTTGTCCCCACCATGTTTTTCAGTGTAGTCACTGAATCACCTTACGGCCAGTGTGGACAAGAGAGTAATCATCGTGACCAAGAAAAAATGTGAGTTTATCCATTAAACAGCCTCAGACACAAACCTAGTATCACTTAAAGGATTAGAGTTATTATATTGCCAACCTTCTGTCTCCACCAGAGACCAACAGAGCATTCATAGCTGCCCCGTCCCTCTGGAACCCTTTAACTTGTGTAAAGTGTTTTTGAGCACTATGAAAAGCCCTCTATAAATAAAACGTATTATTATTTAATAATAATAATAGTAATAATAATAATAATAAGGAAGATGCTATTATATTCTATATTCTTATTTAGATCAAATTTGATGTACAGATCCAGAGCAACAATGAAGTTACCGTACTAACAAGTGTTGTGTGTGCATTATTACTCGGTGTCCTAGAGCTCCATTGTTGTCCTAAAACTATTACAAGCACATCAATGAGACACACTGTCGCACTGGGTGACATGTTGATTGAATGACACTGTAGTTTATTTTGACTTAATCCAACATACACCGTCCTGCTGCCACAAATACGCACTAGAGCACAAAATGTGGATTCATCCGCCACTGAAAATAGTCCCCCAACAAATGCCCTATTTTCTCCTGTTTGAGTAATGTTTGATAAAACTACAGTGACCAGCTGTTTCAGGAAATCACTGAGACTTTTTTATTTAAAATGAAACTATACATTTGTGAGCTGTGTATGAAGATTTACATCATCACTGGGAACCAATGGGCTTACAGCTGAGAGCCACAGACATGTTGTGGAATTCAGAAAATATTGAGACTAACACATTGTTGGTGTTTGTCTTTACGTGGGATTCACTGACAGTAATAAAATATACAGATATGAGTCGTGTCCTTTTACTAACAATGATGTGGGAAAGAACAAGTTCACCTGAGTTTCCCAGGCTTATTTGAACAAGTAAACCTTTCGCTCTTATCACAAGAGTGCAATAACTGAATTCACCAACACTGAAAGCCAGAACCTTCTCTGTGACCTCCTCTGTCTTCATCTACCTTGATCCTCCTCCTCCACCATGGCCGCCTTCTTCACCTGAGGGGAATAAGTAAGAGGATCAACATAATCACAACTCAAACACCCTGTGTCATTTTCAGCTGCACAGTGAAAATCAGCTGCCTCCCCCACACTGAGTTGTGCTGCTTTGCATTTAACATTGAACTCTCGTCAGTCTGTGTACTTTTGGTTATGTACATCAAAGCTAATTCACTTTTAACACTTAATTAAGCAGACTTACTGTAACTTTATGCGAGTATTGCACCAACCATGTATGTACTTTGGATGCATGTATATAAAGTGTTATAGCATATTAAAGTAAATAACAGACATACAGAAAAACCTTCATGATAACTTTCTTGTCTTCCACGACAACCTGCTCTGTACTCCCCTCACAGCAGTTTCTAAAGCACAAAATACATTTATAAAATATAATCATTATTTCTGAAAGAATATTCTTATGATATTAAAGTTGTTTTTTTAATAGCTACAAATGGTAATAAAGAATAGCTTTTGTAAAAAAAATAACACAAGACTTTAACCAAAAGACTGGTTGGGCCCATATGGAAGCCCATTTTTGACAGAAAATGAAAAGATGACATTTTAAAATTAAAATAACTTAGTCATGGTAAATCCAAATTATGAGATAGTAAGTCAAGATTTGGGGATACTGAATTTAAATTAATCAAAAGTTAAGATACTAAATTGAAACTACTGGTTGAAAAGAGAAATCATGCAAAAATGAAGAACTGGCTGATACTGTGATGCTATTGCATCAGAGAGATGAACAAAACCTTTTAGGAAAACAAATAGTCCAATGCCAGGACGGCAAAACGAAACATGTGACAACGTGTTGCTATGATGATGTCGTAAATTAACTAAATGTATGAAGTACAATTATTCTGTCTATTTTTTTATGTAATTATTCTTGTAATATCTCTCCAGGATGTCAAGCGTTGATCATATATTTATTAGCTTCCTGTTGATCAGATTGCCTTGACCGGATTCTCTGCTGGCCTCACCTTACTTTAACCACTACAATGATATCCCGTTTTGCCGTCCTCCCGATTCCATGTGAATCCAGCATAACTCATATTTGTGATAATAAGACAAAAATATTGGAATAAAAGTTTTACCATCTAATATGTTAGAGTAACCCTGAGTATATTTCCTTTTTTCATTTCTAACCTCTCTTCCATTTTTTTCCCTTCGTGGCAGAAATGGTTTTCCATGCGCTGTACAGAGAAATACAAAGTATTTGTCCATTCTGACATTTTGGTCTGTAATCATTTTGTCATCTTACCTTAAATAACGACACATTTCACATTTCATGCTAACTTACCACTTTTTTACTGTAAATGAACAAACAAGAACAAAACACTCAAAATGCAGTCTAAATCTCCCACACGTTTTCTGAAAATATCCAGCACAAAAACTAAAACGAAGTATTTTTATCATAATTTTAATCCATTTTAATGGTCCATCATGGGTCGCCCACAATCTTCTCCAGGATTTTGGGTAATTACAAGAGTTACAAGAGTTACATCTCATACAATTTTTCTGATATATTAATTTGAGCACTTTTCATATTAGAATATGCTTTAGTAAAATGTATATGAAACTGAACCATCGGTTATATAACTTCCAATAAACTGTAGCGCACCCTTTGGTATCACAAACCTTATTCTTGTACCAGAGATCTCATTATATGCTACAAACTCACCACGTGCATGAGAAGGTTTATATCAACTTTATAAATATATATTATTAAATATTTTCACATGTAGCTTGTCATGGTTCTTAGTCACATTTAAGTAAGAATGACTATGCTCCTATGGAATAGTTGTCTATTATTTATTATAACACGATTCTACAAGCGTCCAACTGCATCCACTAATGAGGCGGTTCAAAGTTCACGAAGGGAGAGCCTAACTGCGCATGCGTGTAACATGGTGACACTGCCTGTACCAACTGGGCAAGTTGTACGTAGTGTTATCATCATAGGAAAGTGTTAACTAGCGACATGGGTTGTTGACTCTGGGGTTTTAATAAGCTCTACGCGGGGAGTACGTCATACGGGAACAGAAGGAAAACAATGACAGCTAACGAGGATCAAGAGGTATGAATGAGTGATGATGCAGTAGTAGGCTAGCTGCAGCTAGCGGCTAACGCTAACTACTTGTTACTAGCATGACTGCGAGCATATTGCCATTAGTCTAGGTCGACGAAATGAGTTGGCAGCTTTTTCTTCTCGTTACATAGCAAAACAAGTCAACGTGTCAGCCTTTATTTGATGTGAAAGAGCTCAGCCCTGAGTGTCAAATGATACGCCAAAACCCCATTCCAAAGTGTGCCAAGTGAAGTGTGTTTAGATATATGGAGGAATGCGTGCCACACCAACCTTGAATCAAGACCGTTTTTTGAATACAAAACGTCATTGACTCCATCCGGTGTCACTGTTATCTGTGAAACAGCACATGAAACCAATTAGATATATCGACGTTCTACCTTAGCACTCTGTTTCGCCGTATAACACAACGGTAATAGGTGGCAAGTCAGTAAATGGCTATACAAGTGGAGGTTGAATTCAACGGAAAGCAGTTCATGTGTGGAGGATTGCATGTATACCGATTTTTAATGATGAGCCATTATTATTTTGTGAAAGGTCTTGAGTCATGGTTCCTATCCTGCATACCCGTGTTAAGTGTAATTCACCATATGTCTGAATGGTGTTGGTGCTGTTGCTGATGTAAATAACTACTTCTATCTGACTAAACTGCTGTCACTCCCCACAGATGGAGCTGGAGGCTCTTCGCTCCATCTATGAGGGGGATGAGTGTTTCAAGGAAATCAGTTCAGTGTCCTTTCAGTTTAGGGTGAGTACAGTCCCCCGTCTCCAGGCCTGCTTTAAAAAAAAGATCATTACCTGTGCCGACCGGACGCACTGTTCCAAAAGGACATACATCAAATTCAAGCAATAAACTCTCACAATGCTTTTTACTTGTATGTTATGTCATTAAAAACTATTTAGATTTACTCTGTAGCAGTACCTTGTCTTACCTTCTTTCATAATATCATATAACAGATAGGAGACCTTGTTGACACCAAAGCGTTCATCCTGGACCTCACATGGCCTGAGACGTACCCTGAGACAGCCCCACAAATCTCCCTTGATGCCTTTTTCAATAACAGAATGTAAGTTGCAAAACCAGTGCTGTATTATTATTTGTATTATTATTATTATGCATTTGCATTTGGAAGCACTAATTAGAAGCTAACATATATCTGGAAATCTGTTTCTAGATATCCATTCGTTATTTGTAGGCCTAAAAGCCTTTTAAATTTAAGTATAACTAGTCTTTTATTGTTGGACATATACTTTATGTGATGGTTTGTACGTTTCTCTCCTTTACGCTGATTTCACGACAGCTCTGCAGAGACGAAGCAGCTGATCCTGTTGAAGCTGGAGGAGCAGGTGGAGGTCAACCTGGGCACTGCCATGATGTATACTCTGTTCGAGTGGGCCAAGGAGAACCAGGAGGCCCTCATGGAGAATCACAAGCCTGTAGTCACGGCTGTGGTCAGTATTGTTCATCCCTCTGAATAAGTACATCAGCACAGTTTCAAAGTACTGTGTCTTTGGTCCATTACTTGGTTGTACAACCCCAGAGAGCTATTGTCAGTCAGCCATTGATGACATTGTGTGACATTTTGCTGGATTGGTGCTCTTCTTTCCTCCCCTAGATCAGGTTAAAAGAGCCTTGTTATTGAATGATTGTTGAACTCGTTGTTGTTGCAGACGTCCAGCAGTGAGCAGATGTCTGGTAGCTCAACAGGCAAGAAGAAGGAGAAGAAGGAGCAGCTCACTAAATCTCAGAAGAGGAGGATCATCAGCAGAACAGGTACATCAGTCAGGCTGAGGTTGCAAGGCGCCAACAACGGCAAGGGACAAGAAGAAGACTACAAGCCAGTAAACATGGGACGACCCCGTGGGTCAGCATCATCAGCTGTGACGGCCATATGAGAGCAGTGCAGAGCGGCTGCCGTTACCTAGCCAGTGGGATAGATCACTTGCACTAAAATGCACTCAAAGGCAGGGGTAAACAAAGCGTAGGGAAGCTCTGGTAAAAACACACACAAAGGGAGAGTGACATCATTCTCTGCTCAGGTAGACTTTACTCTTCTATGTCTTTAAATAACAGATATTTGTTATGTCATATTTAGAGCCTCTAAGTGAACATGAATAGATCCGATCGGACTCAATATAGGCAGATACCCAACAGTAAATTACTCTGAGATGAAAAGAAGAGGGAACCTCTCCATTGCAAAGCTTCTGCTCACTGTGATCACCACTCTCTATCTCAGTGAATGAAATAACGTAGACTAAATTAGCACTGCCGTTAATGGTTGTGGGGAAATAATCTCCACAAATGAGTCGAGGCAAAGCTACGTTGCTCATATCACAAAGGAAATGAAAGCACGTAGACACACTTATTGTAGGGATACTGATTAAAGCATGACTCAGCTGTGTGACACAGTGGTCTAGTGTCTTGGCGGTGCCATCAACAGGAGAAATCACATGCTGAACTATAAATCCACTCTTTTGCCAGAGACTCTTTTGCCTTTCGGCAGCACTATCATACCAACAATGTCAGGTGCGTTTACTTTCCGTTTGACATCCAAATGAAGTGGTTTAGAGAATCTGGATGAACTGGAGACTTGTCCACAACCTGCATCGTTGACAAGTTGGCCTTTTATTAGCAATGTCGCAGGCTTCCGAGATATAAGCAGTTACTTTGGTTAGAAGCCAGAGCCACAAAAGGGCATCATTTAATCCACAGTTCCTGAAGATTCACCCCGACCTAATTGATAGTGGTGGAAAATGTTAGCTAAAATGTAAGCTAACACAGATAACACAAACAATTTCTGCTTTCAGATAACAAAGGGGAATTGCCGAGAGGTTGGAACTGGGTTGACGTTATCAAAGTAGGTGACTTTTACCTTCCCTCCACAAGATGGTGCAATTACTCTGGTTTAAGCCTGCACTGACATCCATCATGAACCCGTCCGTATTAATTTGTCTTTCTCTCCCTCCTCACCTCTACACGACAATCCTCCAGCACGTAAGTGAAAACCATCTAAATAAAAAATTCTTTAAGATGCTTCACACCACGACCACGTCTCACTGCTTTCCCGTTTTCCTGTTGCAGTTGAGTCGAACGGGAGGAAAAGATGAGGAATAGGCCTGAGAGCAGCGGTCCGGTGCTGCTTTGTGCAAGGAGGCGCAGTGAAGTCTGACCTCAGTGCAGCCTGTTGATGCTGCTGCTCCTGGCAAGATGCCTTCACATCCTTCATCTCCAACATTTAATATGGCTGCTGTCCCACTGAGAACCAAAGCAGGCTGGGTAACGGTGGACTTCAGACCACACACACACACACACACTCAGTACCAGCCAAACTGAGACTTTGAGCCGAATGAGTCGAAGCCCTTGCTGTGTTTTATTTGTTCGTGCAATGCAGCCACATCATCTGCTTTTGTTGCTCACAAACAGTTAGCGCTCAGATATTCTGCTCCGTCATCCGTCAGGGTGGAGTGTGCTTGAGATACTTGCTGTCACTGCCATGTTTTCAGTCTGAGATGAGGCCCAGTGGTCAGGCGCTGGAGCTAAAAAAAATGTTGGATTGTGGTTCTAAACAGATGTGTGAAAGTGCAGAGACATTTTTAACAACAAACAAAATGTACCGGTTTTCATTTTTTGATGAATGTTTTTTTTCCTGATTTAAATTTGAATGGAAAAACCTAATATTTTATATATATAAATAAAAACCAAATTTGGTCTACTGCTTGTCTGATCGTGTCATTTACCTTTTGGTTTAAATCGTGTGTGATTTAGGACTATAAGAGTGCTTGATTCATGTAACTATTTTTTCCTGCTGAAGGTTCGTCTGTGAACATCCCATCATTTTTAGAGCTGCAAACTTTGCTCTAAAGGCATGAGAGCGTTGGCAAGGATGGTGTCAGCTGCCGTCAAAGTTCAGATAGTCATAACCTTCTTCACTGAAAGGAATGGTCAGTCACAGTGTCAGTCACTTACACTTACTTTATCATCTCATGAGGTAAAATCCATCGAGACAAACAGCACTGGAACCATACGCTGTATACACCAAAACCACTCTGGAGCTGATTGGTTTGTGAACTTTCCCTAATCAAGGACTGAGGAAGAACAAGTTATAGTGAGTTCGATGACAGTGGGTCGAGGGGATTTAATGTTACTTCACAGACTAATTGTGTCAAAATTTAAATGTTGTTGCAACAGATTATAAATAGATAGGAACAGAATGTATAAACAAGTCGAGTTGAACAGGTAAGTGAAAAAATCAAAATGTGTTTTTAGTATTTTTTTAAAGGCTGGTTAAAAACGTGTTAATCGGGGGTGTGTACTAATGGCCTCCATTTTCTAAAATACTGGTTACAAAGCAGAAAAACTCCCGATAGCTCAACATAAAGACAGTACATGTGGATTTTGAAACATCATTTATCAACTTGTTCTATTTAACAGCATAACTGCGCTGACCAAAGCTAAATGTTAACTATTTTCTTAATGCCAAATTCCCAATAAACAAGCTGAATGCTGTATAAGTAAACTATAACATCTGGAATAATGAGAACATGAGTGTGACTGTAATACTGCTATATACTGTAAAACATATATTTGGGTAGGGTTATAGTTTCCTTGATGCTGGAATTATTCCTAATTTTGGATTTTGATGTTCCACTTTTAGCGTTTTATTTTCTTAAATTTGGGACCGGAAGTTGTGCCTTTAATTCTCTGAAGCTTGACAGATGGCTGTCTCACATCGGTTGAAGTTGACGGTAAGTGGAGGTATAACAGAGACAGGCTTTTTCCAAGGAAGAAGAAAGTAAGTGTTTGGGTTTTTTGATTTTACGACAAATCATAACGTTTTAATTGTCAATAATAGTTAATGCTGGATTTTTGTTTGTTAGAAAACTAGTTTTATTGAGACTCTGCCTTAATTACATGCAGCCTACTGCAGCTAGAAAAAAAGCCCGTTTGATATGCTCAGTATTATATATTATATTCTATCCATCTATTGGATGAGTGTAAAAATATTCCAGTGAGTCCCCTACTGGTTAAAATGGATAATTGTTAATATGCTCGTATAGATTGTTCCAGTTTAGAGGCAGTATTTCATAAAAGATCAAATATTTTGTTAGTAATGTGAACACTTCTTGTCTTGCAGGGGGGCAGAGACACTGTAACACTTCCAGTTCTAAACAATGGTCCCATTGCACTGTGTCAGGTGATCTGTGTTCATTCTAGGTATCATTATGTAGAGCTGTATGAATGATCGTCCATCCACCACATAGGTCCAGACTAAAATATCCCAACAGCTGTTAGATTGTCATGAGATTTTTAGACAATTTGAGTGTGAGTGTCTCGGTCTTGTATTTTAAAGGGCCCCCATACACCCATTGAATAGCAATGCACAAAAATGCAAACGTACACACACTTGTGTGTGTGAGGATAAAACCTTATCTGATATTATACACATAGAGTAACAACATCCAATTATTTGTCCATAAATTCATAACTACTTTTGACTGTATTATATGATTGCCTGTTAAGTCAGCTTCACATGTCAAAATTCAGCAAAGTTGATGTCATCATCGGGCTTATTTTCTCAGAAGTCTAACAAAAGATGCTATGAAGTTGCACTATGGAAAATGTAGATATTGTTTTTGTTTCTGTAGTTGGACTTAAAGCTAAAATTGGTAACTTTAATAAAGATAACTTTTTGTCATATTTCCTCAAACTGCCACAATATCCTGACAGAAGTTCATGAGACACATAATCTGTGAAAAAAATTGTTGTCAAATTAGGCAGCGCTGATCGAAGATGTTGTCAGAAACATATTTCACTGTATTTCTTTTTATTTTTTTTTTGTACTGCTGTATAATGAGAACGTTTGTGACCAGTAGTGATCTATGAGGTATGGCACATGCACAGTGCAACTGGAGGTTACTGGGCCAGCTAGTGAGCGTTTTGGCAAGTGCAATTAAGATTTAACTGCGCATGTGTTGTAACTCAATGATATGATGCGTGATATCTCCTCTCTTAACTCTCATTGGCCAAAGTCAAGCACCTTCAACCAGCTGGAGAATCTTTGTCACCTTTTTCTTCCCTGATTCGTTTGGATAACTGAATCACTAATCATTTCGTATCAGGTGTCAGGATACAGTGAAACTTTGTGCAAATATGACAATTTCTTTTTAGTGTAATTACCAAGTGTAGCTTTAAGGTAAGGCATTCAGCCTCTGCCTTTTGATTTTGACCATTTCAAAAAATGAATCTGTATCTCATAAATCCACAAACTTTATAGAAATCCAATGCTAAATCTCCAGAGTACCAATTTCACTTAATCAAGACAGATTGAGGTTTGAAAATGCTACAGACTAGCACCATCGATAATTAAGTAAATCAGTTCGCAGGCCTCGACGTTATCCGTCCCTATGGCTTCTCTGGTGCTCTTATTTTGTAGAGGACAAACAGGGAAGGGTATTAAAACAGACTAATGGAGAATTCCAGTACAATTAATCACCTTAGAGTTAGTGCCCAAAGCCAACAGCCATCACTGAAGCACTAAATGTTTTCTTGTTTCTGTTCATTCATGACAAAAAAAACACTCTGCTGACTCATCCTGTTTGTCTCCAGTATCAACGACAGCTGCAGCTAACAGGCACAACCCAAAATGATCCTTACTTACAGACAGGATAGGACAAACTGCAGCAAGGCCGTTTTGTGAAGGTTGACCATAGATAGACCTGTACATATCAATCAATATGATGAAATAAAAAAACATAAAGCACAATTCATCACACAGAATGTTTTTGAACAGGTTAAGGCTCCCAAGACCATACTAGACCTCCATGAATATGTAAGAACAATTGAGGACTCAACAAAGCTACTAAGGAGCATGGAGGCAGTCAGAGAAGATGAGGACGAAGGACAAAGAGATGGAAAGGACGATGCTTGTATGGAGGAGGACGGAGAGATGGACATAGGGACTGATCTGTCTGATGATGTGGACAAAAGAAGTGACGACAGACTCCCGGTGACAAACTTGTTGCGTATTACAGCGACCAATGAGGTCCAGAGAAAGGACGAGCATCCATTTCTTGATGAGGACAAGAGATTCCTGGTCTACATATGTGGAGGATACAAAGGTAAGAATGAAATTTGACATGTTTACATCATCTTTCCTGAATGGCTGGAAGGTTTTCATTAAAGTTATATTTCAGGTTCCCTCTTGGCCATTTTATTAACCCAGTCTTTCTGGTATTAATTTGACATTTTGGGATATACCCTTATTTGCTTTTTTGGTTTAGATAGATAATACCACTCTTGTGTCTATACGTTAACATGAAGCTGGAGCCAGCAGGAAGTTATCCTAGCTTAGCATAAAGGCTAGAAAAAGTTGGTTCCAGCTAGCCTGGTTGTGTGTGTGTTGTGTGAACTGACTACCAGCATCTCTATAGCTCACCAACAGTCTAGAACATACCACCCCAATATTTTTTTGCGGGTTAAAATGTTTCTACAACTAAAATAAAATGCTAACATTTGTGGTTTTGTTCGATATCGGCTACATATGACCCGACTCCATCGCCACAGTATTTGGCAGCCATATTTATGTAAATGCGATGTAACGGCACAACAGTATTCTTTTATCATAATGATTTCTTTCTGTGTTTTATAAAGCAAAATCGTTTTGACAAACTGTAAAAGGAAGATGTAACAACTGTTTTCCCGTCTTTATGTACACGTTTGATTCAGACACAGTTGCAGAGAGGAGTGCGCTCATGGAGAACGTTTATCCCAGACTGTATCTGTACTGTAAGCAGAGAGGCTACGACTTCAGGATGGTCGACCTCCGCTTGGGGGTTGGAACACCTGAAGCTGAACGCCACGACACTGTAGAGCTCCATGTGGAGAATCTCCAGCGATGTCAGGAAACCCAGGGTCCAAACTTTATTGTACGATATCATCTCGTGGTATTACTTGACGGTACAAGAGTGTCGAAGATTTCAGCTAATGGCATTGCTTTATTTCAGATGAGGAATTCATGTGTCACTCTCTGTTTTGTTTGTCAGTTGTTTGTTGGACAGACGTGTGAGGTACAGAGCCTTCCGTCCACCATCACCAGAGAGGCCTTTGAGGCCATAGTTAGAGTGATGGAGAGAAACCGACAGCAGACCTCCAAGAACAAACCAGTGGAGCACTTTCCTGCCTCGGGCTCCCGGTCCAGCATCACTACAGACAGCAGCTCTGGCATTTTGGACCAGGAGTCCATTAACGGGAATTTTGGAGAATGGGTGACAACCTCAGGATTGCTGAGCCAAAGCTCCCACAACACTTTTTTAGGAGGAGAGGAAGCCAGACTCCACCCTGTGGTTGCAAGGAGAACGGGGGATTTGGATCACCTAACATTACTCCAGATGTGCTACAAGTTGGACAAGAATTGCCTTCCTCCTGTGTACCGCCTTCTTCCCATCAGGTGAAAACAAACTCTCTCTTCACAATTTATGGTGAGGCATCAGAAAATATCAGGACATAGTCTCCCTCATCCTATTAGACTCTTTTGTTTTACATGTTGAAGGATTACATTGTCAATCGGTTGATTTGTGGTCCAGACTGAAATAACAACTATTAGATCTATTTTAAAGAAATTATGGTCAGACATACTTCATCCACAGAGGAAGAAATCTAATGACACTGGTGATCCTCTAACATTTACTGTCAACATGTGGTTCATTTTGGTTTTGAGTGAAATATCTCAAACCATTTGAGTGATTGCCCTTATATTTAGATAGATATTCATGGTCCCCAGAGGACGATACACAATTTGTTTGTTGGTCTCCTTTTAATCAGCAGCAAGTCACATATTTCAATGAGCCAAGGAATGTTTTCATATTTCTATTTTTAAATTATGTCTTTATTATTGCAAGGTGTTTGTTGTTGATGTTATTTACTGCTACGCACCAATAGATCACCTAGCCAAATTCCTTGTATGCGTAACGTACTTGGCAATAAACAGCTTCTGATACTGATCCGGATTCTGATTCTGAAATACCTCAACAGCTACCAGATGGATCAGCACAAAGTTAGTTACAGACATTCATGGTCCCCAGAGAAAAATTCCCAATGACTATGTTGATTTACATTTAATCAGCAGTAAGTCACATTTTTTAGTAATCCAGGGAAATATCTCAACAGCTACCAGATAGATCAGCACAAAATTAGTTACAGACATTCATTGTTCCCAGAGGATGAATCATATTGACTTAAATGTCCCTCTGACTTTAAATGTAGTGCTGCCAGCAGCGTGATTTTGTTATGTTTCAGATTTAAATGTCTGAACAACTATTGCCATGGAACTTGATACAGACATTCATGTTCCCCACAGTAGGAATTTTATTAACTTCGATGATCCGTTGAATATTTATGTAGTGTGATTATCAGTAAAGATGTCTACTTGGGCTTATGAACGAATGCCTCTGAAATGAATGACATTCCAACTATCCTCATCTGCACTTTGTGTTTAGTGATAATGTAAGCATGCTAACATCCTAGAAGAAGATAGCATTTTAAATGGTAAACATCAGCATTAGTGTTGCTTGTTGTTTGGGAACACCATGAATAACCAAAGCAAATTTCAAAACAATCCAGCCGTAGAGGATCTTGTGTAGGAAAGCTCATCACTCCTTCTATCATTTAGTCACAACAATCAGTAGGGTTCAACATCTGGAATACATGAACGTAGGTTTAACAACCCTATTCATTATCTCTTGGTGACAATCACAGCTTTCACCATCCTGACATGTTGAGCGTGGACAGGGAGCGCAGGAGGCGGGCCAGGAAGGACTGGAGCGCTACCTGCAACGGACTGTGGAGAGTTCTTCAAGGCAGTGCGGTAGAGGCACTTGGGCAAGAGGAGACATCACTGTTACTGAGAACAGGTTCAGTTGGAAAAACGTATACTATTTATTTTCCCCACTTCTAATATGATAGAGGTTTCTTCTTTATCCTTCTTGCCAGAGAAATCCTCCCACTGTGCTGTTGGATTCTTTTTATGCCGTGGCCAAAAGGATTATGTTTTCAGGTTGTCCGTCCGTCCATTCTCGTTAATGCAATATCTCAGGAACACCTGGAGGATATTTCTTCAAACGTCCACCTGAACTCAAGACTGAACTGATACAAAGATGTCTTTGTTTTCTTTCATTTCTTTTATGCTTTAGTTCTTGACTGGGAGGTAGAGACGGGTCTGCGGTATGTAGACGAGGCTCCACCAGAGGAGCACTGCCACTGCTACAAGAGACTGATCCCGGACCTCCACAATGACCTGAAGAACAAACATGCTGCTGAGTACACCGACCTCCTCATAGGACGGGCTCAGCTCGATCGAGTACCCAGCACGGCACACCAGCAATTTCTGCAGCGGCTCCATGAAAAGGTGTTTTCACTGTTACTGGCTATGAACTCCAACTGGAATCCCAATTAGCTGTACATTTTTTCAGTCAAAAATGTACAATCATTTTTTAATTCATAGTTTATGAATTCAAAATCCACTTTTTGAAAGTAAAAAAAAGAGATATTTTAGGATGATTCATAAATGCAGTTTTCTTTGTTTGCAAACTGTAGTTTACAATAAAAGTTAAGGGCAGACAGTGTTTTGTCAGAAGTGGTGTTGAAAAACTGCAACCTTGCAATTTAGCTTCTGAAAGTCTTGAAAATGTTCAGTGTGCTACAGCTGACTAGCCAATGAGCTATCCAGCAGGCAGACTAAGGTTAGCAGTGTTTTCCCCCCAGTAGATGGTGTTTGGTAGCCTCTTAACTGAACCAAACTGCAACACGAGTCATGCCTTTGTAGATTGAGTCCTCTTGTCTCTCAGTTCCCCCCTTTTATGTACATTCTATTCCTGTCTATGTCAAAATCATCAAGCTGCGCCACACCAACATTTATGAGCGTAGCGTTGGATGGGGACAAAAAGGCCTGAACTCCAAACATCGCTCACACCAGTTCTACACCGAGCGTGTCTCCTCCCACTTTCAAAGGACTGTTATCAGCTCCCTAAACAAGTACAACACACACGTATTTGGACACTTTATAAACTAGTATGATGTTGTAGGAGTTAACTGCAGCTGCTTTATGTACTTTCACTTTTTCAGAGTGATGAAGGTCCCCAAAACTCGAGGCCCCTTTGACACAGTGAGGAGAGAAGCTGTCAGAGTGCAGATACGAGAGGAGATACGGCGTCACATTAACTATGGACTCCATCTGTGAGTGGCTTATTGTCTTTCTTTTCCATTACCAATCACTAGAGCTACACCACTCTGCTGTGCTTATCTTACAGTGAAATGTGTCCCTGTTGTATCCACACCTCCTCATTTAAGCTGATTAGTTGGCTGTATTATTAAAATGAAAATCTTTCCCAGTGCAGCTTATAGCTGTTACGAATATCTCATTCAAAGTATCAGTGTGTTTATTGAGTGATTGTTACAGCTTACAAATTGTTCCAATGGCTTAATTCTTTTTTTATTTGATCAAACTGATGGTGATAGTCTTTTTTACGCTTTCAGGCCATTTAAACAAATGTCCCCATGTCGGATCAGTCTAGCAGGGCTTTTACAAATTTTAGTTGCAAAATTCAGAGAATGTTTGAACCCTACTCATGGTGTCTTAAAGATGTATTTAACTTATTCTTCTTTAACGTCTGCATTTGACTGCAGCTTATTTAATCATGAACATTACATTTTTTCATGAAATACTTAAGATTTGAAACCAACAATGTTAATGCTTGGTCACACTAGATGGTTGCTCAGCATAGTGGACCTGTGCATCCTAGCCAATAACCACTTACAGGACTTAGCAAAGGGTCAATTGAAACAACTTGATTTCAATCTGAAAGGTTACTGTTTTAAATGCTGGTGTGACTGCAAAACTTCTACCCTTGGTGTTACAAAGAAAAACTAGTAAATAGAGTAAACTTACAGCATGACAATGTAGAGTAATCCACACCTACCGTACTGGGCTGCTTTACAGGGTAAATGCAGTTCTTTACTGTATTTCCACACATGCTAAAGTTCCAGTTTAACTCCATTGAGATTTAACTCCATCCCTCAGGGGCACATGCAGTACTTTGAGGCAGGCTTTCCTAGCTGATGTGAAGAAATCAGTGGAGCAGTCAAAAACCAGAACGATCCTCCTGGTGGGACCACCAGGCTGGGGAAAGAGCTCCACCATGGCTGCAGTCGCACAGTTAGCACCCTCTTGGCTTCATGGGTGAGATGCCAGTGGAGCAGAGGATCACATGGTAGCAGTAACGTTTTTTTGTTTGGCGTATGATTAATAGAACCATTCCATTTCTTTTTCTTTTCACATTGGTTCAGAGCTGTGAAGGTATTGGTGCACTTCATCGGCTTTACTGGAGAGAGCAGGAATATTCGACTGGTCTTGCAGAGTCTTTGTGTCCAGCTTGCTGAAGCCTACTGTCCCCACACGCAGCTGTCAGAGGTGCTGGTCCATCCCCTAGTAAACACATCTTCATTATCTCTCACCCGTCTGACCGGGATTCTTTTAAACTGGTACCAAGGGTTTCGTATCTCCTCTAGGGCCTCCCTCAGCTGATCAACGAGTTCCACTCTCTGTTGGGTCTGGTGGGTGCAGAGAGGCCCCTGATGATCCTTCTGGACGGTTTAAATGAGCTGTCTGAGGAGCACGGTGCAGACCTCTCCTGGATCTTAACCCCTCTACCTCCAAACGTCCACCTCATCCTCTCTGCAACCACCGACTCCCCCTGCATTCACACTTTGCAGGTCAGTAGAGCTTTGTTAAAGTAGATGTCATTTTAAATTTCAGTCTGGCAACAGAATGGAGAATACAGCATTGGTGTTTTAAGAAGGATATATGGGCTGCAGCTATTTCCTGATGAACAACAGCCTGGCAGGGTAACTGTGCTTAGCTGCAAGAAACCAGACCGTTATTATTCCTCCTTTTTCAAAGTTTATAGTTGCCTCCAGGCAGGTAGCATTCTCGTGGCTTTTAATAATTGTCAAGACTTCAAACTCATCTGGATTCTGGTCTCGTCCAGACCGCCAACTAGCAAAATATGATTTTTGATGGGAGCTGTGTGGTCCAGCTCAACCAGTTAGAAATGGCATCTACAGAAATTTGACATGTTGCTTGTTTATTTAACAGTACTTGTATCATTTTAGCAGTCAGTAAAAGAGAGATTTTTATTTGACAGAGTTATCTCCCCCACCAACAGTCAGCCCACCCCATGGTCCTGTCCCTCCCTCCTCTCAGTCCTGAGGATGTCACAGCAGCATTGGAGACCAAGCTGCGGATCGATCGGCGGTGTCTTCGGGAGCAGCAGTGGCAGCTGTTAGTCCAGTCTTGTCTCTCCTGTCCCTGCCCTCTCTATCTGGAGGCAGCTTACTCTGAGAGCAGGCTCTGGACCTCCTACTCTTCCCGGGCCAGCCTCAGCCTTCCAGCTAGCCTGGAGGGCCTCTACCTTGGCGTGCTGGCTCGCCTGGAGAGAGAGCTGGGGAGGCAGCTGGTGAGACGGGCTGCATCACTGATATCCATCTCACATTGTGGTGTCACTGAAGAGGTGTGTAAATATATATAAACAAAATACATTTGCTTGAGAATCTGCCTGGCTTTGGTGAACAGGATATTATTGACCTTAAATCAACATTTGTTACCACTTTCATTATGGTAATCTGGCTCTGGAGGGGTGTATTATGACTTTTTAATGCTTCCCATCTATATGTAATATTTAATCATTGAAAGAATTACACTCAAACATTACAGTCAAGGATCGATTACACTAAATAGGGCAATAAGTCTCAAATTAACGACCCCTTTAATATGCAGATGTACCTCAGTTGTGACCAAGAATTGCTGCAAGCTGCACCTTGTACACATTGGTATGCTGATGATTCAAAGCTTTATCTCTCTTTTAATTGCATAACTCTCATTTCAGTTGAACTGCATTGCTTGGGTCCATGTTTACTTCCTGTAGGCTAATGTCATTTAAATCCACTGCAAGAAAAATAAACTGGAAAACATTTTGAATATTTACGTTCACAACCATGAAATGGTCTACAAAGCTAGACACAGTTTAAAACTGCCTTAATGCAACTAAAGAATGATTCACAGAAACATTTCTACAACTTGACAAAGCCTATTATTCCTGGCCCAGGTACTGTTATGCACAACTGCTCAAACTTTGAGTTCCATGTAAAATCTCTGCTTCAGTTCTGCTTTTTCCAACTAAGGAAGATGGAAAAAAGCAGATATCTAATACTCGCTTAACTTACCTACTTAATCATTTCTGCTTTACAACTGACTGCTCATATATGCATTCTAGAAGTGATGTCTAACATTCATCCAGCAATATAAAAAAAATGGCATTCTCAGAAATGTCTCTAAAGGACAATTACGATGTATTACAATTTGGGTCTGTAGTCAGTAATAATAACATTCTTCTTATCAAATTGAAAAGAAGTCCAAAAGGACAATACATGAACAATCAGATGATCAGATAGATTTTAAAGGAATACTTAACATCCCATGAATTAAATCTCAAGACTCAGTCAGGAAGTTGTTAGCCTAGCTTAGCATAACGACTGTAAGTTACTGGAGACAGCTAGCTTGTTTTTAAATATGCAAACCACTACCTGTAAAGCTTACCAATTAATGCTGAATGTCATTTGTTAAGTTTGTAAAAAAAAAAAAGAAAGTGTTGAAACAAATATTTGTGTATTTAGGGGAATATATGTGCTGGGCTATTTCTTCACAAACAACAGTGTATCCATCCGCCCAGTGCCTCTGTGCAGTGTCTCTGGTTTGAGTGCTGGTTGCCAGGTAGAGGCAGTAAAGAGAGGTTTTGGTTCTGGTTTCTGTTAGGCCCGATGGAACCAAACCAACCCTGATATGCCAACAAGAGTCCAGGAAGCTGAGCACAGTCACTGTGTTTACCAAGAAGTAGATCCTGCATGTAGCCATTTTTACTTTCTGTTTGTGTACGGATCAAACAAACGAGACACAATGTTAAATAAGTGAGCAGTACAGGTGTGGGCAGATTTATTTTTTTATCTTTGGACAGAACCAAGCTTGCTGTTTTCCTATGCTTCCAGCCTTTATGCTAAGATAACTATTTCTTCTCATGTCATCTTACTAAGTGTATTTCCCAAAACCAGAATTATTCTTTAAGTAGTAGAATCCAGCATTTTCAGTTATCCCGTATTTTTGGTTACCTTAATGCAGTCATTTTATCACCAGTGTTGTCTAGCATAAAAGCTTGTACGGTAACAGGATCAATTCAAAATTCAGATCCAATTCATGTTTATGTCCATCATCAGGAGTTACTGGACCTACTGGCCCAAGATGGGAAGGTGCTCCAGGAGGTGACCTCATGTCACACCTCTTCCAGCCACCCCAGGGTGCCTTATGTCTTGTGGGCTAGACTGAAGCGTGACCTCGGTTGTCACCTTACTGAGGTCAGGACTGACGGGACGTGGGTGCACCGCTGGACGCATTCTGAGCTGGGCCGTGTGTGCATAAAGCACTATTTAAAAATAGATGATTCTCGCATGGCTGTGCATGCAGACTATGCTAAGTACTACAGAGACAAATTGCAACACTCACACATATTTCAGCCACTGGCATGGACACTGGATGAGGGAGAAGATGGTGGAGGAATGACAAAAAGTTACAGATTCAATCTGAGGAAGCTTCACGGGTTACCATACCACCTGGTCCACTCAAGCCAAATCCTGCCCTTCCTGTCTGAATGCATTTTCAACTATGAGTTCTTGCTACATAAGGCCTGGGGTCTGTCTGTCCTGGATATCGAGGAGGACCTGAAGAAGGCTGTGCTACCAGACAAGTAGGTCCTATCAGAGGACAGACAGAAGGCTGTCCTGTTTTCCTAATATGCATATAGCAATGATGATATATGGCAACTGGTTACTTTAGTAGGAGACAACCAATATGAAGAACAAGCAAGAGCTTTGTTGTTCCTATACTGTCTTGGCTTAGGCTTTCATGTCCCTGTGATGTGGCCTCTATGGTCCTGACTTTAGCCACCTGAGGTTAGGTGAGGAGTTGCCAACACACACACTTCTCATAAAGCACGCACGGAGACATCGGCTGCAATAACTGAAGAATCATTTATTCCCGATAAACTCCGGTTGACTTTTCCAATAAAAAACATAATCAAACATAATCGTTCATCTGACTGAACAGAGATGCGGTCGGAAAACTGTTGCTCTCCGCCATCTAACCCCCAAACAAAAGTAAAAGACTCCCCCTTAGAGGGCTCCCTATCAGCGCTCCCATAGCCACAGAAGCCAGGTGAGGCGCACACGTCACACAAAGTAATCAGTAAGTAATATTCAACAATTACAAATAAAATTATTTAACTCAAATATTATTTCAACATTTTCTTTTCTTGAATCAAAAACTTTGAATCTGGCTCCAACACCCTGATTGCAACAGTTTGCCTTTCAGTTCAACTGTCCATAGGCATGTAGATCCAGTTAGAATAAATGACATCAGAACATTATGTTTTTTTTCTTAACCTTAATGGAAAATGTCATGATGTCAAAGAAAGATTAAAGAGAATTGACAAGGTCTTTCGAATGGTCACACTCAAAGGCGAGGCAACAGTCTCATCTTTATAGCCTCCTCTTAGCTTCATCCAGCCTCCTTCTAAAGCTTTCTCCAAGAATCTTGTGTCTTTGTTGTCTTGATGCATTGAGTCATACGAATGGGGATAAGGGCGTACATTTTTTAAACATTTGTGACAGAAGTTGTTGTTTGAAGAACTAATATAAAGGACTTGTGAGTTCAAATCCTGTCCTTCAAATTTACACACACCTGGCAAATTACTGCAGTGACAATGGACTTCTGACCCGAGCTAAAATCCAGCTTGCCATATTTTTTGCATTTCGTACCCACCTTTTATATCCCATTCTGTCTTCTTTCCACTGCGTGCTGTCATCCCTCTGTTAGTTTATCTGTGAAAATACAGTGCGTGTCCCCTCCGCCTCCTAGGGTGCTGGTGGATGTGGAGGTGCTCTCAGGTGCTCTGGAAATGTCCAGAGAGGTGCTGCTGCAGGACCCCTGTCAGCTGGCCTCCCAGCTTATGGGTCGACTGGGACAAATGGTTATTGAGGACCGTCCCGTTGCTAAAGGTACACTGTGACAGAAATTGTGTATGTCAATATTATTTACTGTATACCTTATATTTCAAGCAAAAGGATGTGTTTCAGGTGAGAGGTTGAATCCGTGCAGATGTATAAATCTGAGCGAGATTCTAGACTAGTATACTTTTTAATTTGTATAAATGGATAGGCAACTCATGATATAGTGACTTTTCATAGGGGTCGCTGGCCGACCACTGTAGCTGGGGAGCTAACCAGCATGAAAAATGCTAGCACTAGTAAGTCACAATGGTGCAACATTGCTAATAAGCTATTAGCTTCCACTGTTCCTCTGTAATCTGTCTTCATGGTTTCTCCATTCCCTCATTGGTCAGCACTGTAGAGACGGTTTGCTGTCGATCAAAGATCAACAAAGCTAAACTTGACACTTAACCCCAGTGAGTGAATCTGCTTAGCAGTGGAACAATGAATTCATGTATTTCTTAGTAATTTGAGGAAGTAAAGTAGTTGAGTTAAAGATAGTCAACCACGTGGCAGCAAAGGGTTTTGTATCAGCCTTCAGTAACTCAAGAGAGTATGTTGTGCTCCATTAAATGGTAGATATTTGCTGATCTCTAAGCTGTGTTTATGACCCAGGTGACCCGCTGAAATTCAGCTACCTCCATGTTCTACTGGCCCAGTGCACCCAGTCCTCCCTGCCTGTGTTGCTGCCCTCCTCCACCTGCTTGCTGCCCCTAGGAGGCCTCAAACACACCCTGCTGGCAGGTAACACATCATATACTGTATATATACTGTCCTGCTCTGCTCTGTTGCTCTTGTTTAGTGTCTTTAATGTCTTTACTAACCAGGTCACCTGACCAATGTGACGGCCTTGGGAGGAGGGCAGAGAGGACCCTTGGCTGTCACCAGTGAATCAGATGGAAGCCTGAGGTTCTGGGATCTAGAGCAGAGGCGGATAATAAGGAGAATGGACGCGGCTGGGGGATTTGTGGGAGATTCAATCACCCTGGGTCTGGATGATAGGATGCTTATAGTTTGCATGGGACAAAGTCTGCAGGTAAGACTTTCGCTAAATGTAGTTTTACTGCTTGTTTATGATTGTTATTTTATATAACATTTAAGAGACTGTTTATGCAAGATACTGATATCTAACTTGGCTGTGTTTCAGGTGAGAGAGGTTGAGTCCGGGCGAGTTGTGTATTCAGAGAGTGACTCAGTGGACGTTCCCATAGTCACCACGACTTGTGGAGGACAGCTGCTGGTGGTCTTCTATGATGGAAGTCATCTTGTCAAGGTGCTCAGCAGCAAACAGCAGACTGGCACAGTTGGAGAACAGCTGGTGAAGAAAGTGGAGCATTTAGCAGCTAAAGAGACATTTTTCTCAGGAGTCGGTGAAAACCAAATAGAGAGCTAAAAAAGAGTGAATATTGGACTTATATTCATCAGATGGACACCAACACGACTCCTGATGATTGAATATGCTGCTCTTTGTCTGCTAGATGTTTAAATAGGCAGATGTTTGCTAGACCTTTATTCATGATAACTTTATGAGGTTATTATGTGTTAATGGTATATTTTCATCTTGTTCTGCTGCCCCCAAAATGTAAAAAAATAAATGAAGCCTGAATGTAGTTGAGGAGAATGACAGCTTGTCCCAGCTAAACGTGTGTCCCTGGTGTGTTTGTGAGGTTTTTGACCTGGCCTCCTCCTGCTCTCTGCTGCACTGTGCCAACATTTCTATGGAGCGTGAGGCGATCCACAGAGACCACTCCATTCTGCTGTCCAACAACTCCATCAGAGACTACGTCCTATTTGCCTACAGGTCAGGACCAGGCTACGGCCATGCCTTTGGGACATGTTGGATATACTGAAGGTGCCTAGTGATGATATTCGGCACTTTGAAATTTGGAATCCACTTATCTAAATGGATTCCAAAGCTAAGAATGAGTCCTTCATATCCACATTTGGAGCGTCCATGTTACACCACCATGCTTCTCCCAGAACAGACAAACAAAACACTGGCTCTAGAGAACCTTTCATGTTTTTATGTAACCTGAAGGCACTGTAGTTGTCTGACACCTTTGGGAAGGGAGGTGTAAGTAGAGGAGTTGTTTTATCAACTTCTCTCACCTATATTAAGGAAACCAGTCACTGAAATTGTAACTGTGAAACTGTAAAAGTCCTTGATGGAAATGACCACCTTGATTTAAAATCCTGTTTGCACAGCAGGCCAGATGCCAGTAGCTCAATATGGATGTTCATGATGAGGATCATAGCAGCATCACATTCATAACACATGAGTCACAAGTGTCACTGCGGGTGAACTTGTTCTTTAATAATATCACGTATCCCTTTGTTAACGAGCTGTGAAGTCAGGCCTCCGTGGTATCCAAAAAAATGTCACCACTGGGTTTGAAAACAGTAGTGAATTATTAAGATGGGACACCGATCGGGTGCCTCCCCAGTGTAATGTAGCACGGAGATGATGCCTTCATGCCCTTGCTCCCGTCACATCAACAAATGACACTGAATATACGTTTCCAGAGAGGTTTTCTTCATTCTCTTTCCATCTAATTATACCTGAATTAGAAACAGTGGCATGGCTGCTTTCAGAGTAATTAGCACAGAAGCCATACCTTCACACCTGACAGGAAGGAGGTATCAGATGAACAACAAACTAGGGCACTGGTGGTTGCTGGTAATACAAGAGGACTGGGATGGTAATAATTACTTACTGTGAAGCTGAAGTGACAACATAAGTGTAGAGCGTATCAAAAGTGAACAAAATGTACATGGTGGTGCTACGGCTCAGATAAGAATTAGAAAATAAATGAAATAATAACTTGTTCTACTTGCCAGATTAGTTGAAATTAAAATAGGGCAGCAGTCTGTATGTGTTTGTTCACGGGGCTGTCTTACTTGAACGAGGAGTAAAGGTTTGGCAGTGTTCTAAAAATGACTGTTACGTTCTTTTTTCAGTTTGTTCTTCTCTGTGTTTAAGGTCTGGCGGTGAGGCAGCAGCTTTTGGAGCCAGAGGGGGCGCTGTGCTGTCTGTCCTCTCTGCTCAGCACAGCGCTGCCTCCATACAAGCTGTGGAAATGACTGAAGATTACCTGCTGCTCTTCTGCAGGTACACGGTTAACGGTGTTAACGGTTTGTTATATATCACCCAGCAGCTCTCTGTTAATGTCTGCATTATGTCTTGAACAAAGAAAAAAGGTACATATTGTACATACAAAATGTTAGAAATTCCTTAAACAAAGGGATGTTTCTGAAGTAAGGCACGGATGGGGTACAATGAATTCAATGATTTGCAATTCTGAAAAAAAATATTTTGTTGGAGGAATAAGTTGCTGAGAAGGAAAAATCACATATATTCTGTTCATGTGTGTAAAGACAAGATAGTTAAGTAATAATAAAGGGAATTAAAAATCTAAATTGAAATCCTTCAGGACCCTCTGTGCCTTCCCTGTCAGAAGACTATGGGGGAAAAATCATGAGTTGAGGCATTTCCAGAATAAAGTTCAAATGTTGAAAAGAATGAAATGTCAGTAAATGCACATACGCTAGATTGATTTATTTCTCAGAATTTCGACATTAAATCTCGACATTTTGTCTTTATTTTCAAGATACAAATTACAAAAAGATTTTGTCCTCTGATTTGTTTTTTAATTAGCATTAATACTGAAAGTTTGACCTCATTCTCAAAATTTCAACTTTACTCTCAACATTTCCACGAAATACAAAATGAAAAAAAGTCTTCTTCCTCAAATTTTTCCCCTCATGTCTGGCAGTAATACTCTTCCGTACCCTTGAGCAATCAGCGACTCACCACCCACTGTGTACTCTGTGTCTGTGTCAGATACCCGTACAAGAGGGGCAGTGAAATCATCCACATCGAGCTCTTCAGCACTGTGTCCTTTCTCTACCTGCGGTCCATACTGGGCTGCAGCCAGGACTACATTTCCGAGGTCACTGTCAACCGGGCGGGGACTCACGCCGTGGCCTTTTGCCCCTCCCCTCATACTGGCGTCACTGAGCTGGTCACCTGGAACCTGGAGACAGAGGACCACAAACACATAACCCGCTTTCCCGCAGTGCTGACCAAAGGTTTGTTTTTACAGTGGTGCTCCCCAAAACAACAATTGTCCAATAATAGCTTAGCAACAGTAACTAATCAAAGAGTAGTATCTTTCCAAAACCAAAAACACAGTAGCAAAAGTGTAAAGAATGAATTTAACAGTTTGTTGTCTGTTGCTAACACTAGCATGCATGTGTTGGTAGCACGTCCAGGGCCAAGAGTAAGCATATCATTCGCTAGCTACATTATTTTGTGTGGTTACAGGTTACCTAAAGAAATAGCCTCATAATGAGTTTAGAGTAATGTTACCATCTCTGTCCTCCTCACTTAATGTCCAGGGACATGCAGCATTAAGATGGCATGATATCATGCGTGTGGTCATCACATGCATTTTTCAGACCATTTTGCAGGTTACTAATTTTTCATATGAGTCGAAAAAAATTTCAACATACACAGTGATGTGTGCTATCTCGCTAACTAAAGCTGATAAAATCTGGTAGCAATGGACATCATCTCAGCCGACAGAATGGATTTGCGACTAAAAATGAGAATGAGTCTGCCACCGAGATGTGAGGTCACAGTGTATCTGCTACTGAACCATGCTACACCAGAGCTGGGTGTGGTCTAAAGTAAAAGACCACACCTGACTACGCCTAGTCTAAAAGACCTGTCACCAGCACTGACGTGGTGATCATCCACAACTTCAAACTGTACATCTTTACGGACAAGAGCACGAGCAGCAGCGTGGACGCCCCTTCATATCCATTCCAGGTCACACTCTCTTTTAACTAGTTTTGGATATGTTCGTCTGCTCATTTGGAGTTCAGTGTTTGGTCTACATTTTGTCCTTTTGTACTCATATTCAGTCTCAACTGTGTCCAGACCAGGCAGCAACCTCTGGTTCTGAAAAGTGAAGCCAATGAGGAAGTGATTTAAACTTGCATTCTCTCTAATGTCCATCAGGGGGCGACTCCTCTGGTTGTATAGAAGTCTATGAGAAAATGACTCTACTTCTCTCTTGATTTATTCCCTCAGTAAACATTGTAAACATGAGTTTATGGTCTCAATCTCTAGTTTCAAGTCTTCTTCAATACAGCATGATGTTCATTTAGTAAATGATGGTCAATTTAGAGTCAAATAGACCATAAAGCAGAGTATGCTTTAGGGCAGGGCTACACGGTGATTGACAGGTTACTACCACAATGTTGTCTGGTCTGTTGTATGTGTTTAAAGCTTAGAACTTTAACCCTTTTCATGAGAGGTAATTGTGACATTTAAAAAAGTTGAATTCATCATTTGGTTGTATTACGTTGAATAATACAACAGTACACAAAAAAAACAATATGGCGACGACTACAAACCAATGGTTGGCTTCACAGTGACTACGTCCACTTGCTGTGTCAGCGCTAAAGATAGGACTGGCTACATACATTATCATTCTGGTGGAGGGGAAAAACACTGTGGCTTGTTTGTCTTTCTTTGAACCAATCAAAGCCATCTTTGGTGGCGCCTAGCCACGGGCGCAGTGGCGGTGCCCTTGCAGAATATATAGCGCAGATAGCGTAAGATGCCACAAGAAATACACAGCCAATAGCAGGCTTATACCTACAGTCTGCATCTGATGTGTCCGACTAGACGACACCCAAGATGTGATCGGATTCCTACAAAGCTCAGAGCAGCTATGTTAGCTATGCTAACATTGTCCTTCCCTTCAGGCCTGTGTTTTGATCTGCGCTTCTGCCTGGGGATCTGCTGTGGAGAGAAGCACCTCCGCCTGTGGGATCTGACCTCCAGGATCAGTGACCAGGCTCTGACCTATAACATCCATAAGCTCAGGAGTGAGGGCACAGAGGAGGTCGTCCCCATGGGGGAAACCCCGAGGTTGGTACTGAGATGTAATACTGACGGTAGTCGCAATTTTTGTATATCATCACATGATGCTTCTGATCCAGAGGAAGCAAATATTTGGGTTTGATTCGACCAACCTTAACCACGGACTGCCCACTGACCAATTAGATTATATCAGAGATAGAGTTTTATTTTTTGCACAAACATGTGTCCAAACACTAACCACCGTATGAATGGTGATTGTTCCTGCGTATTAATTGCAAACTCTTGGGCACACTTTAATTAACTCGTAAAAAATCATAAATGCAACATTTCATTCAATATCTGTATGTTTTCTCTACAATGGTAGAATAAAGATTCCCATGTCTTTTTTTAACATAAAGCAGGTTCCAGACAGGGTGAGGGAAGAAAAATGGACCCCATGAGATGAAATAATCTGCTCATAACTAAAAATGATTATGTCTGTTCCAAATCTGACACCAAACTGTATGTGCTTGGTATAGGTGAGGAATTATAATTTTGCTTTGACTTATTGACAGAGTTGTCCACCCTGAGTAGAATATAATGGGGCAAACACATACTTTTAGGATATTTCAGGATATTTTTGGCATCAGGAGCAGCATACAGATTAGTATTGTTGTTACATCCTCCTTTGATGGATTCTTGCTCCCTCTGCTGGCAGGTATGCTGTGTGCCGCTCCATCAGAGCTGGGACGGTGTATGTGTGGAACCTGACCAGACGGCGTTACGCCTGCCGACCAGTCAGAGTGGAACACGGCCTCTACTGCAACACTGACGTGGTTCTCGCCCACAACTTCAAATTGTACATCTTTACGGACAGGAGCACGAGCAGCAGCGTGGACGCCCCTTCATTGCCATTCCAGGTCACACTCTCTTTGATCTAATTTTGGATATGTTCATCTGCTCATTTGGAGTTTAGTGTTTGGTCTACATTTTGTCCTTTCGTACACACATTCAGTCTCCACTGTGTCCAGATCAGGTAGCAACCTCTGGTTCTGAAAAGTGAAGCCAATGAGGAAGTGATTTAAACTTCCATTCTCGCTACTGACCAGCAGGGGGCGACTCCTCTGGTTGTATAGAAGTCTATGAGAAAATGACTCTACTTCTCTCTTGATTTATTCCCTCAGTAAACATTGTAAACATGAGTTTATGGTCTCAATCTCTAGTTTCAAATCTTCTTCAATACAGCATGATGTTCATTTAGTAAATTATGGTCCATTTAGAGTCAAATAGACCATAAAGAGGAGTATGCTTAAGGGCGGGGATACACAGTGATTGACAGGTTACTACCACAGTGTTGTCTGGTCTGTTGTCTGTGTTTTCATCTTAGAACTCTAACCCTTTTCATGAAAGTTAATTGTAACATTTTTGTTGCTTAAAAATGTTGAATTCATTGTTTGGTTGTATTACGCTTAAATCATACAACAGTACGCAAAAACAATATGGCGACGACTACAAACCAATGGTTGACTTCACAGTGACTACGTCCACTTCTTATACACAGTCTATAGTTCAGACCTATAATTAAAGATTCTTTTTGGCCAAAAGTCAGTTGAAACTCCTTTAAATTCATGTTCTTAGCTAGGTTGTGAATGACCAAGCTAACCTAACCCCCTGTCATAGTAACACATTTGTCATGTCTGTCCTCCCAGACTCTTCTGGTGTATGATTTGATCAAGCAGCGCTATGTGAGGAGACAGACCGGGATCACAGTTATTCCCTGTCCTCAGCATGAGTACCGTCTTCTGGAGGACGGACGGACTCTCCTGGGCCTTTCAGAGACCAGGTGAGGTTTAATCTGAGAAATACAGGTAATGTGAAAAGTCTGCAAAGATAGGGGTACTTCACCAGATGAGTCGGGAAAACTGATCTCCTATTTAATCGATGGGTTCCATGTTTAATGTTTTATTTTAGGCCTTGTAAGATCCAGACACCCTACATACATTTATTCATGCACAGATTTTATTAAAATGCATATCGTGTTCACATGACCTGAACTGAATTAAGAATAAAAGTAAGTTTATAAAGTTATTCTTACTGTATATTTATCATATCAACATTCAAAAAGCCGTCTGAGCAGAACCCCAGCTGTGTTGTTTGTTGTTGCAGAGCTCATCTGGTCCTCTGGGATCTGGACTCTGGCTCTATCAAACGTGAGATCAAGCCGTCCCACAGAGAGTCGCTCCTGTGCAGCGGACCGGTCCCAGACCCGCAGCCCGATGTGACGCCGCGCAGAGAGACAACATGTGAGCTGACCTGTCCTCGTCCGAAAACACACATTTGTCCTCATCGTCTTCTAAGTGACATGGCAACAACATTGACATTTTACTCAGTGGTAGCCGTAGATCTCAGTGCTGGTGCTCTTCCCTCAACCCCCTTCACATATGAACCTTTACCCTAACCGAATCTTAGTTCTAGTCTTATCTATGATTTCAAATTCCATCCTGGACCAACTCCATAAAGACTCTTTTTTTTGTACTCAAAAGTTTTAGTTATTTTTATGTAAACACCGCAAAAGGGAAACCCATATTCATACAGAAAAGATGTTGTACTTTGTAATTTCGAGGGTTTTCCTTTGTATATTATTGTATTTGTTTGTCATAATGAGGGGACATAACAACACACAGATACATGTTTACTACCCTTTCTTTAATATAAATAAATAAAGAATTAATGCTCTGCTGTTATAAAAACATATTATTTGTTATCAATAACGTCTGGTCAGATGATAGCATGTGTCTGGATGGGCCTGTAGCTCTAAGTAACTTTTAGTTTTGGTGCCTTGCCTCAGTGATGCCATGGGAGCTCCGAACAGAGAGCCAGTCAGCAAAGAAGAGCCGGCTGGAGAGAGAGGCCCAGAGAGAGAAAGAGGCCGAAAGGAGGCTGGACAGAGAGAAATGCAACTCTATAGACCAGTACATCATCAGTGGAGATGAACAGGTACACAGCAAAAGAGCAGGATGAATCCAAATCTACATTTTTATCTGCACTATTTAGGCTGTATTGTATATATGGTTTATTTTATATAATAATGTCAGCATTGTTTGCAAAGTAATGTCACGGAATAGATATTTTAGAGATGATGGGCTTTGTTACATAACGTTTCTCTAAGTAAGTAGGTTGCATCATTTACACCACACCTTTATTTTGCAGGTGGTGGTGTGCTCTTACTTTGCTCACCACCTGAATGTCTTCAGCGTGGCTCTGCAGGAACACCTCCACACCCTGGAGGATAAAACGTCACTGCTGAGCCTCCACGCTGCAGCTGTGACCTACAGCGGCCGTCACCTGGTGCTGACCAGCTATAACCAAGAGCAGAGGACCCCCTGTGTCACGCTGTGGGACCTGCTCTTAGGAGCGGTGGGCTGTCACTGTTTCATCTTGAGCTATGCGCTCACATTTTCACCTCTCAGTTTGTTTACTCTCTACTATTTATTTTAGGTGGTGAAAAGACTGAGGAACGAAGCTGGAGTTTGCTGCGTAGCGATCACAGACGACGCAGACAGAGTTGTGTTTGGGGTCACAGGGAGCAACAGGTACATGCGTTCACCGTTCAGCACTGAGAGTGGACCTCAGACAGCGGACGACTCATTCAAAACACTCAGCCAGACATTTAGGAGCACTTTTCCTCATATTAATACTCTAATTCAAACTCAACTTTTATGTTGGTCTTTATATTTTGTTTTATTTCTCTTTATCTTCCTACCTGACATTCTTGCTGTATCTTATGGTACTGTATTTTCTGTATATTATCTGTGAAGCACCTTGTAACTCTGGTGTTGAAAAGTTCTGGAAAGTAAAAGTAAAGTTTGTATTTTTGTCCAACGTTAGATGAGAAGATCAATATCAGTTTCAGGTTTATGTAACCATGGAGCTGGACATTCTTTATAGACCATTTCATAAACATTCCAAATGTGACCCAGTTTCTTTCCTGTGGATAATAAGGAATATATGAAGTAGGTTATAGTTGTTAATGCAGAGTATATGAATGGCATAAATTGACAGGAAGTAAAATTGGACCCATGCTGTTGCCTAGCGATGCAAATTCTATTAAAGTGTCAATATGGACAGGCTGGAAAAAAATCCTTTTTATGCTATCTTAACCTAGCATAAAGACTTTTGTCATCTTTATTCTAGTTTAAACAGTTAGTTTGGATTTTTTTTAAGTATGGTTGTACAATGCCTATAAAAAGTATTCACCCCCCTTGGATGTTTTCCCCTTTTGTTGCTTTTATACATGAAATCATGGTCAATATAATTTGGCTTTTTTGACAAGAATTTGCAAAAAAAGCTTCTTTCATGTCAAAGTGAAAACAGATTTTTACAAACTAATGTCAATTAATTAAAAATATATAAGGTAAAGTAAATGATTGCATAAATATTCACCCCCTTTATGTCAGTATTTAGTAGATGCACCTTTTGTTGCAATCACAGCACTGAGTCTGTGTGGATATGTCTCAATCAGGCTGGCACATCTGGAAACTGCAATTTTTCTCCATTCTTCCTTGCAAAACAGCTCAAGCTCTGTCAGGTTGCTCGGGGATCGGGCGTGAACAGCTCTTTTCAAGTCCAGCCACAAATTCTCGATTGGATTGAGATCTGGTCTTTGACTTGGCCACTCCAGAACATTCACCTTGTTGTCTTTGAACCATTTCTGTGTAGCTTTTGCTGTATGCTTGGGGTCGTTGTCTTGCTGGAAAATAAATCTTCTCCCAAATCATAGTTCTCTTGCAGACTGAGTCAGATTATCCTCCAGGATTTGGCAATATTTTTCTGCATTCATGTTCCCCTCTACCTTTACAAGCCTTCCAGGGCCTGCTGCTGAGAAGCATCCCCAGAGCATGATCCTGCCACCACCAAGCTTCACAGTGGAGATGGTGTGTTTGTGGTGATGTGCAGTGTTTGGTGTTCGCCAAACATAGCGTTTAGTCTGATGGCCAAAAAGCTCAAATTTAGTCTCATCAGACCAAAGAACCTTCTTCCAATTGACCATGATTTCATGTATAAAAGCAACAAAAGGGGAAAATATCCAAGGGGGTGAATACTTTTTATAGGCATTGTATGAGGTACTTTTCCATCTATATATCTATAGATATACATATACATATATACAGTATCTGTATATCTGTATACATATACAGATATACATATACATTGGCATATACAGCGGGTAATATATGTATTGAACACGTCACCATTTTTCTCAGTAAATATATTTCTAAAGGTGCTATTGACATGAAATTTTCACCAGATGTCGGTAACAACCCAAGTAATCCATCCATACAAAGAAAACAAAACAAATAAGTTCAGAAATTAAGTATTGTGTAATAAAATGGAATGACACAGGGAAAAAGTATTGAACACGCTTACTGAAATTTATTTAATACTTGGTACAAAAGCCTTTGATGGTGATGACAGCTTCAAGACGCCTCCTGTATGGAGAAACTAGTCGCATGCATTGCTCAGGTGTGATTTTGGCCCATTCTTCCACACAAACAGTCTTCAAATCTTGAAGGTTCCGTGGGCCTCTTCTATGAACTCTGATCTTTCCAGTTCTTTCCATAGATTTTCTATTGGATTCAAGTCAGGTGATTGGCTGGGCCATTCTAGCAGCTTTATTTTCTTTCTCTGAAACCAATTGAGAGTTTCCTTGGCTGTGTGTTTGGGATCCTTGTCTTGCTGAAATGTCCACCCTCGTTTCATCTTCATCATCCTGGTAGATGGCAGCAGATTTTTTATCAAGAATGTCTCGGTACATTTTTCCATATGCTTCAAAAATGAAGCCCCACACCATGATGTTCCCACCTCCAAACTTCACTGTTGGTATGGTGTTTTTGGGGTGATGTGCAGTGCCATTTGACCTCCAAACATGGTGTGTATTATGGCATCCAAAGAGTTCAATTTTGGTCTCATCTGACCAGACTATATTCTCCCAGTATTTCACAGGCTTGTCTAAATGTTGTGCAGCAAACTTTAAACTAGCTTCAACATGCTTTTTCTTCAGCAATGGAGTCTTGCGTGGTGAGCGTGCATACAGGCCACGGCGGTTGAGTGCATTACTTATTGTTTTCTTTGAAACAATTGTACCTGCTAATCCCAAATCTTTCTGAAGCTCTGCACAAGTGGTCCTTGGCTCTTCTGATAATTATTACACTCCTCTGTCAGAAATCTTGCGAGGAGCACCTGGTCGTGGCCGGTTTATGGTGAATGATGTTCTTTCCACTTCCGGATTATGGCCCCAACAGTGCTCACTGGAACATTCAGAAGTTTAGAAATCCTTCTGTAACCAATGCCATCAGTATGTTTTGCAACAATAAGGTTGCGAAGGTCTTGAGAGAGCTCTTTGCTTTTACCCATCATGAGATGTTTCTTGTGTGACACCTTGGTAATGAGACACCTTTTTATAGGCCATCAGTTGGGACTGAACCAGCTGATATTAATTTGCACTGACAAGGGGCATGATTGCTTTCTAATTACTGATAGATTTCAGCTGGTGTCTTTCCATGCCTTTTTGCACCTCCCTTCATGTGTTCAATACTTTTTCCCTTTGTCATTCCATTTTATTACACAAAACTTAGTTTCTGAATTTATTAGTTTGGTTTTCTTTGTATGTATGGATTACTTGGGTTGTTACCGACATCTGGTGAAAATGTCATGTCAATAGCGCCTTTAGAAATATATTTACTGAGAAAAATGGTGACGAGTTCAATACTTATTTTACCCGCTGTATTTGTATGCTGTTGTTCTTCTTAAGAGTGATGCTGTGCTCAAAGCAACATACTAAGAAATCAGCTGATGTGTGTCCACAGCTGCTCGGTGAAGCAGAGATGTAAAGATAGAATGAAAAACCCAATAGTGAATTCTGTTCTCAGTTTAAAATGTGTGGATGTGAAAATGCTTTCACTTTTTTAAATACTAAGTGTTGTCTGTCTTTGCCCTGACAGACTGAAGGTGTGGGACCCCTTCAAGAGAAACTGCAGGAGCATCTGTGGCTATGGAAACCTGTCGATAGAAGTCTCCAGTAAGCTTTACGTGACCGAGGGAGGAACCAGAGCCATCCTGCTGTCAGGTGGGAAACACAACTGGAGGAACTCCTATGAAGGAATGGAGGGATTTATTCGGGCTTCAGTCGTGTGACTGACGTGTGTGTTTGTCTTCACACTCTGGTGCTTAAAAACACTGAGTTTCCGCACTGATTTCACTTTCCCAAAAGTGTGAAAGCGTGGCACCTTAATGTGAAAGAGAAATCAGTGCAGTTCAGATAAGGGTTTAATTAAAGAGGTAAATGGAATTATTTTAAGTATAGAAAAAAACAATGCAGAGAGCTGAAGTGACTTCTAGGTTTATTGCAATTTGTTTGAGCAGACTCTATAATACTAGTACTACAATACTACTTTCCTCTCTATAAAGTAGTTACATTTTTTGGCACTTTATAACCATTACTTTCCATTAGTTAAAACGACCCTTCATAGGCCAGTAAAGGTTTTTGCAGGCTTCCTCGGTCCTCTGTGGAACAGAGAGCATGAACATTACTACAGACTAGAAACAGCCTGGAGTTAAAACCACATGAAGGTACGTTGTTTCAGGTACCGCTGAGACACAAAATCGGGTCCAGGAATTCCAGTTGGAGTAACAGGTCAGGTGGTTTTACAACTTCAAGAATTTACAACAAAATTCTCATAATCATGTGTCACATGACTTGCATTAGTAGCTGTTGACATTAGGGTTAAAATGGCCCACAGGCTTAGTGCTCTAAAATCAGTTGGGGGAGGCGACAAGATATGACTATGTAAAATATTAGTCGGGGACACCCTTAGTAATATATATGACTATTGTATTAAAGTTTTTGGTTTTGTTTTTTTAAAGGAGTCGCCCCCTGATGGCCATTATAAAGAATGCAGGTTAATGGCACTCTGGGACCTTTCTTGTTAAAACACACTTGCTTTTAACACCAGTAACCACAGGTGTCTCCAAATAACTCCAGGCCTTAAAATCTTCAGGATTATAATATATAAGCCCCCTCCCCCCCAAAAAAAGATACCAAAAAAATTCTGTCTAAGCACATATTTATGTTCACATATTTATGTACTGTAATGATCCAGGGCAGCTGAGCCTGTGGGACCTGGAGGGATGCAGCGTCCTGTCCGTGCTCTCCCTGGACACGCGTGTCAGCTCTGCGCGGCCGCTTGGTGGAGGCCGGGTCTCCGTCCTGCTCGGCCTCAGCCACAGCCCCGTCCTCATCGGCGTCAGGTCTACATCCAGGACCGTCAGCCCAGAGGCTCAAGCCTCTGAACACAGAGAGCTGTTTGGTGAGTCCAGCAGCAGTGAGGAAGAAGACCAGGACTCGTGACCAGCTCTTTTCTCCTAATGTTAGCGTTTGGTCTTTCAAGGCTAATGGAGGGGTCACATGCAGCTGTACTCCAGAATCAAAACAGCACAGTACATCATTTAACATCATGAAGACGCGTGTTCGCTGCTGTAGTATTTTTGAATTGGATTTAAGTCAATTTCATGCAACCACAGTTAAATTCCTATTGTATTGAAATCAAGTTGTAACTTTTTAGTTATTTTTTTCTGGTTTATTAAAAGATATTAGCTCTAATTGTGCAGTTCAGAGTTTTGCAATCCTTGTTGGGCCTTTTTTTTTTTCTGTCATTCTTTTTATTTATTTTTTCTCTTTAACTTATCCTACTTTAAAATAGAATTATTTTTTTGTTGTGATTGGACTGTTTCAGGATTTCTTTTGAGTTGATCATAAACGTGTCTCCTAGTTAGTAAATTCAGTTATGGTTTGGACAAAAAATGAATCAACTCTTCGCTCTTTAAAGTAATACTTCTGATGCTAAGAGTGTCCACCGAAAAGCATTCTCGCTTTTAATTTTGGTTCAATATGACATGATAAACATTTGGAAAGGTTTAACACAGACTCTGCTTACATGTTTCCCCAACTATGGTAAACTAAAAACTGTATTGCAGCAAAATGACTTTAAGGGCAGTATGCTTTGCCAAATACGCAAATGATTACTCATACTCAATAAAGTGGCAAAATTCATGAACATATTTCATTATTCTTGTAAGCAATAATCACCTCTAGAGCCTATAACCTTAAATTTAGCAGTGATGAAATACAGCATATTAGACACTTAACTTGGTTGAACCACTTGGTGAACAAAGTTAGTTGAGTGAAGTTGTTAAGGACAACTATCACGATACCAAGGTTTAAATCAAGTGGTGATGGGGTTTTTGCTTTATAAATCAGTATAATATATAAATAAGTCAGAGGATTGCAAAAGTCCTCAGGATTCGTCCTCTGGGGAGGATTGATGTCTCTTTGAAACGTAAGTAGATATTTCACTCAGGGTCGGACCAACGACGGGTGACTAACAATGCCAGCGCAGAGGCTAATGTGGCTAAAAAAAGAAGATTGATTGATTATTGATAAATAAAATGATTGGCTAATAGCATAGAAGACTGTGTGGAAACCTTGTTGCATACTTCATAAAGACTGAGAAAAGGAAACCGAACGGTAACTGAATGGCTATACTTTGTTTTAATGAATATAAAAAGACATTAACACAATAGTGATAGTGAACGAGTGAAAACCTTGAGTCCACAAACATGACATCCTATTCCAGTGTCCCAACGACATTCATCTCCTTGATTAAATATCAGTCTCTTGCAAACATATTACATCTCTAAGTTATTCTCTACAAGCCATTATTGTATAGAGACAGACACTGATTTCAAATTAATTATGTGCTATTAAGAAAGTTAAAATAAAGGGGGGGAAAAAAGTTTTGATTGGCCATAACTGACTAAAACAATGATAATAAGCAGGATCACCTTGTTTTTAATAGGACCTTGTCCAGAATGAAAAGGGATAAGAAACCAAAATATGATTTCATTATTTTTTTCAGTAAATCAAAATAAAAAAATAGTCCGACACAAAGCAAAACACTTGAGGAAGATGGCAGCTTCAGGCTGATGGTTCCTGCAGCAGCTGGACTCCCTATGACTACAGCACAGTTATAGCCAGAGGGAGATTCAGTGATATAACAGCACAAGTTCAATCACAACTTGTCCTTGATTAATGATAAGCGCTGCTACTAATGGTGTTCGATTGTGCTCTTACGACATCACGAGAACTGTTATCAACTACGGCTGATGGTCTCCACCTTCAGGCTGAAGACATCTTCCAGACGAGTGAGGGGCGGCTGAGGACATGTCACTACCTGGACCTGCGGTCTTTTCTGTTTTTGTCTAGGCTTTTGTCCATGGTCTTTTCGTTGTCCCCTCTGCATTTGGGGCAGTACCACTTGCCCTTGGGCTTGTAGGTCAACCCCACGCAGGAGAAGTGGAACCACTCGATGGGGCACTGGTCATTGTCGCAGCCGATCATCTCACCATACGACACCTGCTCGCAGAGGCAGTAGGTGGGCTCGTTAGGGTCGATGGCGAAGTCAACCGGCGATGCGTCCCGCTCTTGTTTGGCCTTGCGCTTTTTCTTCTTCGCGGACTTGGACTTCTTCTCTCGAGGCGGAGGAATGGACAGCTCCTCCACGGGGTCGTCCACCAGGGAGCCGTTGGCCGACGGGTGGCTGGAGTCGCGGCTCTCGCTGTTGCGCTGACGTCGCGGGCGACGGGCCGAGGTTCGTTCAGGCGCCAGGGAGTCCTGGACGCTGGAGCGGCGCTCCGTCGTGGGTCGCTCGACCTCGCTGGGCTCCTGGAGGCAGAGGGAATGCGAGTCCATCTGGCGGGAGCGGTTCTCCACCAGCTCCGTCATCTGGGTCACCACGTGGATCTTCTCGTCGCCCAGCTCCTGGCTGACGATGAGCGCCCTCTGCAGCTGGATCTGCAGGCGCTTTCTCTGAGCTGCATCTGGCTCACCTTTGTACTTCTCAAACACTTCATCCACCTCCTTCAGCACCTCTGCAAAGCAGGAGGCAAAGACATGGATTTTTACTCATTAATGACATGGGAGATACTGCACATATTTAAAAAGGGGAATATACATACAATACATAAAATAATACAATTATAATAACAAATAAGTATTTCAGTTTGTTTTAAGTGTTTTTCTTGTGTGTTAATTCATCTAATGAAAGGGGGAGGTTATCTGTGCTCCGTTTGGATGTACAAGCAAGAGTGTATGCCCAATGACAGCACAGTATGCAGTTGACTTTTAAAATGGGCATTGAACAAGACTACCCAAAGGGGGACAGTAATGTAACGTTACAGGTGCCAACTGGTTTTAAAACCTCGGAGAGGAGGAAGGAGGAGAAGGAGGGGCTGAGCCGCAGTGAGTTCCTGCCTACAGGAAATGACGTCAGTAAGATGTGGAAAGGGGTTGCCTTGAGGAGCAGCTTTCCGGCTCTGCGACTCTCACTCGACGGAGCAGAGTGGAAGGTGGAGACGCTGGACTTCCACTCGAAACGTTTAACCTCGCTTTAAAAATGTCCAAAATGTAATGCGTCCTAAATGTTATCGCTCTACGTCATTATCCGTGGACGGTGTCGTGGAACTTATTTGTATCGAAAGCGGGTTGTTAGCCGCTGTTAACCCTGCGTCAACATAAAGCATCAATGAGGATTGTTGTTGTTGTTTTTTTTTCCCCATTTAAAAAACACGGCAGTTTATGTTCACCATGGTTATCGGGCAATGATTCACACCTCAATGAACACCGTGCTGTACATCTACACGTCCTGACTCTACGCTCGGGGCTTTCGGCATACAGTATGCACACAAAGCAGCGTTCAATTCAAATAAATGCCCAAGTTTATGCATTGTTTTCCTTGGTATTCGCACAATAATCCTCCGCGGAAACACCGCGGTGGGCGGCAGTGTGTACCTGTTAAAGAAGTTGAGATTTTATTATCTTTCGGTGCTTGTTTCGGGATTATATTGATGCCGAATTTGCTATGGGGAACCATTTACTCAATACAGATCTTGTTTCTGGTCATAATGCATGTGTACTTTTGCTGTGAGAAAGAAATATCGACATTTTAGAATTTTCTCATTGAGTTTGGTGTCACACACATAACGTATCCGGGCGATGCTAACTGACGGTCGGCTCATTTAACGACCGGCTCGCCTAAGTAATCATCCATATATCTGTCAGTCACATCACTGTTTATGGAAGTAACGTTATATATTATAACAAGGGACGCTCGGTTTTTGCAAAATGGGAACACAGGGCTCGCGCCTGCTCCACCATTTCAGCTCACCCTGCTAGACTGCAGTTAATGTTTGCTAATTGTATACACGCAGTGGTAATGAATGATAAAACACGTAAACACAATACCTTGATACTTTGCATCAATTTCTCGAAGCAGAGAAACATTTCTTTGTATGTCCAAAGGCAGGGACTCCACACATTCCAGATAATCCTCCACATAGTTGACCAGTTGTTGCGACTTGTCGGCATTTGGGTAGTGATGGCCTAACATCGTCTTTACGATGCATAGAGGCGCTGAAAGAATATGGAGGAAATGTGAAAATATATACTGTTAAAATCAAATGCTTGGCGACTTTGCAGCTTGTAGGGCAGTCCCAGGCAGCAGTTCACTTCAAACAAAACTCAGGCCACTGCGCATGCGGGAGTATTTTCCTTTTATGGTATTGTACAGTTTCCTCTTATTTGTCGTCATCGAAGGCGGGCCCAATTGGGTTTGCGGCGTCGGGATTGGTAGAGGGTGTCCTCATTATCATAACAGTTTTCCCGGGAAATTAAACCAATGGGGAAATTGAAAATACAGAGCTCCCGTAGTTTAGACGGAGACCAAATTAATCTTGACATTGTGTCTTTGTTTCATATTAGGGCAGAACATAAGCATAATTTTTTTTTTTTTATTATGTTCATTTTTCGAGCTTTTAGAATTCAACATAAACCTCTTTTACTCCAATGTTTATACATTATTAGTGTACTTCAATTTTTTAACAGCAGAACATGAACTTCCAATCTTCCAACCAACCTTCTCTTGTGACTTTTTGGTGGTGTTGCCATTTTTCAATTTTTTGTACACAAATTGGGCCTTAAACTAAACATATTAGAACAGCTAATTATCTGTATGTCTTAATATAGTATTCTAGCGATTTATAATTGCATTTCAATAACAAAAAGGGGTTTTAGAGACACAAATAAATAAAGAAAAATTGAGCAGCAGACCCTGACATATTGTGACTTTTAGCTCCCAGCATGGGTTAAGCTGCAAAGAACCTGTATCCTAAACTTCCCATAATGCAACTGAATGGTGCCTTTCATTAGTTACTCCTTGCCTGATATATGTCTTAACAAAAGGGGTTTGCATTTGAGACTTCACATTTGTGGATAAATAACATCAGGGGATATTTTTTTTAGACCTTAGAAAGTTCCCTGCAGAGCCACAGAATATATTATACAACTGTACAGGCTGAGTGATACTCCTTGCTTAAAGCTAGCAGAGTACTTGGTTCACTGCCTCAGATGTACAGTACATTCAAACTCAGTGTGCGTTGAGGGAAGAGTTTGGTAACTTAGCTCTAATAATCAATATAACAATTTTACCTGATACTTATTAGTTTTCCTCATTTCAACATGTCCTCTGGTGTTTGGCATGTTTTTGTTAGATTTGTTGTAACCTTTGATTTCTGAACGAACTATAAATGCAACTTAACAGTAAGACAAAGGAAACAACCAGAAACAGAGCTGACATTGCATGGTTTTTTTGCCAACTACACACTAGCTGAATGGATCTTTGTTTCGTTTTTCTTTTCTTTTTTTTATGAAAAAATTGCACGTGTTTTCTCAAACTGATATTAAGAAACATACATGCATACATTCACAATAACATGCCAGAGTGGCAACCATTCAAAGCACTAAAAAAGCATCTGCTTTACACAGGCCTGACAATGACATACGGCTGCATATGTCAGACAAGCTCATTTAGCACTCTCACTGTGAGCCACCTGCTTGTGAGTGTGTGTGTGTGTGTGTGTGTGTGTGTGTGTGTGTGTGTGTGTGTGTGTGTGTGTGTGTGTGTGTGTGTGTGTGTGTGTGTGTGTGTGTGCTTGGGAAACAACTTGTTTCCTCTTTCTGTGTCACATGATGACAGGAAATGTCCTCAGTGTTCTGTCTACTGCAGTTGCTCACAGCAACATTAAGCCTGGTCATATTAATACATTAAATGTACTTGTCTACTGCCAGTAGTACTAGTACATTGTTTGTCCTTCTTCTACCACTTAAGTCTCAGTAGCACTGCAACTACTTCTACAACTATAACTACTACCACTACTACTATTATCCTCAGCTCTATACTACTACAATAATTACTTAATACTACTTCAACTACTACCTTTACTAGCATTACACTACTAATACTTCTACCACTACAACTACTATTACTATAACTAGTATGACTGCTACTACTACCACTATTTATGAAGCTACTGTAACTACAGCCATTACTACTATTATTATTATCAGCTCTATACTACTTCAATAATTACTTATTACAACTTCAACTACTGCTTTTACTACAACTACTATTACTACAACTACCATGACTGCTATTACTACCACTACATATGAATAACTACTACCTTTACTACTTTTGTGATCAGCTCTATACTACTAAAATAATTACTTATTACTTATTCAACTAGTATAACTTTTACTACTATAACACTACTAATACTTCTGCCCCTACAAGTATTACTACCACTAGTATACTATTACAATATAACTAATAGTGTCAGTACTACTAAAAACGGTGCTGCTACTATTACACTACTACTACTCCGACAACAAATACTACTATTTTAACTAAAGTATTCTACTAGGCCTACTACAATTGAATTACTTCTATGACCACTGCTACTTATACTAACTACTGCTGCTATTCCTATGCTGCCACCCCTACCACTCCTCATATACTCGGTGGTGGAGAGTTACTAATCACATTTACTTGCACTTAAGTACAATTTAGAGCTAATTGTACTTTACTTGAGTATTTACATTTTATGCTACTATATTTTCTTTACTCCACTACATTTTGGAGGCAAATATTGTACTCCACTATATTTATTTGTAAGCTTTAGTGATTAAGTTACCTTGCAGATTTAGATGCCAGTTTAACTACTACATTATGCCTAAAAAGACTAGATACTTACTAGTACTACTACAAATAGTATCAGGACTATGCTTTATATCATTACTACCACTACATCTAATGCTACTTCTACTGCTATTACTATGACCATGATTACTATAGATACACCCAGTACTGCTGATGGCTCTGGGCCTACAGCTACTCGTGCTGGTACTTCTTGCTCTTGCAGTGAGTGTTTCCATGCGTGGCCATGATAAATGTAGTCCTAAAGAACTCAGGAAAGTAATCAGACGAACAAAGTCAAGGAGCAGGTTTGGTGTGTGTCCGTGTAGTCAGTTCCAGTTTGACGTCTGAACCCCCCTCTCTGCTGTCGTATTACTTTCGTTTCCTGAGTAGCCTGGTGCTATCAGTTTTCAAATATTACAGTTTAAAAGATCCATTAAGCACTATAGTTGACACTTGCGCTTCCAGTTGCTTTCAAAATAAAATCGCTGTCGTGCGCTCCAGTGACTCAGAACAGAACCCAGGTTGTGGTAATGATTTTTTATCGTCATGCACCACCTCTTTATAGTTATTCTTATACTCATGTAACACCACTAACTGGTTGGAGTTCCCACTGAACCAATGTTATATCTTTGAACCCAAAAGCTGGGTTTTCATAAAAAAAACGCATTGTGTTCACAAATCATGAAATGTTTTTGTAATTATTAATTTGTCAATTAGTTAATTATTGTCAAATTTGTAGTGGATCCCTGAATTTGCACTTTAATTACAACAGGTACACAGCTTTAAATCTCCTTAATCCATCAAAGCCATTTAATATAATACATCTTAAATTTACAATGTACAATCGCAATGAATAAACACTCGGGGTCTTTAATGACAAATGAGGAAGTATTGTGATATAATTTGTTACATTAGATACATTTTTCGAAATAACTACCTGAAAACTGAAAAAGAATCCCTTAAATTAGTATCTGAAAATATTTCAGACCACAAACATACATCAAAATCCTAAAAATCATATTGGTTTCTTTAAATATATTATTTACAAATATTATTTACTGATATAATTGAAATTAATTTGAAAAATGCTGGTAAACATAAAACATATTTGAATTCAAAATGCTTCAAGAATACCATCTTTTTCAGACCATTTGGCTTCCCTCTTTACTATCTACTGTACCTTATAAACATTTTTTATCTGACATAAGGGATACTTTTACTTTTTTAAATCAGCCTTTTCCGGTCACGTCGTGTGGCTCCGGCAGCTTGACTGCCGCAGTTTATTAATGTGTGAAGGCGCAGCGCTGTTGTCGCACATTGAGCCTAGGTCAGGAGAAGTGCTGCATTGATCCGTAAGTTACCGTCAGCCAGTCAGCACCTGTCACCACGATGAAGAGAGCTGTTGTGTTCACTTTTATCGCCTGCTGGGCTGTCTCAGGTAAGACTCCTCCAACTTTGTAAAAACTTAATGCAAACACACGCCGAAGATCGATTATAGAAGTTAATTTAAGAGGTTATTCTCTACAGAGCTCGTTGTCTCCAGTGCGTAAATAAGTGCTGTGTAATCCAGTTGTGTTGCTTCACGTAATGATTTATGTCAAAACTTGACAAAATCGATGCACCTTTCATGTCGGAGTACTGCCATCACCAGGTTACCAAACGGTCCCCGTGTTATCTGTATTCGGTGTAGAAATGAGATAAGAGATGTTTTTAGTGAGACCTCACTGTGACTTCCTGGATTGTTTACGGAACAGAAATTTCCGCAGTCTTTCGATTGTGTTTCAGCTGTGGGTCACATGTCTGCTGGCAGAAGAGCGTTGTGTTTTTTAGAGGACCGGGTGCATCTGCAACTTTTGTTGAAGCCCAAACTGCAGCGGATATTATCATTGAGTTAAACATTTCTATTTTTTGGGGTTGTACAATTACATGTAATTATTAAGTGCAACTCAATCTAATTAATTACCCAAAATGAGATCATATGGTCTAGAATTATGTTTTTGGAAAAGTGTATTATGCAATTTGTGTTCTCTTTTGGTGGTTGTTTACTTAATGCTGACCACTGATTGGAGGTCATGGTTCATATGTACTGTTAATGGCTGCTATGAATCTATCTGGCTCAAGCTTAGCAGGATCAGTAATATGAAAGTTGTAATTTTACCCTTTTTACTCCTCACAAAGTGTCATAAATGTGGAGTGCGGACTTGTGTACTTAAATGTGGCGATACTGGTTGACGTTATGAAACGTGGGGCAGATGTTCACTGATTTGACTATGTTTGTTTAAAAGGAATTAGCCACTCACAGTTCAAAGATCAGCAGTTTTAGTCAACAAACATTAAGATGCACAATTCAGTATTTTTCACATTAACAATCTGTTAAATAGCTTTGTTTAATGTGAAAGGGTTCACTTGTATTAACAAACCTACAGATAATTATCATCTAAGTGCAGTTCCCCTCTGTGGTTTTTTTAGCCTGTTTCAGCTCATTGATTTGGTTTTACAGCCTGTTTATTAGCCTATCACCAGCTACATTCCCAGCAGCAGCAGATAGCCGTTTTCATTGAGGTTAATAAACCTACTGTACACAACCTGATCAGCAGCTAACAGCAGAGAGACAAAGTTAGCGACTAGCTGGTGAAGAACACCTAGCAGCTAAAGAGGCAAGTATTTTTCTCAGGAGTTGATGGAGACCAAACCAAAGCTAAAATGAGAAGAAATTGGACACACATTCATCAGGTGGCACTAATCCAAATGAGTGATAAGGTTGCGCTGAACCTGCTAGATGGGTAATTAGGCCCTTGCTTGCTAACTGGTTAGCCATAACAACTTTTTAAAAGCAATATGTTGGATGTTGTGCTTCAGCTTGTTCTTGGTGTTTGTGTGAACATTGAAATTAATTAGTTTCTACGTTTCTGTCTTTCTGACTAAAGCACTATCATTGGCTGAAGATGTAAAGAATTACGGACCTTCTGCAACCGTGATCCCTGCGGAGGAGTTTGGCACCGGTGTTACCCCCCCAAAGCCTTCCACCCCCACCACAAAGCCTACCACCACCACCACAAAGCCTACCACCACACCACCGCCAAGGCTACCACCACCACCGCCAAGGCTACCACCACCACCGCCAAGGCTACCACCACCACCACCGCCAAGGCTACCACCACCACCGCCAAGGCTACCACCACCACCAAAGCTACCACCACCACCACCAAGGCTACCACCACCACCAAAGCTACCACCACCACCACCAAGGCTACCACCACCACCAAGCCTACCACCCCAGCTCCTCCCAAACCTACACCCGTCGCCAACATCACTGTAGGAAACTACAGCGTGACGACAGACAAAAATGTGACTTGCCTGGTGGCTCAGATGGCACTAAAGATCACACTGGATACACCAAAGGTACATTTCATCAGTCATTAGAACCCCAGCAAAGTTGGTTAAAGGCCTACCTAAATGTTTGAGCTGGTTTTTATCTGAAAACTAAGTGTTTTATTAAGCCATTTAAATATGTGTCAATATAGAAGCATCTGCACGAGCCTCTGACTCAGCTTTCAGAAATGCAATTGTCAGTATCCTATTTTCAGGAATTGAAAAATGTTTTCGTGGCATGTTTTGATTTCCTCATTGTGGTGCATTTAATTGACTGTGGAAGGTTAGTTCATGTGGTGCATGTTATATTTGTGTCTTCATGACAAGGTAATATTGTTGGTACGTTGTGGAACATTCTGATACAAAGTGGTCTCATTTTTCTCACTTTCTTCATCTTTCAGGCCAATGGAACCTTCATTGTTCAGCCAAAGATGACGACAGCAAAAGGAGGTTGTCAGGGAACCAAGGCCAACCTTACCCTTGTCTTCAAAGAGGGCCACATCACCTTCCTGTTCAACAAGGTAATCTAAAAAAATATTTAAAAAAAATGAATATGTTGAGAGCTGCCATGAGGTCGGCACCTTACTTTAGCCTTCTCACACTAATTTGGCATTTTACTAAAAGTCTTGAGCAATAAAATATTGTGACATTAACACAATTAATCTATTCAGTCTATAGATGAATAAGAAATAGTTTGACTGGTAACTTCATAGGAACTGGAATCTTAGAAGAGTTGTTAAAAAAGGGAAGTTTAGTTGACAAGCCTGATCTGGGAGCATGTGACAGGGAGTGCCCCACACCACAGCGCTTGTTTGATTCACAGTTTCTCAGAGTTCAAGGTGGCATCTTCAGACATCTTGTTTTGGCCGACCAACAATTCCAAAACCCAGAGATATGCAGTTAATCATGATATAATACAGAGAACAGCAGAAAATCCTCACAATGAAAGATCAGGAACTAGTGAATATCTGGCCTTTTGCATGAAAAATGATAGTAGCGATTAATCGTTTGTCAAAATATCTGCGGATTGTAGTCAATTGACTTATCGATCAATCAGCTATGATATGCTCACTGAGTTTGAATCCTTACAAAACCTTTATGGAAACTATTTAGCTTTAGCTGTTAACAATTGCAAGTAATAAAATAAATTAAGAACTTTAAAAACAATTATTATACTCGAAGTTTTACCAGTGCGCCAGCCTGTGTAATACCTGATCAGTGTAAGCGTTGGTGTGCTTGATCCTATGGGTATTGGAGCTTATTAAAGGACACTTAAACAGATATTTAATTATTAGATTTAAAAAAAGTTGAACAAAGTGGATTGTACAACATACTGTTGAGTAACGTTACGTTTCATTATATTTTGTCTCATTTCGTTTTGGTATCACTCAGTGTCTCTTTTATTATGACTCCACGCTGGCGACAGGTTAGACATCTTGGATGAACTAATTAGAATTTGATGGTCAAAGGTCAAGGTCACTCTGACCTCAGATCTGCCCCATCCTCGTGATATCTTAGGAAGGCCTTGAGTACATTTCTTAAAATTTGGCGCAAACGTCTACTCGGACTGAAGGATGAACTAATTCAGTTTTGGTGGTCAATGGTCAAGGTCCCTGTGTAAGTTCAACCCATTCTTGCGAATGCTATCCCTCAGGAAAGCCCTGTGGGAATTTTGTCCATCAAATGTTACAAATATGAACTTATAATTAAATATTTCAACAGATTAGACCTTTTGTCGCCTCACACCAACTATCTTAACTCTGTTTGTGCTGTAAAACTATCTTTACTCTGTTTGTGCTGTAAAACTATCTCTCGTTGTGCTGTAAAGGAGTCCAGCAGGTAGCCTGTCAATATTCTCAATGAATCGTCTTAATATGTTCATGGAAATCAAAACCAATATCTCACATTTAATTACAGTGGGGATTAATGCTCCATGTAGCACCTAGAACAACCACTTCCATTGGATAACAACTTGTAATGTAAGCGTTTCCTATTTTCTCTCCTCAGAGCGCTGATAATACTGTCTACGTTGATGCCCTGTCTTTCGACATCTCCTACCCCTTAACCAGTGGAGGTAAGTTTGGGAATACTCACATTTGTTCCATTCTCTAGATGTAATGTCTTACCATTATATTGATAAACTTATGACTAATTGGCTCACTACATGCGCACTGATATTTCAGCTGCAGGTGGGCCACACTGTCAAATATTAACAAAGACCAGAGGCATTCGACAGCCAACAACTTCCTTGTTTGCGTGTCTGTTCATTAGATAAACATAATCTGTTGAATTACTGTTAAGCATGTGATGCCGGTAACAACCAACCTATTTTCAATGCAATGCAGTCTAACAGGTTTGGTTCCATATCCGATCATCAGCATGTGAATCTTCATTAGGCCCTGAAAGCACCTGATCATTGTTTTGTTTTGTTGCAGGCAAAAACCGGTACACTGCCAACAACGTGTCAGTGCATCTCTTCCCTGCAAAGGTGGGACACTCCTACTCCTGCAAGAAAGAGTCCCTCGACATGGGGAATGGACTGTACCTTGATGTCAATCAAGACAGGATGCAGGCCTTCAATCTGACCAAGGGCAGCGGGTTTGGCACTCGTAAGTGTGTTCATGAAGAAAAATTAGCCAGGGAGAATTTTGGCTCAAGCAGAGACAATGCTCTGCAATAGGGCAATATGACAATACTCCATTACATTTAAAAGTAGTAACAAAATGTATTTAAACTGTAGTTACGCAGAATGGCTCCTTTTCATAAAGTAGCTGTATTGTGCAGTTTAAATTAAAACAAGGGATCTTTTTGTTACAAACTGATCAAAGATTTTTATGTAAAGCTAAATCTGCAAGGTACATAGTAAATACAGCTCTAAGATCAAGCTAGTGGAGTTAAAAGTACAATATTTTAAAAAAGACAATAGGCTCGATGTAGTGGAGGAGATTTACATACTACCAGTATGAAAATGTAATAATTTAAATTCATTAATGTTAAGATGTCATTGTCCAATTCGGTGGACCTGATGTATGACAAAATTCAAATTTTTATTGAAGATTGTATGTTTGAAAAATAACTAAAATAGGAATTTCACATAAAATAGAAGACTTACTTTAAACAAACCAGAAAATTGCATTAACCAAAGACTTATCATTCAGTGTCAGGAAAAGTACATTCAGTGCTAAAATGTTCCATAATTCTGTTTAGTTTAAATTATTTGGGTAGTAATTATGAACACCAAAATGAAAAGTTTATTTTTACTTTGTCACCCTCCAGTCACACACAATGTGACACAGCGATTGTATTAAATGTGTTCATGTTATTATCAGTCAAAGACTGGAGTAAACAAACCCCTGCTTAAATAAAAGGCTCATGTCTTCATGATTAAATTACATTTGCACTTCTTAATAAGTGCATTCAACACATTATATGTTGATTACTGAAGATACAAGTATTTATATATATATATATTTTTTTGTGTTAATAATAATAATAATAATAATAATAATAGATGCAAGGTTTAGTAAATAGAGGTCTATGATTGAATGGGTTTTATTGTTGTCAGAAGTATTTCTGATATGAGTTTGTGTGTGTGTGTTTGTGTGTGTGTTTTCTAGCTGAACCCTGTGCTGCGGACCAGCCTCACTACGGCGTCGCCATTGCAGTTGGAGTGACATTGCTGGTACTCATTGTCATCGTGCTGGTGGTCTACCTGCTGGGCCGCAGGAAGAGGACCAATGGCTACCAGTCTCTGTGAGGGAGGCCGGGCACACTTTGATCGGAATTCACAATTCAGAGGTCACTCCTATTATAAACCAAAGTCTGTGAGGCTGGGCTCTTTCTCAAGGGCTAAAGGGCACCTTCACTAAATCCTAATGTGCCATTTTCTGTACTATTATGCCTTGGTTTACCTTATTTGCTGTTACTAACAGAGCGCTAACTAGAGTTCCCAAGTATGAGGCTGGAGAGTGCCACTGGAATGATTGTAGACCTGGAAAGTGTTTGATAGTAATCATGCAAGTAAAACTAATTCGAAGATCATTACATTTGCCACTAATCCCTCCCTTCTGTCTTTAAATGCTGAATTAATAATTTTATTTAAAGTAAACTTTAAAAACCTAACAATCATTTTGTAATTTCATTTTTAAAAGAGAGAACAAGCAATAAATGCATATGTAATAATACATCTAAAATAGCTTTTATATTATTATTCCAGTGGCATGCTCCATACATATGGGGTTTTCCAATATAAGACAACGTTTTTTAGATTTAACATGCCAATCTTTGTATTTGAGCATTTTTATGCCAGAGAATTACTTTCAGGGTGGACAATGCTCTGAAATGCCATTTCTATATTGAGACAATGAAAACGATGATGCTAATAATTACTTTCTTTTCAGACTGACATCTTCCTTAATACTTAAAGTAAAAACTGACCAAATGTCTCAGTTCAGAATCAGTTCAGGTTATTGTCCCCATAGACAGTTTATTACATTTACAGTACTGTCATAATGATGCAATTTCATATTCAATTTCTCACACAAGAATTACATTCCTTTTATCAGTCTAAACCAACGTTATACAAGTAAGACAGATTTAATCGTGGATTCTATCTAAATTATACTCAGCTTGTCTACACAAACACGATAAAGTACATTTTAGTTTTTCTTCATTGTTTTAAGATTATGTGGAAATGTTTTGTTTTTCCTTAGTTTTTAAAGAATCAAATATTATGTCCTCTGTCTGCTTGGGATTTAATTTTTTAAAAGAAGGGAAGTTACCATATCCATAACGTTACAGGTGATTATACTGAGTGTGTCTGCATTATTAATGATCACAAAGGGAAAATTACAGGAATGTTAGTCAGGGATTATTAAAACTTTGTCAAAAATAATTGCACTGATTGCTGTTCCAACTTGATTGCCTCTGTCTCTGTCATACAATATGTAGCTGTGTTTTCATAGAAATGCACGGATAGACTGTCCATGTGGGTCAGTAAGGAGTCTGGTCTGATCCTGATAGACCTAGAATGAGTTATATAGACAAAGCATCTTAGGAGTCCATCTCTCCTCCCTCGCTAGGTCTACTCTAATACACTTTACTGCCGAAAATATTAAAAAGGAAGGAAGGAAAGTTTGACATTTTGGGAAGTACGCGTATTAACTATTGTAGCTGTTTTCAGTCTTTATGCTAAGCTAACAGTCTCCTGGCTCTATCTTCACATTTAATGGACTGATATCAGTGTGATATGGAGCTTCTTGTTTAACTCTGGTCAAGAAAGCAAATTAGGGTATTTTGCATAATGTTGAACTGGTCCTTTTAAATATGCACCTAAGTGGATCGAGCCCAAAAAAGTTCTGTTAAGAAAACCGACCCGATGTCCATTCACTAGCTGCTCTGCAGCTTCTGATCTTTATGTTGAACAGATGAGGCACATTTGTGATATTTGGCTATATGTTAGCGATCCAGTCCATCCCCGTGGAAACGTCCCTCAGTGACTGTCAGCTTCTGCAGTCGTGGTAGAGTAGAACCGCTGGACCTGCTAATCACAGCTGCAGTTTCAGATTGTGTCCATTAGTTGGTGACACGAGGGACCTCCCTGCATGTACAGTTATCCACAGTGTGTGAGCACTTTTACCTGTTGTTGACGTCCTGTGCCAATAAAGACTGATATATTTCTAAGTGTGTGCGTGTGTGCGTGCGTGCGTGTGTGTGTGTGTGTGTGCTCTTTTATATGTGTATATACGACAGCATATGACATCCTCTCTCCCAGGACCATAAGCAATTTATATATAATAATTCTGTTTTTATTTATTTTTTTACATAACTTGCTTATATATGCACCTGTTTAGATATGTGGAGAAAATACAACTTACTTGCAAGAAAGCATGAATCTTATTTAGAACAATGTTGTTTTCACAGATGAAAAAAAGGAACAAACTAAACTAAAACGGTCCAACTTTGAAAATGGATCAGGAGAATAGTTTTTCTCACTTGCAACTCAAGACTTCCATAAATATGTGTTTAGTTGGCAGATTTTTGTAGACATGGAACCAAAGTTAAATTAGCCACCACTCATTTATTTACAATACATAAAATACAATTTTACAATTTAGCTGAGTCATGTTCCCGTGACAGACAGACAGACGCGGGGCGGGACCGACAAGGCTTCGTCCATGGGCGGGACTCGAACACCCAAATCAACAGAGTTATTGCAAAACATCGGATCAGCAGCCTCGGACCGCTGAAACCTTTAAAATAGGGTTAAGTTATCGCGGATATCGTGACCATGGCAGGTAAAACAATGATTTGTTAATACATGAATTCTCATTTTTGAAGTCGAAGGTGAGGAAAGAAGCACATTGAGATCTATGTAGTTTGTTGTTTTCCACTTGAGATACTGAAGCTGATTTCCGCCGCACGACGCTTGTGCGTCTCTAAATGTCAGCATGTCAGACGTGAGAGTAAGAGCAGAGTTGTCTGTTTGCAGATGAAGCAGCAGTTGTGGAGGGAGGCATCAGCCAAGCTCAGAGCCCTCTGGTCGCAGTCAGCTTCCAGAGAAACGTCCGGAGGAAAGAGAAGTACCTGGAGGCTGAACCCAAAGCTCTGGGGGTGCAGTGTGTGTCCGTCCGCGTGTCTGTCCGTCTGCGTGTCTCTTTAAAACTATACATACCACGAGTTCTGTAACTTCAATACAAAGTATCTTCTCTGCTGTCCCCAGATCACTCAGATTGGCACGAGTGTGTTTCAGATCACCTGTGTGGGTATGTTTATGTCCAAAGACTTTCATCATGAGCACACTGACGTACCTTTCATGATTTCATCTCTGCTGGTAAGCGCGTGTTTAACTCAGATATTATACCTAAGATCAACAGTAGATGATGGAAATGTTGTAAATTGATTATGTCAGGTATCTAAAGGGCCAGTCCAGTGATTCAGTATTGTACTTCCATAAAAATCTAATTTAAAAAAATGCATCCTACAATTCCCATAATGCAACCAGTGGCACATTTTCTTAAGATCTTTTTAAAGAAATGTCATTATTACTAAAACTCCAGAGATACTTTCTGGAAATCTTTTTCATCATTATTTTACTGGGCAAACTTTCTTCGCCACTTGAACAGTGGTGAAGAAAGTATTAAGTATTATTCACTTCTTCCTCCAGAGCCCCAGAAGACATTAAACAACTGATATCTCAGGCTGGGTCGGCCTAACCCTGGCAATTTTACTTATATTAATATAATTTTATCCACAAAGAGTTAATTAAACGAGTATCCAGAAAATATATATCATGATATTAAGTTATATACCTTGAAAGCAGATTTTATTTACTCATTTCTACTCCTACTTGCCAACATATTTGGAATGTCAATTGTTTTTATTTCATTCGACTAACTAATGTCCATTTGCTCTCCTAGTTGTAGTCAGGCCAATTTTTTCATCCTAATGTGGTTTGACTGTGCTGTCAACTGGTGGCACTCTGGTTGGACGCTGAAACCTTTGGTTTGTGTGATGTGTGTTCTTTTCACAGCTGATAATAGCTGGGAGTTTGGCTGTAGCAGCTCAGAACCTCCATCTGCCAACGGTGAGTTACCCGGCTGGAGAGGAGACACCATCATAATCACCAATCCCACATAAGCAATGTACAGTATGATGACAACTACTGAATACAGATCCAGGCCTACTGCCTTCAGAAACCAGAACATATCTCATCCTCAGTCTCAACTTATCAAATAATGGTTAGAGCCCTACGCCTCAAACTATGACGCATTGCCATCTAGCGCCACCTTTGGACGCATCAGGGACTGCGTTTCAGTTTTCACTCATTGCATGCATAGTGTCTTTTCAAAATAGACTTTCAGTGTAGGTTTATTTAGTTTTAGGTTTGCATGAACAAGACTACTTTGTTAGGTTTAGAAAAGGTCATGGTTTGAGTTAAAATAAGTATGTTTGTAGCGTAAAATGAGTCAGTTTGTTATGTAACTGGAGTGAGTTAAGTGCGTAAGTTGTTTTAAAAAAACTTCTGTAAAGTAAGTCAACACTGACTTGATTTCCCACTGGACATGAACAGGGGTCTCCTGTGTGTGAAAATCCTGTGTTTGTTTGACCCATCCAACCTACACAGACTTTCTGGCTCTTTATACTAGAACACACAACATGCTCTGAGCATCAAATGATGACACCGATAGCTTTACATTGGAGCTAGTTGAAAACCGGGTGTGTCTCATACAGACCCTTAGGGAGGCCTTGATGCATCGGTATCAGACACCTAGGGGCACTGACCAAGCTGCGGTATTTGGTAAGTTGGAAGTGAGAACGGGTTGATCATAATGTCTGCAATTTTTATTCCCGGATTTAATTATCTCAAGTCCTCTGTCTTATTTATTATGCAGTCTGTAAATGTCTAGTAGAACCAAGCAAAAAATAAAAGATTGTCTCCTGTTTTTCAGCTGAGGGCCTGTTTAGTGATGCAGATTTTGGCGTGTGGTGCCTCCATCTTCAACTTGATATGTTGTCTGATCAAAATGGACAGCGTGCCAACTTTATGCTGGTATCAACACTATGACTTCAACGCCACTCGTATAGAAGAAACCTGCCAAAGCATTCAGGTGAGCTAAAACTATGTGCTGGTTTTAAGAACAATTATTTCATGTTTCAAACTCGAATTACATTACCTTTGAAAATATAGCACACAAACAGAGTTAGCTCCAGTGATTTAGTGTAATCTTTTTGCAATGTTGTGTTCATTTCATTGCAAGTGAATAAGTGACATTAGGAAATGTCACTCGAGCTGAGAAAGCAGATGAAGTGTCAGTTATAGTGTAAGCGATAGAGGCACTTAACATATCAGTTGAAGTGTATCTTGAAAATGTATGTTTTTTTGTCCATGTTCAGTTGCCGTTTTATGCAACCTTATTAAACTACACATCATATCAGTTCACGCATTTAATTATTTTTCTTTATCTTTATTCTGTCCACACATATTTTCTGCAATCATATCCCCATTCCAGAGCACCCATACACATCTTTATGCTGAGATTATGGTCATTCAGGCTGCTCTGTTAGCCATCTCCGTCACTCTGGCCGTCTACTGCTGCAAGGTGGTCAACTGCTGCTTGCCAGCTCCCAAAATGGTAAGTTAATGAGCAGCAATACAGCTGCAAAGATTTTTGAGTTGTGTCACAAATCTTGTATCCAAATCTGGTTCAATCATGGCGCTCCTCTGGATACCATGGTTTACTACTAAATATATACTAACCACACTAGAAAAAGAAAGATGCAGGGCCAGCAGAATGTTTGTGTTCATCAACCATTTCATGGGTTCATTTTGTCCTTTTTTTGTTTTATGTCCCCATCAGCCAGTGATTACTGTGCATATGCCCCCTGTCCAACAGTGAGGAGACAAAGTGGACAAGCGCAGAAGACAGTTTTTCAATCAATATTGTTATACTAACAATGGATCCAATGACTGTGTGTAATGTGTAAAATATGCAAGTGTTTTCTGATATAACATCCATAGCAAATTTATAAGGTGGTAATGTGTCAATGTTGTATTTACAGCTGTTCCACTCCACTCAAGAAGTAAAAAAAAAAAATCAAAATCAAAAGCATTTGGGGTTTCCTCTGAGGAGGAGCTTAAGAAACCGTCAGTATTTTTAGTAAATTACAATGTTCTCACACTTTGCATGTTACTTATTTTTTCATAAGATTTCTGTTTCATATGTACTCCTTCTCTAATGTTAACTTTAATCATAGCTAAATAGTTACAACTGTATAGAGTGCTGCGGGAATCATCAACATTTTTGGTTTTCTGGTTCCCATGTCTCAAAGTCAATGGGTTTTTGGAATGCGTTTTTGGTTTCCTGAAATAATGTCTGCGCTTAACACAAACTTAACATTTTGTTCTACAACATAAAATACCTTTGTCAATATCCCACTTAAGAATTTTGAAGCTTTTACGTGTCCTAAAAAGCTATGTTTATTTGTGAAAAATGGAAAAAAACAAAACGCTTTTTTATGGAGGTAACCAGAGCGATGCTAACTGGAAGGTATGTTGGCCAATAAAAACACGCCATCCCTGCACCACTCTATAGAGGCAACAAATCAACTTAACGCTTACAGCATAAATAACATCACAAATTGATACACATTAATGCTTTTCTGAAAATATTTTTGCTCAGATTGTTGATTACTTTATGATGATCACTACCTATAATATGCTTTACTGATGTTTCCTATGTGATTGCAACTAACAACTATGGAAAATAAAAGCTGTATTTTTTAGTTTAGTGTTTTTTTATTTTTTATTTGTGAAAGAAAAAGTTTTTTTTAGAGTGTGTGGTGCCAACATGCTGGACTGTAACACACCGTCTTTCTGTATACTGGTCCACAGGCACCATTTCTGTTTACTTTCACTCTGTCTCCGAGGCTGGTTGGAGATGTCCACAATGTATCATGTCCGAAGACACATTAAGGACACCAAAGTCATGTCCTCTATATTTTATATTGGAACATTGGAGTTTTAGCGCTCTGAAGGAGAGCATATCTACTATAATGACACTGTACTACTAATTATGACATTTTCAAGAACATAAATTAAGTGCATTCTGGTAAATTGTACATTAAATACAGTATTAAAACGACTGAGGTACACTGGCAGTGTGGAGAAGGCTTTTATAACAGCGTTTGGACAATCATAATCGGCATGTAATTTCACATTTACATTGATAAACGAGAAAATATCTGAATTATTCACTGGCCTATTTTGGTGGCTATTCAATCCCAGTCCTGTCTGGTTTAAGGGAGGTCGGATTGTATTTGGGGAATGTGGACTTCTGACCATAGTCATTTCTAAAATTCTGGAAACATTTGAATCGACCCCTGAAATGTATATTTCCCATGGTAAAAGTCAAGAAAAGTCATTGTATTGTATATCTAAAAGAGTCATAGTTTAGTATCTTGAAAAAAGTCATAAAAAAGTCATGGAATAGCTTGTCAAAAAAAGTCATAAAAAGGTCATAGTATAGCATGTCGAAATAAAGTCATAGTATAGTATGTCATATGTCATAGTATTTGATGTAGCCAGCCTTTACACTAATATACCACATGATGGTGGTTTGGAGGCTTTAAACTTCTATCTCCAGAATCGGGGTGACGCAGCTAATCCACCTAATCAATTGATCACCGATTTAGCTTCTTTTGTCATGCATAAGAACTATTTTAACTTTAATGGAGATTTTTATTTTCAAGTCTCTGGTACCAGCATGGGCTCTATTTGTGCACCCAATTACGGCAATTTACTTATGGGTTTTTTCGAGAGAAATTTTGTCTTGAACCCTGAAAAGAATATACACTTGCCCAAAATTTTGAAAGGGTACAGATATATTGATGATGTGTTCTGTGTATATCAAGGTGACACTGGTGAACTGCAGGAGTTCCTTAAACTTTTGGATAGTTTTAACAGTAATCTGCAATTCACAATGGAATATAGTAATGAAAAGGTTCATCTTCTAGATATGTGGGTAATAAAGAATAATGGCACCCTATCAACCTCTTTATACCGGAAAGAAACTGACAAAAACACTCTTCTATTGGCAAACAGTTTTCATCCCACCCCACTCAAGAGGGGTCTCCCAAAAAGCCAAGTTTTTAGACTCAGAAGAGTATGTAGCACCACTGACGACTTCATGGACAAAGCTGAAGAAATGAAAGCCAGATTTGTCCAGCGAGGGTACCCTGTGGAATGGATTCAGAGGGCATATGAGTCTGCACTGAGTAAACCCCGCTTGGAATTACTGAAAAAATCTAAAAAAAAAGGAGAAAAGATTTTCTGTTACTTGCATCACTTCCAATTCCCCACACTCACATGCCATTCAATCAATTTTTAGAAATCACTGGCATATTTTAAAATCAGACCCCGAACTAGCCCCACGTTTTAATGATATGCCTCTTTTTGTGAATAAACGAGGAAAAAACTTGAAGGACCTATTGGTTCATGCAGATTCTGTACATTACAAGCCCCCTCTACTTACACAACAGAGACTGCTAAGCCCCCTACCCAATGGCAACTACCGTTGTGGTAGCTGTGCACAGTGCAATAATACATACAAAACCTACAGTTTTCATCACCCTCACACCAACAAAGTATTTCACATATAGAGTGTTATCACTTGTGCCTCCACACATGTTGTGTACATGCTATGTTGTCCATGTGGACTTGTGTATGTAGGTAAAACTACCAGAAAGTTCAAGCTGCGTATTAGTGAACACAAAAGTTTTATACGCAGAAATGACAGAGACTATCCTGTAGCGGTACACTTTAATGATAAAAGACACGATATATCTACTTTAAGGTTTTGTGGCATTGAAAAAGTCAGACTACCACCTAGAGGTGGCGACTTTGACTTGTTTTTAAAACAACGTGAGGCGTTCTGGATATTCACCCTACAAACCTTGTCTCCCAAAGGTTTGAATGATGAATTATTATTAAACGTAATGTTATGAAATATTTTTCAGATTTTTCCGATGCTCTATTCGATTTAATTTTATTTGTACTTATTTCAAACGTATAATACTCGTTCTTTATAATGTGACTGTAGAAGAAAACCTATGCAAACTCCTAAAAATCCTGTCCTATAAAAGAAAAGTATTGATCTTGGCATTACAGCCTTTCTATAATTTCCATAATTATCTTCTTCATGTGTTTTTTGATTGAAGACATTCCTCCTATATATTATGTATTATGTGTATGTTTTCATGTTGTTTGTAGGCTTTTAGTGCCACGATATGATGCAAATTTATTCTTTATTTGTTGATGGTTCCGATTCGTGGATGACTGATTGATGTCATGTGATTGGGGCAATCTGATTGGTCTACCAACCTATTTACGAACCCCAAGTTCTATTTAATGCATGCATCCTCATTTCCTTGTAAAATAACCTGATGAAGGTCTACGTACCGAAACGGTGTTACGAAAATATATTTATACGCAAGTGAAGAAGTATAGTATGTCGAAATAAAGTCATAGTATAGTATGTCGAAAAAGTCATGAAAAAGTCATAGTTTATAAGTCAAATTTTTTTGTAAAATAATCATAGTATAGCATGGTGTAAAAAGTCATAGTACAGTTTATAAAAAAAGTCATGAAAAAGTAAAGTATGTCAAAAAAAGTCATGTTATAACATGGCCAAATAGTCAAAGTATAGTATGTTAAAAAATCTATTAGTATGTAAAAAAAAAACAAATAGAACGTTGGAAAAAGTCACAAAAAAGTCATAGCTTAGCATGTCAAAAAATGTCATGCCAATTCGAAAAAGTCATGGTATAGTTTGTTTACAAAATCTGAAAAAGTATAGTATAGTATGTCATAAAAAAAACGTTATAGTATAGAATCTCCAAAAGACTTTAAAGAACAAACTCACAGTATAGTAGGTAGAAAAGTTCGTAAAAAGTCAAATCAAAAGTCTGTTAGTTTCAACTTTGTGCTTTTGTGATATTGGTCCGATGTGCAGCAGCAGGGCGGAGCTTCAGGGCTCTGCGGATTGGCGCAAGTTGTCCACAGCGGGCAGACAACGGCTGATTGACTGCAGTTCACTTTGGCTGCTGGATGATTCTGGATAATGTTACAACCAAACCTTTCTTCCTTTACCTGGAGTAAACAGGTACGATTTAATCTTCTTCAAACCTCCTCTCATATCTTCAAAATCATCGCAGCCAGTTTCCACAAAGGTGTTATTTGGATTAAGTGACCACATTCTGGGAATCTAAGATGTAACTTGCAAGAAAATATATTAAAACTTAATGAAGAGAAATTATTTCTGAAGTAAAACTATAACTGTTAATAGTGCAAAGCCAGAGTCCTGCATTCAAAATTGTACATAAACTGATGAGAAAGAAAGGCATTATCAGCACAACTTACTTACTTTTACTTGACGTCTACTTGAGCTTTCAAATGATGATGCTGGATAGTTAGTTAGGTGAGTCATTTTCACCTTATTTTAATTTTTACACCATTTACTTTCATGTTTCCCTTTGAAGTAGAAGTACGTAGCAAGTAGTATGCAATGCTTTGTTGCATATTTTTAAGTGCTTTGGGAAGCTTTTGTAAGTTATTTCATGGTACAATTAGTTAGAATAATAATATGATTTATACTTAAAAAAAAATTATGTTTGTTTTTCCTTTTTTAAACATCATTATAAATTATCAATTGATCGTTGCCTCTTAGGCCCAGGTTGCCTCCCTTGCAGAAAACTAATATTTGTTTTGTTCAAGACTTTATAATATAATGACTTGTTAGCAGGAAAAAGCACACAGTAATACCATTAATTATAGATGTATGATGGAGTAAAGTCTGGTGAAATAATATTATTATATTTATATAGAATTATATAACTGTGCATTCAACTATCACCACTGTATTAGTGACAGAAAAGGAGGCTTCATGCACTCTGTAGAAAAACCTCACTTTATTTGTAACACACACATCAAAAGTGTGTTCCCCACAGAAATGGAATATTTTAAACATACATGATACTTCGTGAACAAAATGACTAAAATGGAAGAGAGGTTGGATCTGTGCACGTCCCTGCTGGACAGCTTTTATGAAGTCACTGTAGATTCCTGCTCAGTTTGAAAAGGCACATCCATTACACATAATCTACATGATTCTCTATGACATTGCAGGTCATTCAACAAGGAAATAAAGGTTTGCAGGTCCGTTCCCTCATATCTGCAGCTCATCTGCCCAGTGGCTCTGTGGGAGATCAGAGGACCAATTAGTAAAACTAAAACTACATTCCCCTGTAATACTTATATCTAGCTAGGTAGAGCCACATTCAAATGACAAATATACTTTTATCAACAGACATATGGGTATATGGTCTACAACCTGGGACGCAGCCGGTGCAAACTCCTCCAGGTCTCCGAAGCAGCGGTGTTTATGACGGATGAGACTCCCCCACAGCACAGAGCGACGGCAGGCCGGACATTCACCCTCCACAGGCAGGAGGTGGGACGGCTCCGACTTCAGGAAATGTTTGGCGAGGCAGATCACATGACTGCTCATTCCACAGGACGGGTGGAAACAGCTCAGCTTCTCTGACACCTGCGGAAAAGAAGAGATAAAGATGTACGGACCGACAGTTTACTTTACTGCCTGAAACTAACTGGAACCCCAAAGGGCAAACAAAGAAAAATGATTTGTGAGGAATCAAAAAGACAACGAGTGTAACTCATAGATATGCCCATAGACTGTAGGTGTAATCGGCAAATTGCCATAAACCAACCTCCACCATGACGAGGAGGGATTGTAATTAACTGTAAACTCACATCTCATTTTCATGGACTATTTTATTGCCTTAGTACAAGCCCTGTTAAGGAACAAGTCAAGTATTACACGATTATTATAAAGAATCAAAGGTTGAGTATCCTGTAAACTATTTGAATTGGCTGCAAAATATTTACTCAAATGAAGATTCTTAAGACTTCCTGTTTCTAAAGCATCTAAAAGTGAATTGGCCTTCTTTGAAAAATCCCTAAACGTGAAATTTTTGCTTTAATTGTTTAACTATTTGTGACAGACACGTGATCGCCCACGCCAGGTTAACCCGACCGAGAGCCGTGACCAAATCCCTCAAGCACCGACTTTGATTACGTAACTTTCTGTTGAGTGCACCTCGTGCAGGCTGCACTACGGTGAGTATGAACTAAGCTTTATTAAACATTAGCATTCTAACATGCTTACAATTCATTAACTATTAACTATACTAGCTAATTTCCTTTCTTTCTTGGAGTGAGATGTTCAGACGGATATAAATATCAATCTTGTGTATGTGTGGTTAGAGCTGAAGTCAGGAAGAGGTTAGCCTAGCTTAGCATAACGGCTGGAAAACAGCTAGACTGGCTCTGTGCAAAGCGAAAAAGCAAAGTTAATCTGATCTAGTCACGTGTCATGTGTAATCTGTTCAAATGTAAACAAACAAATACAAAAAAACTATTTGTGGTTTCAGGTAGAGTTTTGTGTTAGAACGATTTCGTGAGGAAAAGTCGGATGCAGACAGTGACTGTGCAGCTTCCTGGAGTCTTGTTGTCAGTGAGGTCCTTTACTCACCAACTGTATCTGGCAACCCACACCGTAGCCGTAACCGCTACACGGAAGCACTGTGTGAATGAACCCAGCACATCAACCCTCCTGAGATAGCTACATTTCACTCTGTTTATGTACAGGTCAGGTTAAAGATATTTCACAAAATATTGTTGAACTGTTCGTTTAATAAAATAGCGTATCTTCAAATATTTAATAATCAGAAGACTTTACCTTGACCAGCACTTTACAGAGAAAACATCTGGATGTCTCCTCCTCATCATCCTCCTCTCCTGCCAACTGCAGCTTCTTCTTGGCTCTCACACTCCCAAAAGCTATAGGGATGTGCAGCGGTGGCTGCAGGCCGGGCTCAAAGTCCATCCTGTACTCCTGTTTGAGCCAGCGGGCGAGTGGGACAGACGCCTGGAGGAGTGAGGGTGCTGCCACGCCCACTCAAACTGACAAATAGAATGATGATAGTTAGAAATATTCTTAGTTATAAAATCTAAATAATGGAATAAATAGTTTTTCTTCAAACAAATGAATACTATAAATGCAAATGAGCAGAGTGAGAAAAAGGACACCAGGAATTGAATGTTTAAGGGACATAGTTTGCACTAATAAATCTTCTTTGGATCAACCATTTGCTAGATTTATTTTATGTACTATTTATGTTTTAAAAGAGCATGTAAAAAGGCCCACAGACACTTTTTATAAAGCAGCCTAAGATTTCCAGGTGAGTTGAAGTCTGGAAAGCAACAAGAAACCCTGTTCAGGCACTGACCCAATGTCTGTAATGTAGACTGTTGAATAACAAAAAAACCTTTTCTTCCAAAAAGCTATTGAAACTGAAACCCTGAATGTTGTTTCATCAGTATCTGCAGAATCTGAGTGAGAAGACGCTTAAAATTGAGGTGATCTGGTCTTACTATTTAGCATCATCCACATGCATCATGTAGAAGCTCAATCTGCAAACACAGTATGTACTACTACTCGTTACTGTACAAATATATATTTTTGTGTGTGTGTGTAACTTGATATGGAGATCTAGAGCAGCAAATGTGAGAGTGAAGAGATGAACTTCTTTTTGATCAAATATTTCTAAGAACCATTGAGCCACAGGATTAAACTCAAGATCTAATATTGGAACTCCCTTTGTCCTTCTTTGCCCTTTCTGTTTTATCAAACTCTTTCTAAACTAGGTAGGAAACACAGTTTGTATTTATTGTAACTTATGTTTTACAATAACTGTCCACCATGTCTTAACATTGATTCTATAAGGACCTAAAGTATAAATGCTGCTTTCACACCCTGACCATAACAGACATTTCAAGTGAATACTATTGATCAACTTTGTCACATCAAAAAACATGTTCATCCTTACACGAAGGGCAGCAATATCCGAGGGAAAGCCATGTATTATGAGGACCATCTCCCTGAACAAAAATAAGGAATATAACTGAATATTACTAATAATGTAATAACACATCGCTCATCATGTAATATAGTAGAGTCAAATGAGGTCATGACATGAGGTCATGGAGGGCATTGGTTGCCCCGTCGCTCAGAGGTCCCTGCGGCCGATCGACCCGGTCACAGCTTTTTTCTGTCCTGGCCCCACAGTGGTGGAATGAACTCCCCACTGACGTCAGGACAGCAGAGTCGATGCCCATCTTTCGGCGCAGGCTGAAAACTCACCTCTTCAAGAAGTACTACCCTGAGCTTTCCGCTTAGCACTTATTGTATTCGTATTAGTTGTTGCACTTATTGTATTCGTATTAGTTTGTTGCACTTATTGTATTCGTATTAGTTTGTTTCTGCACTATACTTTTGCTCTGGTTTATGCTTTTAGATGCTCGTTTAAGAAAGGAGATGCACTTATGACTTCTGGTGACTAGTAGTTCTCTTGAATACCTATGTTGAATACATTTATTGTAAGTCGCTTTGGATAAAAGCGTCTGCTAAATGACTGTAATGTAGTGCAATGTCATACCATGGTCCTCTTCCACTGGTCCTCTTGGCTCCCCCTCTGTGCCGTCCGGTGTTGTGTTGTCCAATCCTGCGCTCAGGGTTCACCGTGAAGCCGATGTAAATACGGCCTTTGAATTTGGGATTGGTGCAGTACAACATGTACACACCAAAGAAGCTTTCTACCTCGACAACCATTGCAGAAGGAGATTAGCGGGGTATTATTATGCAGCTCCTGCTTTAACGTTAGATAGAGCATCCATGGAATAAGTAATGTTAGCATAACACGATAAAATACATTTTAGTTTTTCTTCATTGTTTTAAGATTATGTGGAAATGTTTTGTTTTTCCTTAGTTTTTAAAGAATCAAATATTCTGTCCTCTGTCTGCTAGGGATTTAATTTTTTAAAAGAAGGGAAGTTACCATATCCATAACGTTACAGGTGATTATACTGAGTGTGTCTGCATTATTAATGATCACAAAGGGAAAATTACAGGAATGTTAGTCAGGGATTATTAAAACTTTGTCAAAAATAATTGCACTGATTGCTGTTCCAACTTGATTGCCTCTGTCTCTGTCATACAATATGTAGCTGTGTTTTCATAGAAATGCACGGATAGACTGTCCATGTGGGTCAGTAAGGAGTCTGGTCTGATCCTGATAGACCTAGAATGAGTTATATAGACAAAGCATCTTAGGAGTCCATCTCTCCTCCCTCGCTAGGTCTACTCTAATACACTTTACTGCCGAAAATATTAAAAAGGAAGGAAGGAAAGTTTGACATTTTGGGAAATACGCGTATTAACTATTGTAGCTGTTTTCAGTCTTTATGCTAAGCTAACAGTCTCCTGGCTCTAGCTTAACATTTAATGGACTGATATCAGTGTGATATGGAGCTTCTTGTTTAACTCTGGTCAAGAAAGCAAATTAGTGTATTTTGCATAATGTTGAACTGGTCCTTTTAAATATGCACCTAAGTGGATCGAGCCCAAAAAAGTTCTGTTAAGAAAACCGACCCGATGTCCATTCACTAGCTGCTCTGCAGCTTCTGATCTTTATGTTGAACAGATGAGGCACATTTGTGATATTTGGCTATATGTTAGCGATCCAGTCCATCCCCGTGGAAACGTCCCTCAGTGACTGTCAGCTTCTGCAGTCGTGGTAGAGTAGAACCGCTGGACCTGCAGCTGCAGTTTCAGATTGTGTCCATTGTGGTGGAAGTTGGGCGAATAAGGGAGACCAACAAAGATAAATGTATCTTTGTATATTTATAAGCTTTTGCGCAAAAGGACCGAAACCAACAAAGTGACAGTCAGCGGATGCCGAGGAATCGGTCCTGAGTGCATCTTCACCAGGGTTTTTATATGCATAAGAACAAAGAGTCAATAGTTACATTCAATGAAGGGATAGACATACTTAATATAGAACAAAGAGACATCGCTTAATAAAGAACAGGAAATTTCCCAAATGAAGGCACACTCTTGTCTCAGACACACATCAAACGGTTAATGTGCAGGCTAGGCTATATTTCAACCTTCCATCATTTGGCACTCAGTGTGGTATACAGATCAGGCATTGTATTAACAAGATAAGAGATAAGATAAGATAAGATAAGATAATCCTTTATTAGTCCCGCAGCGGGGAAATTTGCAGGCTTACAGCAGCATAGGGTAAAGTGCACACAAGAGACATAGTAAAAGAAAGACAAGATAAAAATAAAAATGAAATAAAAAAACAAGTAACAAAGACAGTTCATTAAAGGCAAGTACAGTTCAAGCGGATCCAGACATCAGAGGTTTAAGTATAAAGAAAGCCAGACATCAGGGGTTCAAATATAGTTCAAGCGGATAAGGGAGCCGGTCATGCCAGGCCACAAAAACAGTATAACACAGAGAGTCACACTTAATACAAAGGTTATACATTAAATTATCATTTTTTCCTCTACACCTCCCCCTTTTGATCATACATGATCACTTAAGTAGTAGATAAAAAAAAAGATAAAAAGGTATTAGATCATGACTATTAGTAACATATTAAATGTTGTAATAAACATTAGTAAATCAAAACATCAGTAAAACAGTGACAATAGTAATCAAAGTAATATATGCCGTAAAAGTTTATACAACTCACAGGTAATTAAGCATCAGTGATATCAAGTCGTTAAGATTTACGATAACATGTCATCAGTCCCGTGAGGGAAAACATCTCTTAACAAAATGAGACATAGGCATCTTTGAGCAACAACAAAAGATGCAAAAATTAATGATATCAAAGGTTAATCTCCGTTCACATACACAGATTCTTCCGTAACATTAGACGTGACATTAGACCATTCACGTCGCCATGTATGGATAGCAGCATCAGCACGGTCACGCCTGCTTTCTTCTATCACCTGTATCAAGGTCATTTGATGTGAGACAGATTTATCTATAGCACGCATTATCAAGCCTCTGACCATTGGAATAACACAGCAACCTAAAAGACATAGTATTGCTAAAGTTGGGGCACAACCCATCAGACCAGAAACAATGAAGGATTTCCATCTACCCAATGTCCTATCTACCCAATCCCACATAGAGGTATCAATTCCTGAATTGGCCCGTAACTCATACCCGTACGTCTTTGGTTTGGTGAGCTGGAGTGGATCTGCGTGGTCTTAATTTAGCTACGTTTGTCCCATTGTTTGAACTTGAGGGTGTCTTAGTGTTCTGTGATGCGTGTTGTGCTTTGTGCCATAACAATGGGATAACAATTAGTACAGCCAGGGTAAGAAGGAAACACATTGTACCGCGCAGGCCACAAAAACCTGGGTGTCTGAATGGATGCCATGGAGGTCCTTGTGGTGGCGCCATCTTTGACGCGCGAGTTAACCTCCTACCACACTTATTTATGCGTGACCTTCTTGCAGTTTGAGAAACTCGGGTTACTACCCTCCTCTCTCTCCCCAGCCACACAAAATAAGTGAGGTGATTGGCTCACAACACGGTCTCCGATGCGTTCGTTGGTAGCTTGGCACGCTACTTTCCACCTGTTCCAACAGATGGTTGGAAGTCGTCGGGTTCCGGGACGCGCTTGCAGTGGCTGGCGTGGATCCAAGGGATTTTACCAGCAACCTTTACGCCGGTCTGGGTGATCAGGAGGACCTGGAACGGACCTTGAAACCGCCGCTGCTTCCAGTGTTTTCTCCTGAAGTCATCACCACCCAGTCACCAGGCTTGAAGTTGTGTTGTGGCGTGTCAGCTGGCGTGGGCAGTACGGCTTTTACCTGTGAATGGAGAGCTGAAAAGGAGGCTGAGAGACTTATACAGTAATTCAACATGTTGTCATCATACAGTTTAGAGTCTAAAGAAGTAGTCCCTGGTCTAAGCCCTGTATTGGGAGGCCTCCCATAAACTACCTCAAATGGACTCAAACCATGTTTGTTTCTGATTCGCGTGCGCATGTGGAAAAGCACAAGAGGAAGTGCTTTTATCCATGTCAAACCAGTTTCCTCACAACATTTGCTGAGTCTTGCTTTTATGGTGCCATTCTCTCTTTCAACAGCACCGCCACTCTGTGGATGGTAAGAGCAATGATATTTAAGGTCATAACCAAGAAATTCAGACATTTCTTTCATAGCTTGATGTATGAAAGCTGGACCATTATCACTGCTGAGTTTAGTGGGAATTCCCCACCGTGGGATGATTTCCCTGAGGAGAACCTTGGCCACTGCACCTGCATCCTGTTTGGAAGAAGGGAAAACTTCAACCCATTTGTTGAACATATCCACCAACACCAAACAATATTTCTTTCCTTCACATAGTGAGAGTTCTATGAAATCCATCATCCAGTATTCAAAAGGGCTTTGGGGGGGGGGATGACCGTGCTGCGTAACCTTAGGAGCTCCAGCAGCGTTGTGTGCTGCACATGTGACGCACCTTTTACAGTAATCAGAGGCAAAAGTTGAAAACCCTCTGGTATACCATTTAGCATTTATGGCTATACTCATTCCTCCTTTGCCTACATGGTCTTTCCCATGTGCTAGTTTAGCATAGAATGGAAAGACTGCACGTGGCAAACATGGTTTTGAATCAGGTCCGAGCCAAATTTTGTTAGAAAATGTGGCTCCAGCTTTTGACCATAACGCCTTCTCTGCGGCGGTAGCCAGTTGTTGGATGGTGGGGAGATCAGCACATGGGTTAATGTCAGGCTGTGAGGAGGAAAAGAGGATGTGAAACATGTCACCATCAGCAGCAGCAGCCTTTGTGGCTGCATCTGCAGAAGTGTTTCCTACTGAGACAGGGTCAGAGTTGTTAGTGTGAGCATCACATTTCATCACAGATACTTTTGCTGGCAACATTATAGCAACCAAAAGATCAGAAACAAGGTGGTGATTAGCTACAGGTTTTCCAGAGGAGGTGAGGAAACCTCTGTGTCGCCAAAGGGCACCAAAGTCATGAACCACTCCAAACGCATTACGAGAGTCTGTGTAGATGTTTGCTGTTCCGCCCTCAGCGTGTTTGCATGCTTCGGTGAGTGCTACTAGCTCTGCAGCTTGTGCTGAAAAATGAGATGGTAATTTGCCCGATGCTACAATTGCGTGTAGAGTGACAACAGCAAAACCTGTTTGATTGACGCCTGTTTTGTCTCTCGATGCAGAACCATCCACAAACAACTCAAGGTCAGCGTTTGGGAGAGGTGTATCTGACAGATCAACCCTTGGCGAACACTCCTCCTCCAGAACCTGCACACAGTCATGAACGTTTTCTGAGTCATCGCCATCTTCCTGTGTTGGGAGAAGAGAAGCAGGATTTAGAGTGGAACAGCGTTTGATCGTGACGGTGGGCATTTCCAACAATGTGGTGTGATATCTCAACCAGCGCTGCGCAGACAAATGCGATGTCTTTTGTGTGTGCAGAATGTGAGCTACAGCGTGTGGTACCATGAGTATGAGCTCAGAATAGCCTACTAAATCTCTAGAGGCTGTTACTGCCTTCTCTGCAGCTGCTACAGCTCTAAGGCAGAGGGGCAGACCTGCTGCTACTGGATCCAGTTTTGTAGAAAAATAAGCAACAGGTCTGAGTTTATCCCCATGTTTTTGGCAGAGGACAGAAGTGGCATATCCACCCTTTTGATCAATAAACTGTACAAATGGCTTATTTGAATTTGGTAAGCCAAGTGTTGTGAGCATTTATGAGTGCACTCTTCAAATCTACAAAGGCCTTTTGTGCTTCTGGGGTCCATGTGATTTTGCCATGGGCTGTCAATTTTTGCCATGGACAGTAGCTGAGAGGGGTGCCTCTCGTTCTGAATAGTTAGGGATCCACTGTCTACTCTGTCCTGACTGTGTAAGCTTGTGATGTGTGGGGGTTGTTGTCACCAAGGGATTTAAAAAGCGGTCGCAACTGACTTTGTCCGCAATATGACTCAACACTTTGTTACTGGCAGAGGAAAGTTTTGGAGTGCCGCAATTCGTTTGGGAGAGAGGGATTTGCCCTCTGCTATGATCACATGTCCCAGATATGTTATCTTTGTCTGGACAAATTGCAATTTAGACAAGCTGGCTTTGTGACCGCTGTTAGCCAGAAATGTTAATAGCTTAACTGTGTCTGTTTTGCATGGCTCCTCTGAGGGGCTGGCCACCTGATGGAAATTCAAAATTTTGCAAATTTAGGCTCAGCTGCTGATGAAAATACTTTGGACTTTCCGAGTACCCTTGTGCACATCTTGTCCAGGTGTAGCTACGCCCCTGAAAGGTGAATGCCAACCAATATTGACTTTCAGGATGGACGGGTACGGAGAAAAATGCATTGGCCAAATCAACAACCGAAAAATGAGTTGCGTCTGGTGGGATGAGAGACAGAATGGTATGTGGATTGGAAACCTCAGGCGCGAGCGGGTGCACTGCTGCATTTACTGCTTGCAGATCTTGTACAAAACGTCATTCTGTTGGTTGATCCTCATCCCCGATTTTCTTAACAGGAAATATTGGAGTACGTACTGGTGAATCATTACATGGGACAATTATGCCCGCTTTGAGTAAAGATTTAAACACCGGTGTGATGCCATCTATGGCTTCTTGTTTTAAAGGATATTGTTTCAGACAAGGCCTGTAGTCTGATTTTGGATGAATTACCAAAGGTGTTGCATCTTTCATAAGTCCAACATCGTACTTATGTTTTGCCCAGAGGCAATCCGGCACCTGTGTTAATTCAGCTGGCATGCTTTCAGTTGTCATGACTGTGTACACAGATGAACCACGTGGTTTGTTCTCTAACAGTTCTACTGTTCTTTTAACTTGCACTGTAGATGTGATTACTGTGCGATGTACATCACCGGTTTCACTGTACTCTGTCCTAGAGTCCCTTGTTCTGCAGAAATCTGAACACATGGACCCAGATCCTGCCATTTCCATGCCAGCTGCAGGACTGATTGAACAAAGGGACGGGCACCAACAACCACTCCACACATTCATCATTCCTCTTTACGACCTGATACAACAACTTGTTCTTGATGGCAAAATGAGGGTATGTGATCAGACCTACCCTCGATGGCCTTCCCGTCCACCACGGTCACCTGCTGGAGAGCACTCGCCAGGTTGGGATCTCCAGTTGGGCTGTTCCAACCGTCCCGATAATGAGGCAGGCTCTGGCGTTGCCTCATGGTCCATCGGGAACAGACACTCGCTCTCCCCTGCCTCCCTGTCCTGTGTCCCTTCCTTCGATAGGAGGTTCAGTTGAAGACCTGGGATGCAGGCTTTGCCAGCGAGATGTGTGGGGGTTGTTGTCTGAAAAACTCGCATGGAGGGAGTTATTTTCCCAAGATTCGGTTTCGGGCACCAGAGAGAGTAACAGAAACAACAGCAACTGACTTTGTCCAGTAAATATGTGTCAAACTCAACCTCTCCGGCTTTTCAATTACCGCACACCAATCTTTCTCAAAGTCTGTGTCTTTTCCTTCACTGACATGTGCTGTGTAGTGCAGTCCCTGTGGTGTCATGTAACTCCCTGCTTGTGTGCTGTGTGTGTCCTGTGTGTGTGTGTGTGTGTGTGTGTGTGTGTGTGTGTGTGTGTGTGTGTGTGTGTGTGTGTGTGTGTGTGTGTGTGTGTGTGTGTGTGTGTGTGTGTGTGCAAATGACATCAATTCTTCTGAAGTATGCGTGAGTGAGTTATACAATAGTTGCCATTCATAGACATAGAGCAGTTCTAAATTTTCTATAACTTTCATCATGATACATTGTATATATAAACATGATACACACACACCGAGAGCAGTTCAATAAGGTGCTTTATTCAAGATAGACGAATAAATGTCACCAGGGTGGGGAAAAGGGTAATCCAGAGTCCGTAGTCCGTAGTCCAGGGTCATCACCGGGAGGGTTCTCACACAAAGCGGTCGGTACACAAATAATCTTCAATGTTCAGCGTTGGCCACACACAGTTCGCAGAGGCTCACGCAGAGGCACTCCATAGTAGGTCCCTCCATGTGGTTGCATGCTCCCTTTTATCCCCAAGCACTCCTGCCTAATGCACCTCATGCATCGTTAAGGAGGCAGTCCCTGTAAAGCTTGGGGGTGGAGTTCTATACATACCTCCCCTCAATCACCACCCCTCCCGTGCCACAATATATAAACATGTGTTTTAGGAATCTGCTTTGAATTCCTTTTTTTTTTTGGGGGGGGTTATTCTGGTGTTATATTTGTGTCTTTATCTCGTATTTGAGTCTCTGTCTGCTTTAAAAGTGTGTGTGTGTGTGTGTGTGTGTGTGTGTGTGTGTGTGTGTGTGTGTGTGTGTGTGTGTGTGTGTGTGTGTGTGTGTGTGTGTGTGTGTGTGTGTGTGTGTGTGCATTACCTCATCATCCTGCTTCGCCCCGGGTGGCTCCTGCTCCTCTGGGGTCCGCCCATCGCCACCGTTTCAGCTTGAGTCCATCTTTTCCTCAGCTTTTCTCCCTTCTCTCCCATCTCTCCTGGGGTGGGGGCACTCATTCGCCCAATGTCCTTTTTCTCGGCAGTGAAACATTTTTCTGGGTGGCGTTTTGGAACATGCCTCTGCCTCGTCCTCGCCTTTGTCCTCGTGCCCCACTCGTCATTGCATTGTACGTGGTCAGCTGGGCCTCGTCCAGTTTCTCCTGTTTCTTTTTCTTCTTTAGTGCGTCCTGACGTTTTTGGACGTCTTCTTCATGCATGTTGCAAAATATCTGCTAAGCCGCAGGATTTCCAGGTGATGCAGGAGCGGCGACAGGCCTCTGCCAGTGAGGGGTGCATTCTGCTTAGAAAAAAGGCTTTTCAAGTTTGATTCATAAGCTGAAAGTGGGGATCCTCCCATTGCATTTGGGCGCTCCATGCCGCTGTGACAGTCAAAGGCAAAAGTGAGGCGCGCCAGCAATGCGCCCACAGCCTCGTCCGAGCCCTGATGCATCAGTTCCAGAGCGGTCATATCTTGTGCAACTGGGAATGCGACCTGGACCGCTGTGCAGAGTGCTGTAATTGAGTCTCGGTATTCTTGGTTGGCATTATCATTCCATGTGGGACTTTTCATACGCAGAGGCATTCTGGCTTCAGTGAAATAGCCCCTGATTTTGTGATAATGAGTCCCAAAGTTCTTTTGCAGCACCCTGTGTACTTCCCTCGTGGTTGGCCTATAGTCTCTGCAAAAATGTTCAAATTCTTTTACCCACTGAGTGGAATTCTTTTCTGGCCGGGGCAGGTGAGCGACGGCGTCGATTAGGTCTGCCTCTGTCCAAGGGCGATGGACCAATATCACGCCTTCGGGTCCCGCTACTTCCACCATTGGGCACAGCAGTTCAGTGCAGGGTTCTGTCGGAGGGGGCCTGGTGTCGTGCCAGACTATCTCCTCCTTTTGTTGGCTCTCCAGTTTTACCCTGCTCCTGGTGTTGTTCGCTGGCCCCTGCCTGATGTAGTGGAGCCATCTCCGGCGGTGGTGCGGTGGCTGTTGGAGGCGGAGGTGTCGGTGCTGGGGGTACTGGGTTGTATGGTGGCGGTGGAGCGGAGTCCAGATCAGGATGCACCTTCCCAGGGTTCAGCTCGGACAGAAGAGGAAATTGTTGGTTAATATTTTGTGTTTGTGATTTTTGTTCTTTCTTTCCTTTCTCCTCTTTTTTATTCTGACCTTTTAATTGCCGTGTTTCTCTTCTCTGACATTCATCCTTCCACATTACATACGTTTTCCAATCTGCCTTAAAGGGTGCAAATCCCCTTCTCTGTTTCTTTGAAAATGCTTCATATTTCTCACAATCACTCTCTTCTTTTCTCTCTAGTCTCTCCTTCAGTTGTGTTAATTGTCTGTCACTCAAGAACAGCCTTCTTCTGGGAATCCCAGTTCCACCCACCCACCAAACTGCCTACAACTGCCAGGATATCTTTCTTTCATAAAATGACACAATGGTGACAATTTATTTGGATCTTTTGGTTCCAGCTCCGAGCATTTATGTTGTTTACTTTGCAAAGATCCCATTCTCTAGTCCTAACTTTCCCTGTTAGTTAACTAAGACACGTCTGTCTACGACTTAAGTGCTTCTGTTTAACCTTGGAAGTCCAGTTAAACACCACACAGTCCGGGTGAGAGTTGCTAGCCCCGGACCTCCCTGCTTCACTGCACTGCCGGCGCAGAAGGAGAGGCTTTTAACTAAAGTGCACTTCTACTCATTTATTTGCGCATTTCAAATGTTTCCCTTTTAAACAATTTAAATTCTTTCTCACCGTTTTGGTTGCACGCGTTTTGGTTCTTGTCCTGGCGGGGATGCGATCGCTGGCCGGGAACAGCGTCTCACCCCTCGGGGGAATCTTTTATTCAGTGCACTTTTCTGTTGTTCCAACGGAGTCCAGATCAGTCGTCGCATCCCATCCTCGTCGCCAAGTTTGTGGTGGAAGTTGACCGAATAAGGGAGACCAAACAAAGAGAAATTTAAGAACAAAGAGTCAATAGTTACATTCAATGAAGGGATAGACATACTTAATATAGAACAAAGAGACATCGCTTAATAAAGAACAGGAAATTTCCCAAATGAAGGCACACTCTTGTCTCAGACACACATCAAACGGTTAATGTGCAGGCTAGGCTATATTTCAACCTTCCATCATTTGGCACTCAGTGTGGTATACAGATCAGACATTGTATTAACAAAGACAGTTCATTAAAGGCAAGTACAGTTCAAGCGGATCCAGACATCAGAGGTTTAAATATAAAGAAAGCCAGACATCAGGGGTTCAAATATAGTTCAAGCGGATAAGGGAGCCGGTCATGCCAGGCCACAAAAACAGTATAACACAGAGAGTCACACTTAATACAAAGGTTATACATTAAATTATCATTTTTTCCTCTACATCCATTAGTTGGTGACACGAGGGACCTCCCTGCATGTACAGTTATCCACAGTGTGTGAGCACTTTTACCTGTTGTTTACGTCCTGTGCCAATAAAGACTGATATATGTCTAAGTGTCTGTGTGTGTTTGTGCGTATATATATGTGTATATACAACAGCATACGTCATCCTTTCTCCCAGGACCATAAGCAATTTATATGAAGCTTAGCGAAAGTTCATTCAGGAAGACTAGCTTTACACTCCTGTTCATTCATATACTCATTCACTCTGTTCCCGTGAATACTATATCAGGTGATTGGGGGGGGGTTTACGTAAAAAATGCACCAACCAGTTTCGGCCACGGTTTCCTTTAGCCAATCACATCATTGCTGTCAAACTTTAAACATATGCTCTCTGCTGCGGTCAGTTGTCATTTCAGCATGTTTCAGACGTGACCCTCCTCCACCCCAGTCACCGCCAGTCGTCAGCACAGGCAGCATTAGGATTGCAGGAAGTCCCTTCATCATCGTCAATCGTGTCTGTACCTAGACTGTGGTTGTGCCACCTGCTGTGGCCCTGCTGACACCCACTGCTACTCCCATTATTATTATTATTAGTCATATTACTATTATTATTCCCTGTACCATTACTTAGGCTTTGCTTCCACCCTGAAGCCCTTTTTGCTTTCTCGCCTCGCAGGTTTCCACAAATCATTGTGGTAACTGGACCGTGGTCGTGCCTCCTGCGTGACCCGGCTGACACCCACTGCTGCTTCGATTGTTATTATTAGTCATATTAGTTATAATATTTCCTATATTATTATTTAAATTCTACTATATTCATTGCTGCTGTTATTATAAGTAGACATCATTTTTTCCTTCGTTACTCTGCTTACTACTCTGATTATATGAATAATTTATGTCATATACATTGAATGTGTTGTAACTTTGTTATGATGTTCATTCTGTACACATGACATCTATTGCATTCTCTCCATCCTGGGAGAAGGATCCCTCCTCTGTTGCTCTCCCATAGGTTTCTTCCCTTTTTCTCCCTGTTAAAGGTTTTTTTAGGGGAGTTTTTCCTGTGCCGATGTGAGGGTTCTGGGACAGAGGATGTCGCATGTGTACAGATTGTAAAGCCCTCTGAGGCAAATTTGTAATTTGTGATTTTGGGCTATACAAAATAATCTGAATTGAATTGAATCATCATCACCACCACCAGTGTCTGGACTCCAGGAGGAATTGTGCTTCGCTGATCTCAGCTTTGGGCCCCTCTGATATACGGCCTGGCCATGGAGTCCAATAGCCAAAGACTTTGTACTATTCATTCTTATGCATGTGTAATAAATGATTGTTAAATTTTATTGAAGTCTCTCCTGATTGAAATATAATAATTATATATATTTTTTTTACATAGCTTGCTTACATATATGCACCTGTTTAGATATGTGGAGAAAATACAACTTACTTGCAAGAAAGCATGAATCTTATTTAGAACAATGTTGTTTTCACAGATGAAACAAACTAAACTAAAACGGTCCTGGTAAGAACTTTTTTTCCGACCTAAAAAAACCTAATTTTGAAAATGGATCAGGAGAATAGTTTTTCTCACTTGCAACTCAAGACTTCCATAAATATGTGTTTAGTTGGCAGATTTTTGTAGACATGGAACCAAAGTTAAATTAGCCACCACTCATTTATTTACAATACATTTTGACATAAAATACAATCTTATGTTAAAATAAAGATAAAATGAAATTGATTTACATAAAATGTACAATACTCAATGATTACAACATTGTGTACTGTAATTATTTTATATTCTCTACTTTTAAATTATGGCTAATAATATTGCACTGTGTTTATTGTTATGCAGCAATCACTTAACCAAATCCTTTGTATGTGTAACGTACTTGGCAATAAACCGTTTCTGATTCTGATCTCAGCCAATCATGATCCCCGTTTTAAACAGTCATATTCCCGTGACAGACAGACAGACGCGGGGTGGGACCGACAAGGCAACTTCCATGGGCGGGACTCGAACACCCAAATCAACAGAGTTATTGCAAAACATCGGATCAGCAGCCTCGGACCGCTGAAACCTTTAAAATAGGGTTAAGTTATCGCGGATATCGTGACCATGGCAGGTAAAACAATGATTTGTTAATACATGAATTCTCATTTTTGAAGTCGAAGGTGAGGAAAGAAGCACATTGAGATCTATGTAGTTTGTTGTTTTCCACTTGAGATACTGAAGCTGATTTCCGCTGCACGACGCTCGTGCGTCTCTAAATGTCAGCATGTCAGACGTGAGAGTAAGAGCAGAGTTGTCTGTTTGCAGATGAAGCAGCAGTTGTGGAGGGAGGCATCAGCCAAGCTCAGAGCCCTCTGGTCGCAGTCAGCTTCCAGAGAAACGTCCGGAGGAAAGAGAAGTACCTGGAGGCTGAACCCAAAGCTCTGGGGGTGCAGTGTGTGTCCGTCCGCGTGTCTGTCCGTCTGCGTGTCTCTTTAAAACTATACATACCACGAGTTCTGTAACTTCAATACAAAGTATCTTCTCTGCTGTCCCCAGATCACTCAGATTGGCACGAGTGTGTTTCAGATCACCTGTGTGGGTATGTTTATGTCCAAAGACTTTCTTCATTTGCACGCTGACGTACCTTTCATGATTTCATCTCTGCTGGTAAGCGCGTGTTTCAGATATTATACCTAAGATCAACAGTAGATGATGGAAATGTTGTAAATTGATTATGTCAGGTATCTAAAGGGCCAGTCCAGTGATTCAGTATTGTACTTCCATAAAAATCAAATTAAAAAAATGCATCCTACAATTCCCATAATGCAACCAGTGGCACATTTTCTTAAGATCTTTTTAAAGAAATGTCATTATTACTAAAGCTCCAGAGATACTTTCTGGAAATCTTTTTCATCATTATTTTACTGGGCAAACTTTCTTCGCCACTTGAACAGTGGTGAAGAAAGTATTAAGTATTATTCACTTCTTCCTCCAGAGCCCCAGAAGACATTAAACAACTGATATCTCAGGCTGGGTCGGCCTAACCCTGGCAATTTTACTTATATTAATATAATTTTATCCACAAAGAGTTAATTAAACGAGTATCCAGAAAATATATATCATGATATTAAGTTATATACCTTGAAAGCAGATTTTATTTACTCATTTCTACTCCTACTTGCCAACATATTTGGAATGTCAATTGTTTTTATTTCATTCGACTAACTAATGTCCATTTGCTCTCCTAGTTGTAGTCAGGCCAATTTTTTCATCCTAATGTGGTTTGACTGTGCTGTCAACTGGTGGCACTCTGGTTGGACGCTGAAACCTTTGGTTTGTGTGATGTGTGTTCTTTTCACAGCTGATAATAGCTGGGAGTTTGGCTGTAGCAGCTCAGAACCTCCATCTGCCAACGGTGAGTTACCCGGCTGGAGAGGAGACACCATCATAATCACCAATCCCACATAAGCAATGTACAGTATGATGACAACTACTGAATACAGATCCAGGCCTACTGCCTTCAGAAACCAGAACATATCTCATCCTCAGTCTCAACTTATCAAATAATGGTTAGAGCCCTACGCCTCAAACTATGACGCATTGCCATCTAGCGCCACCTTTGGACGCATCAGGGACTGCGTTTCAGTTTTCACTCATTGCATGCATAGTGTCTTTTCAAAATAGACTTTCAGTGTAGGTTTATTTAGTTTTAGGTTTGCATGAACAAGACTACTTTTGTTAGGTTTAGAAAAGATCATGGTTTGAATTAAAATAAGTATGTTTGTAGCGTAAAATGAGTCAGTTTGTTATGTAACTGGAGTGAGTTAAGTGCGTAAGTTGTTTTAAAAAACTTCTGTAAAGTAAGTCAACATTGACTTGATTTCCCACTGGACATGAACAGGGGTCTCCTGTGTGTGAAAATCCTGTTTGTTTGACCCATCCAACCTACACAGACTTTCTGGCTCTTTATACTAGAACACACAACATGCTCTGAGCATCAAATGATGACACCGATGGAGCTAGTTGAAAACCGGGTGTGTCTCATACAGACCCTTAGGGAGGCCTTGATGCGGCTGTGGCGTAGTGGAGAGCAAAGTAGTTCTCCAATCAGAGGATCGGTGGTTCGATACCCAGCTTCGGCAGTCGATGTGTCCTTGGGCAAGACACTTAACCCCAAATTGCTCCCGAAGGCTTGCCATCGGTGTGGACTGGATGTTGCATGGATGTTAGTTAGAGTCTGATGGTGGCACCTTGCATGGTAGCCCTGTCATCAGTGGGTGAATATGTAATATACTACTGATTGTAAGTCGCTTTGGATAAAAGCATCTGCTAAATGACTGTAATGTAATGATGCATCGGTATCAGACACCTAGGGGCACTGACCAAGATGCGGTATTTGGTAAGTTGGAAGTGAGAACGGGTTGATCATATTTCTTGTCATGAGAAATGAAGACTATTTTGTATTATTGGACTTTCCCTGCCACAAAAAAGGAGTCAGTCACTTCCTCTAGGAGAAGTCAGATGAGTCACCAGCTGGTTGTTACACAAGTCCACTGACCCCGGCTGACTTGTCCATATGTTTCCCGATACAGCTGAGTTGCTCTTTTTACTGGTAGTGACAGAGAGCACCATTTAGTGAAGAAACAGTGGAGAGAAGCAATGGCTTAATACACTGCAGATGAGAGTGAAGCTGGTTAATCCAGCTGATAATAGTTGTGAATTTTAATGGATAAATTGAACATGATTTGCCTTTGCAATGTTTATTCCCGGATTTAATTATCTCAAGTCCTCTGTCTTATTTGTTATGCAGTCTGTAAATGTCTAGTAAAAACCAAGCAAAAACGAAAAGATATCTCTTATAAGTCTCCTGTTTTTCAGCTGAGAGCCTGTTTAGTGATGCAGATTTTGGCTTGTGGTGCCTCCATCTTCAACTTGATATATTGTCTGATGAAACTGGGCCACGTGCCAATGTTATGCTGGTATCGATACTATGACGTCAACGGCACTCGTATAGAAGAAATCTGCCAAAGCATTCAGGTGAGCTAAAACTGTGTGCTGGTTTTAAGAACAATTATTTCATGTTTCAAACTCGGATCACATTACCTTTGAAAATATAGCACGCAAACAGAGTTAGCTCCAGTGATTTAGTGTAATCTTTTTGCAATGTTGTGTTCATTTCATTGCAAGTGAATTAGTGACATTAGGAGTTCTGCGTATACTATTCTAACAATTGTATTCTAAATGTTTGGACAGAAATTGCAGCAAAGTAAATAATATGATCAAATTGTGTCAAAACTTTTCAAATTTGATGCATTTTGAAATATCAGTTGATGTGATTAATGAAAGCAGTTGCACCCTTATTTTAAGTGTCCAGAGAGATAAAGGGGTTGAGGTGTGAGTTGAAGATAACAAGATTAAAGCAATGAAAGAGTAACAGATGGAGGCAATTGAAATGTCACTCGAGCTGAGAAAGCAGATGAAGTGTCAGTTATAGTGTAAGCGATAGAGGCACTTAACATATCAGTTGAAGTGTATCTTGAAAATGTATGTTTTTTTGTCTATGTTCAGTTGCCGTTTTATGTAAGCTTATTAAACTACACATCAGTTCACGCATTTAATTATTTTTCTTTCTCTTTATTCTGTCCACACACATTATCTTCAATCATATCCCCATTCCAGAGCACCCAGTCACATCTTTATGCTGAGATTATGGTCATTCAGGCTGCTCTGTTAGCCATCTCCGTCACTCTGGCCGTCTACTGCTGCAAGGTGGTCAACTGCTGCTCGCCAGCTCCCAAAATGGTAAGTTAATGAGCAGCAATACAGCTGCAAAGATTTTTGAGTTGTCACAAATCTTGTATCCAAATCTGGTTCAATCATGGCGCTCCTCTGGATACCATGGTTTACTACTAAATATATACTAACCACACTAGAAAAAGAAAGATGCAGGGCCAGCAGAATGTTTGTGTTCATCAACCATTTCATGGGTTCATTTTGTCCTTTTTTTGTTTTATGTCCCCATCAGCCAGTGATTACTGTGCATACGCCTCCTGTCCAACAGTGAGGAGACAAAGTGGACAAGCGCAGAAGACAGTTTTTCGATCAATATTTTTATACTAACAATGGATCCAATGACTGTGTGTAATGTGTAAAATATGCAGTGTTTTCAGTGTTTTCTGATATAACATCCATAGCAAATTTATAAGGTGGTAATGTGTCAATGTTGTATTTACAGCTGTTCCACTCCACTCAAGTAAAAAAAAAAAAAAAAAATCAAAAGCATTTGGGGTTTCCTCTGAGGAGGAGCTTAAGAAACCGTCAGTATTTTTAGTAAATTACAATGTTCTCACACTTTGCATGTTACTTATTTTTTCATAAGATTTCTGTTTCATATGTACTCCTTCTCTAATGTTAACTTTAATCATAGCTAAATAGTTACAACTGTATAGAGTGCTGCTGGAATCATCAACATTTTTGGTTTTCTGGTTCCCATGTCTCAAAGTCAATGGGTTTTTGGAATGTGTTTTTGGTTTCCTGAAATGTCTGCGCTTAACACAAACTTAACATTTTGTTCTACAACATAAAATACCTTTGTCAATATCCCACTTAAGAATTCTGAAGCTTTTACGTGTCCTAAAAAGCTATGTTTATTTGTGAAAAATGGAAAAAAACAAAACGCTTTTTTATGGAGGTAACCAGAGCGATGCTAACTGGAAGGTATGTTGGCCAATAAAAACACGCCATCCCTGCACCACTCTATAGAGGCAACAAATCAACTTAACGCTTACAGCATAAATAACATCACAAATTGATACACATTAATGCTTTTCGGAAAATATTTTTGCTAACTTTGTTGATTACTTTATGATGATCACTACCTATAATATGCTTTACTGATGTTTCCTATGTGATTGCAACTAACAACTATGGAAAATAAAAGCTGTATTTTAAGTTTAGTGTTTTTTTTATTTTTTATTTGTGAAAGAAAAAGTTTTTTTTAGAGTGTGTGGTGCCAACATGCTGGACTGTAAATAATAGATTTTCACACATAGGGTCAACCTTACAGCGACACACCGTCTTTCTGTATACTGGTCCACAGGCACCATTTCTGTTTATTTTCACTCTGTCTCCGAGGCTGGTTGGAGATGTCCACAATGTATCATGTCCGAAGACACATTAAGGACACCAAAGTCATGTCCTCTATATTTTATTTTGGAACATTGGAGTTTTAGTGCTCTAAAGGAGAGCATATCTACTATAATGACACTGTACTACTAATTATGACATTTTCAAGAACATAAATTAAGTGCATTCTGGTAAATTGTACATTAAATACAGTATTAAAGCAACTGAGGTACACTGGCAGTGTGGAGAAGGCTTTTATAACAGCGTTTGGACAATCATAATCGGCATGTAATTTCACATTTACATTGATAAACGAGAAAATATCTGAAATATTCACTGGCCTATTTTGGTGGCTATTCAATCCCAGTCCTGTCTGGTTTAAGGGAGGTCGGATTGTATTTGGGGAATGTGGACTTCTGACCATAGTCATTTCTAAAATTCTGGATACATTTGAATCAACCCCTGAAATGTATATTTCCCATGGTAAAAGTCAAGAAAAGTCATAGAATAGCATGTCGAAAAAAAAGTCATGGTATAGTATGTTGAAAAAAGTAATAAAAAAAGTTATAATATAGCTTGTCTGAAAGATTATTTAAAAGTATGTTTAAAAACGTAATTTAAAAACAAGAGTATAGTATGTCCAATAAAGTCATAAAAATACATCCTATAGCATGTTGAAAAAAATAATAGTATAGATTGTCAAAAAAAAAAAGTCATAGTTTGTCAATTTTTTTTAATTTTTTAATAATGATAGTATAGCATGTTGAAAAAAGTCATAGTATAGTTTTTTTTTTTTAAAGTCATGGTATAACATGGCCAAATAGTAAAAGTATAGTATGTTAAAAAAATCTATTCGTATGTAAAAAAAACATATTTGGAAAAAGTCACAAAAAGTTATAGCATAGCATGTCAAAAAATGTCCTAAAAAGTCATAGTATAGTTACTCAAAAAAAGTCATTGTATAAATTGTTTACAAAATCTGAAATAGTATAGTATGTCACAAAAAAAAAAGTTATAGTATAGAATCTCCAAAAGACTTTAAAGAAAAAACTCAGTATAGTAGGTAGAAAAGTTCGTAAAAAGTCAAATCAAAAGTCTGTTAGTTAGTTTCAAATTTGTGCTTTTGTGATATTGGTCCGATGTGCAGCAGCAGGGCGGAGCTTCAGGGCTTCAGAAAGAAAGGCATTATCAGCACAACTTACTTACTTTTACTGGAGGTCTGCTCGAGGTGGAGCTTTCAAATGATGATGCTGGATAGCTAGGTGAGTCATTTTCACCTTATTTTATTTTTTTACATATTTGTGGGAAATTCTGAATCTGGCACGTAACCAGTAAAATGTCTGTCAGGTACATGTAGTACTACCATGTTTCCCTTTGAAATAGAAGTACGTAGCAAGTAGTATGCAATGCTTTGTTGCATATTTTAAGTGTTTTGGGAAGCTTTTGTAAGTTATTTCATGGTACATTTAGTTAGAATAATAATATAATTTATACTTAAAAATAGTTTATTTTTCCTTTTTTAAACATCATTATAAATTATCAATTGTTCGTTGCCTCTTAGGCCCAGGTTGCCTCCCTTGCAGGTAAAGTCTGGTGACATAATATTATTATATGATTATATTCCAAAGAAAACAGGGGGGATACATTACAATAGAAACATTTACAATACCTAAATATTAAACTCTTACATTGTTCTACAACAGTTGCTTAAATGACCTCTACACAGATGCGATAATTATCCTTCCTCAGACTCATTCAACATATGAGACAAGTGTCACGGATGGTGTGTGGACCCAAGAGCAGTATGACAAGGAGACAGATAAAGTTCTGGAGCTTTATTTGAAGCTGAGAACACAGCAGACAGACAGGCAGGGAGGATATGACTCACAGTGGGAAACAGGCAAGGGATCAGGCAGACGGAAACCAGAGGAAGCGGAGGCTAATCTCGTGGTCTGGGACAGAAGGCTGAGACGTTGACCGGGGCACAGGTAAGGCAGGGAAGTCCAGACAGGCAGGGTCGGCAACGGGAAATCAGTCCACGGGAAATTGCTGGAAAGTGTAGCATGAAAAAAAAGAACGATCTGGCAGCGAGTTTGTGAATGAGTGGGGCATTTATACTGCAGGGTGTAGGTGCAGCAGAGTGAGCAGGTGAGAGGGATTGTGCTGATGAGGTGGGTGTGGCAGACAGGTGCACTGCATGAAGCTGATCAGATGAGGGAGGGAGAGTGTGGTGAGAGAGAGGGGGCTGGGCTGTGAGCTGGAAGTGGAACTGGGAGTGGCCTGAGAGAGAGTGACAGGCAGGTGAACAGAGTGAGCCAATTAGGTGAGTGAAACAGAGTGACAGGGAGTATGGAACTACTGACAGTATGGAGGAAGAACTGTGACAATAAGTCTTTGTTCCTAAGATCATTCATAAATCGAAACCAGATACTATGAACCCATTTTTTGTTTGTCTTTGAGTATGTATGTAGATCTGTTCTCGTGTTTTATAGTCCCTCCAAATAAATGTTGAGAACAAAACAATAAAAGGTTCCACAGCTATTTGGATGGATACAATCTCCTCCACTACTGGTCCAATTTTCTTCCCAAAATTCCCTAATTCTTGGACATTTCCATGTACATTGGGAAAACTTTATTATTGTCCCTTCATATGATCTGTCTTTTTACTGGCATCTTTAAGTTGTAATATTTCTTAGTATGCATAAATGATTACGATGGTCTGTCCTCCATTTACCACCCTGCCAGGAATACTATCAATGATTAGTTTAATGATTCAGCTTTTATTTTTTGCTTTGTTTAAAAATATAAATATAATAAAGATCACCAAATTCCTGTCATACAAAAGCTCTTTTATTGTTATTTCTTTGTGTCTGACCAATAGTCAAAATATTAAAAAATATATAACAAAAAACATATTTATATAATTAACTTTGTAACCAGTTGGTTTGCTGTTATTACCTGAGGAATTACTGAATGTTAACTGATTATCCAAGTTTTTACCTGAAAACTAATATTTGTTTTGTTCAAGACTTTATAATATAATGACTTGTCATAGCAGGAAAAAGCACACAGTAATACCATTAATTATAGATGTATGATGGAGTTAAATGTGTGTAATCCTGTCACTAATGACAATAAGCCAACATGAACAACACCAGGACCCCGGACCTGAACAGCTGATAAGAATGCAGCCTTCATTAGTCACACCTGAGCTCTTCCTACCTATGACATGTGTTTATTAGAATTATATAACTGTGCATTCAACTATCACCACTGTATTAGTGACAGAAAAGGAGGCTTCATGCACTCTGTAGAAAAACCTCACTTTATTTGTAACACACACATCAAAAGTGTGTTCCCCACAGAAATGGAATATTTTAAACATACATGATACTTCGTGAACAAAATGACTAAAATGGAAGAGAGGTTGGATCTGTGCACGTCCCTGCTGGACAGCTTTTATGAAGTCACTGTAGATTCCTGCTCAGTTTGAAAAGGCACATCCATTACACATAATCTACATGATTCTCTATGACATTGCAGGTCATTCAACAAGGAAATAAAGGTTTGCAGGTTCCGTTCCCTCATATCTGCAGCTCATCTGCCCAGTGGCTCTGTGGGAGATCAGAGGACCAATTAGTAAAACTAAAACTACATTCCCCTGTAATACTTATATCTAGCTAGGTAGAGCCACATTCAAATGACAAATATACTTTTATCAACAGACATATGGGTATATGGTCTACAACCTGGGACGCAGCCGGTGCAAACTCCTCCAGGTCTCCGAAGCAGCGGTGTTTATGACGGATGAGACTCCCCCACAGCACAGAGCGACGGCAGGCCGGACATTCACCCTCCACAGGCAGGAGGTGGGACGGCTCCGACTTCAGGAAATGTTTGGCGAGGCAGATCACATGACTGCTCATTCCACAGGACGGGTGGAAACAGCTCAGCTTCTCTGACACCTGCGGAAAAGAAGAGATAAAGATGTACGGACCGACAGTTTACTTTACTGCCTGAAACTAACTGATTATACTGAAAGAAAGGTTCATTGTAAATACTCAATTTATAATTCCAGACTACAGAACATAACATAACTCTGACATTATTTCACTTCCTATCAAAAAGAATGTCTGACAGTGATTGATCCAGGTGAAACATATGGGCAGGGTAAATGAGTAATAAAGTTATAAGCTGGCGTTAATGTAGCATTTTGTGCTATTTGATTTTCAGGTTGTTTTTGGCTATTAAAACCGTTTTTACTTTTTGGTCTGTAATGTTAGCATATTAGCACGCTAATAAGATAACATGCTAAATGTTAAAAATGAAGCCGTAAGTTTTGCTCCGAGTATCTTTGGAGGCATTTATACTATCTGTACTGCATTATTCCCCGAAACCCCAAAGGGCAAACAAAGAAAACTGACTGTGAGGAATCAAAAAGACAACGAGTGTAACTCATAGATATGCCCATAGACTGTAGGTGTAATCGGCAAAATGCCATAAACCAACCTCCACCATGACGAGGAGGGATTGTAATTAACTGTAAACTCATATCTAATTTTCATGGACTATTTTATTGCCTTAGCACAAGCCCTGTTAAGGAACAAGTCAAGTATTACACTATTATTATAAAGAATCAAAGGTTGAGTATCCTGTAAACTATTTGAATCGGCTGCAAAATATTTACTCAAATGAAGATTCTTAAGACTTCCTGTTTCTAAAGCATCTAAAAGTGAATTGGCCTTCTTTGAAAAATCCCTAAACGTGAAATTTTTGCTTTAATTGTTTAACTATTTGTGACAGACACGTGATCGCCCACGCCAGGTTAACCCGACCGAGAGCCGTGACCAAATCCCTCAAGCACCGACTTTGATTACGTAACTTTCTGTTGAGTGAGATGTTCAGACGGATATAAATATCAATCTTGTGTATGTGTGGTTAGAGCTGAAGTCAGGAAGAGGTTAGCCTAGCTTAGCATAACGGCTGGAAAACAGCTAGACTGGCTCTGTGCAAAGCGAAAAAGCAAAGTTAATCTGATCTAGTCACGTGTCATGTGTAATCTGTTCAAATGTAAACAAACAAATACAAAAAAAAATATTTGTGGTTTCAGGTAGAGTTTTGTGTTCGGTCGGGTGCAGACAGTGACTGTGTGCAGCTTCCTGGAGTCTTGTTGTCAGTGAGTTTGTCAGGTTTGGTGCCGTCCTTTACTCACCAACTGTATCTGGCAACCCACACCGTAGCCGTAACCGCTACACGGAAGCACTGTGTGAATGAACCCAGCACATCAACCCTCCTGAGATAGCTAATTTTACATTACACTCTGTTTATGTACAGGTCAGGTTAAAGATATTTCACAAAATATTGTTGAACTGTTCGTTTAATAAAATAGCATATCTTCAGATATTTAATAATCAGAAGACTCTACCTTGACCAGCACTTTACAGAGAAAACATCTGGATGTCTCCTCCTCATCCTCCTCCTCTCCTGCCAACTGCAGCTTCTTCTTGGCTCTCACACTCCCAAAAGCTATAGGGATGTGCAGCGGTGGCTGCAGGCCGGGCTCAAAGTCCATCCTGTACTCCTGTTTGAGCCAGCGGGCCGTCAGCGGCAGTCTGTTCCATGGCGCCGCCCGCAGCATGTTGGAGACGATGCGCCAGTGAAACTGCAGACTGGACTCTTTCCTGGAGCGCCGGGAGATGTGGGAGAGACGCCTGGAGGAGTGAGGGTGCTGCCACGCCCACTCAAACTGACAAATAGAATGATGATAGTTATAAAATCTAAATAATGGAATAAATTGTTTTTCTTCAAACAAATGAATACTATAAATGCAAATGAGCAGAGTGAGAAAAAGGACACCAGGAATTGAATGTTTAAGGGACATAGTTTGCACTAATAAATCTTCTTTGGATCAACCATTTGCTAGATTTATTTTACGTACTATTTATGTTTTAAAAGAGCATGTAAAAAGGCCCACAGACACTTTTTATAAAGCAGCCTAAGATTTCCAGGTGAGTTGAAGTCTGGAAAGCAACAAGAAACCCTGTTCAGGCACTGACCCAATGTCTGTAATGTAGACTGTTGAATAACAAAAAAAACCTTTTCTTCCAAAAAGCTATTGAAACTGAAACCCTGAATGTTGTATCATCAGTATCTGCAGAATCTGAGTGAGAAGACGCTTAAAATTGAGGTGATCTGGTCTTACTATTTAGCATCATCCACATGCATCGTGTAGAAGCTCAATCTGCAAACACAGTATGTACTACTACTCGTTACTGTACAAATATATATTTTTGTGTGTGTGTGTAACTTGATATGGAGATCTAGAGCAGCAAATGTGAGAGTGAAGAGATGAACTTCTTTTTGATCAAATATTTCTAAGAACCATTGAGCCACAGGATTAAACTCAAGATCTAATATTGGAACTCCCTTTGTCCTTCTTTGCCCTTTCTGTTTTATCAAACTCTTTCTAAACTAGGTAGGAAACACAGTTTGTATTTATTGTAACTTATGTTTTACAATAACTGTCCACCATGTCTTAACATTGATTCTATAAGGACCTAAAGTATAAATGCTGCTTTCACACCCTGACCATAACAGACATTGCAAGTGAATACTATTGATCAACTTTGTCACATCAAAAAACATGTTCATACTTACACGAAGGGCAGCAATATCCGAGGGAAAGCCATGTATTATGAGGACCATCTCCCTGAACAAAAATAAGGAATATAACTGAATATTACTAATAATGTAATAACACATCGCTCATCGTGTAACATAGTAGAGTCAAATGAGGTCATACCATGGTCCTCTTCCACTGGTCCTCTTGGCTCCCCCTCTGTGCCGTCCGGCGTTGTGTTGTCCAATCCTGCGCTCAGGGTTCACCGTGAAGCCGATGTAAATACGGCCTTTGAATTTGGGATTGGTGCAGTACAACATGTACACACCAAAGAAGCTTTCTACCTCGACAACCATTGCAGAAGGAGATTAGCGGGGTATTATTATGCAGCTCCTGCTTTAACGTTAGATAGAGCATCCATGGAATAAGTAACGTTAGCATAACGTTAGTTGACTTATGTACATCTTAGCTACGGAAACCATGAACACAAATACTAAAGAGAAAGATATTGGCCTATTAAGTTAATACTGCCAGTTTCACGGCAACATCGCTTGTACTATTGCCGGAATGTATGTCCGTCAAACACATTAACGCATAGTTACCCATCGCTGACTTTCAACAAATGAAATGACAGTTGGCATGTAAACAGTGTGTGTCTTTGTAGCCTACGGCGCTGCCTGATGAAATATATTTGAAAGGGAATAAATGTGTCACGCTGCGAGGTAAATAAAAACGCTTACATCATGAATAACAAATAATCAACAGTGCTACATTTCAAACTGCGTCCATTTGAAACATGTTTATTTTTTTTAATGAATCATTTTTGACATTTAGTTCCCTTTTCTGCAAGGATCCCTAATAGTGTGATTCGCTACTTTAAAAAACGTGTCCCGCCCATAACGTGTAAATACAGCAGCTGATTGGTCAACGATACACACACTCTTCCGTCAGTTATGGATAGACACACCCCTTCACGCACGGTGACTGAACTTAGCCAGAACACCGTATAATACACAACCTTTGGTAATGATAAACTTCTAAATTTAAACCACACTGTGAATATGTGAGCTGTGATATAGACATTTTAAATTAACACTACAATAATACTTCTGGTGTCAATATGTCTACAGTCTATGTGTCTCTCTGATTAGAAATGTATACAAATTTAGCCCCAATGCTAGTGTTCTACTAACGTTACAGAATATGTTTTGTTCACGCAGACATGGCTATTACAGCTGATCACATCCGGGATAAACTAATTAAGGAGCTCGCGGCAGTACACGTGGTAGGTTTCTTGTTATTCTATTACATGACTTCCTAGCTTAAAGTCAATTTGTGTGTGTGCTTTAGTGAGCAGAAACACGCGTCGAACTCCTCAACTCTTCATTGAGTGAAGGATGATATTTGATGTGAATGTCACGCAGTTCATCAGATACAAAAGAAGCACCACTAAATGTAATGTTTTTTGAGTGGAGTTTGGTTGAGCGGTTGGATACGTGGTGCTAAGTAGGCCCCTCAGCTAATATAACAAGGCATGAGCTTCCCCTTTCACCATCAAATGTTAAATCATGTAAACCCTGGATGTTATTTACCCAAAACAATCAAAAATGAATTACTCTGACTCGAACTAGGCAGCTGTAGAATAAAAATATGAGCCAGGTAGAAAGATAGAGCACATCATCCTACATACTTTGATTTTGTCTACTGCAGGATGTGGAGGATACATCACCCAACAGATGTGCTGCCAGCTACAAAGTCCTGGTGGTGTCGTCCCAGTTTGACGGCAAGCCGCTGTTACAGAGACACAGGTATTACACACTGTAGTACATTTCACATAATACATGTTTGCTGTTTGCTCTCAGATCTTTGGTATCAGTTTAGTTCAAAATACATTACAAGCAGGGACAGTAGTCATACCTATAGGTCATGTCATACCAGATAACTTATTTAGGTATAGTAATAACTGAAACTAAGTTAGAGTAAAACCGTATTAACCAAAGCTTAAGGTGTATCAAGGCAGGCATGCTGTGCTTTCTATGAATGTTAAAGCCTCTGTTGCTACAATGCTTTATAAATAGGGATGTCACAATACCAGAAATTTCAATAGATCAAATAATTTGAGAAGATCCTCACACATAGTATCTAAAGGTATAGTGGTTGTAAGATATACTGTATGTAGAGATGTGCTGTTTGTTTTTTATGCTGTTTGCAGTTTAAAACAAAAACTACAATAACATGTAGTGTACATGTTTTTATTATTGTAAACTAATTTCATATTTTTGCGAAGATATAGTTCTCCAATTTACGAATCAAATGTGTTTTTTAACTTATTATAAACCTTTCAGCACTCTACCAACCACCTGAAAGACTCTTAAAGGGACAGTTACAAAGTCAAATACATATATTTTCACTCTTACCTTTAGTGCTATTTCATTTGGGAACTATGGTTGTAAGTGGAAAGTTACTACATGAAACTGCTCAGAACAAGGTTCTTGAGTAATCGAGACAGGATTTCTGGAAAGAGACATTGCTGTTGAGTTTTTAAGATGTATTTTTTGTTTTTGTTTTGAGCACCACAAGCCCAGTGGCATGGTTCCATTATATTGGAGAGAAGGAGACACTCGCCAACTCATGTAAAAAAAATAAAAAATAAAATCTAAATTGATTAAATAAGCCAAAGTATTGGTCTGTCATAAATGCACATTACTAAGATGGGCACAGTCGTACAGTCCTCCTATGACTACTGAACCCGTGTGTTGTGTTTTAACAGAATGGTTAATACGTGCCTAGCAGAGGAGCTGAAAGAGATCCACGCTTTTGAACAGAAGACCCTCACACCAGAACAGTGGGAGAAACAGAAATCACAATGACACGCACACACATTCATTATATTACCCTCACATCAGTTTAGAATTTCTACTATGAAACAGGCTTTGAACTTCTCATATGTAGAAAGAATACTAGTGCTCTCTGTAAATCATCAATATCAAGCTAAATTCTATGGAATGTTTTGGTGGCAATAAAACACTTATATGCTGTATCTTGTCTTTGTTGGTGGTTTCTTGTAAGTCATTTCATTTTGAGATCTCAAGACGAAGTCTGTGAATATTGGATACATGTTTTATCTTTGCCACTTAACATCATTTCATTCTCCACTCTGATAAATTCATATTTCAGAAAGAGTAAAAGCCAGAATGGGAAGCAGCATATAACCAACAAAAACATATTTTTTTTCAGTATGTGAGAAACTTTTCTGAATGTTACAACTGCAGTCCAGGATAAAGTTATTTACTTTAAATTACTCACGAAAAAGCACTGAATTTAGGGGAAGAAGAACCTTATTTTAAGTCTTATTTTGGTCATGATCTTGCATGGCTTTTCAGTGGCCCCATCTGGCCACCCCTTTGAAACATTTCTGGGATCGCCACTGATCATTAGCAGGGCTTCAGTCCAATGAAAGCCCAACAACAGGCCCATGTGTGTATAGCTTTATACATGAGCTCCATTTAACAGCCTCTGACAACAGATGAACAGGGCGGTAATCAAGTGAACATCATGTAAAGAATGGGCTTTGAATATAAATGAGATGAATACATCAACAATTCAAATTGTCGTTGTAGAGCACAAAACGTTAATTCCTTAGTGCCCTTGTATGTATATGATGTGTGTGTGTTTGTGTGTGTGTCTGTGTGTTTGAGTCTAGTTAAGCCCACACAAAGCACAGAGGTCTCCATGAGGTGTGATTAAGAGCAGGCGGACCCCCCACTTGGCTGTGTGGTTTTCAGGGTCACACATCACAGCTGTGTGCTTTGATCAGTCAATCAGTGGCTCTTTCTTTTAGGGCCAAAACATTGGACCTTTGTGATTGTAAACCTGTTTTTCTCTCCTCTGGGGGTCAATAACCAGAAGAATAGTGGAATCACTGATATCATTATTTAGTGGAAGTAAAATCTTCTGTACAAATCTATATAATCATTCAAAGACTATGATAGGCTTGAATGGAAACAAGATAATCAATTTGTTTGTTAAAACCCCTCAGAGGTCAGTCAGGACACATTGTGTATGTACTTGTACATCTATCTTTGTTAGGACCATCAGACATTTTTGGACAGTGAGGACATTTGGGACGGTCCTCATGTCAAATACGTGTTTGGGCTCAGACTTTGTTTAAAGTTTAAAGTTGGGTAAAGGTTGGCCGATAAAACACTCTGGAAATTATATCATAGGGCAAACCGGAGAGTTGTCTTCTTTTTCTTTGGATTCGGAAGACTAGATGTCGCAATAGCATACTACTGCCCTCTACTGTTTGTTATTAATTATCTATTTTTCCCCACAGTCAAATACTGTTCAGATATTCACTTAGTTTCCTAATTTTTGTCTAGTTCCAGTGGAAGTCTCTGGTTGTCATGACCAAAAAAAGCGTACAGCAGAGAGATGGCCAACAATAAGCGTTGTATATATACTGTAAGTAAGTAATCAATTACCCGACCTGTTCCTGTAAGTGTGGGGGGCTCGAGATAGATAGAAGTATAGGGGTGTGTGTGTGTGTGTGTGTGTGTGTGTGTGTGTGTGTGTGTGTGTGTGTGTGTGTGTGTGTGTGTGTGTGTGTGTGTGTGTGTGTGTGTGTGTGTGTGTGTGTGTGTGTGTGTGTGTGTGTGTGTGTGTGTGTGTGTGTGTGTGTGTGTGGCAGAGAAGAGAGTCTACGTTTTACAGAGCATTAGGTGTTTAGCTGAGCATGACTGTGTTTACTGTGTTCGCCAGCTGAAATCCATTTGACTTGTATTTGTGACTAAACCATTAATAAACATGTGTTGTGACTAAACCGGGCTATGAGAGAGGAAACCTTTCAGTGGGATTAAGCTCTTAGCAGACAGTTTTTTCTCCCATGGTACATAATATTTGCTATTCTTTTGACAAGAAACTTGGACTTGAAGGCTGACGTTGGATATGATCTGGAGACAGTGATGAAACCTGGTGGGATGATGTTTTACATGTAGGAGAAAAAAATGATTCGCTTGTTTAACACAAAGAAACGTACACAAAGAAATACCTTGTCGTTAGCGACACGTTCAGGTGTCAATATATAATTTCCATCCATACATTAATAGCGTGCCTGAATGCTGATTCAGCTGAATGCTTATTTGATTTCGTCGCTCAGTGAACAGGAGACAGAAACAGAGCGAGAGCATTGAGTGTGTGAAGATTACTTCCAGCACTTACCCTCCCAAGGCCCACTAATGGAAGAGCCGACATGGGGGAGAGTGAGCTTATTCACTGGCCAGGAGGGTTGTCTCTCTCCAGGGTTAGAGAATATGACATTAACCTTGTAATTTATACCACGGAAGTTTCCCCCTGAGAGCTGTGAGTAACAAAAGTAGCAAACAGAGAAACAAAATAGAATCATGGAAAGTAATTTTATCTTTACCTTATTCTGTTTTGTAAACCCATCTTTTTCCATCTGTTTTAGCCCCTGCTGATCCAAAATGGCCTCTAGAAATGAATGAATCTTAAAACGCTGGCTTGGTGTTTCAGTGTGTACAGTGAAAAAGAGCTTTGGTAAAATTATGAAGATTATAAAATAAGGATTTTATAACTGCTGTAATGTAGTAGTTTAATACATTATTAAATAACTATTTCATACTCGGTCAGAGAACAGAAAGATAAATATATGTTAATGAGAATAACCATAGAAATAAATATAGCATTATAAATTGAAATTGAAATCATATTTTAGTGTGGGTTGGTGCCACCCCGTGGTTTCCCTTTAGACACACCCCTGCACAGCTGTTGTCATTAACCTGTATTAATGTTGATGTCATCAGACCACATCATTAACACAAAATAATGATTCAGTCAGCTGGGCTGTCTGTCCCTCTCCTCACCAGATGTAAAGATGAAACTTTTCTCGTGCTCAGCATTAAGCTCATGACCTAGGCAATACTGCTTTGTTTCTCTACTATTCTTCAACTGGGATTTTAACCAAAATATATGCCTATTATATTTGATTTATTATATTAAATAGATGTAATAGATCCAGGGTTAGGGTTAGGGTTACTTTCAATATCTAACCACCTAGATATTGAAACTCTAGGAGCTTGTGCTGCTAGCTACTTTCATTGGAAAAGAGTTTGTAAAACCGGGCTTGGTTTTTTGGTCTAGCTTATTCATTCTAGTTTCTTAACATGATCCACCCTCGCTTTAACAACTGGAAGAGGTGCATTTTAAAAATAATTTCACAGCCACCATGAAACGGTCGCTTAAGCTCTGAATTAGCCGTCGGTATAAGTGCGGACTTCTCACAGTGCGACCTGGGACGACCAAAGGATTTCTACATTTCTTTAATGATTGTCAACCTTTGTATTGGATCAATGTACAAGGTCCTTTAAAGTTATATTCCATCCAATTGTATTGAATTAAACACTATTAAACACTCTTGCTCACATTGTTTCGACTGAATCTGAATCTCTCCTCAGTGTTATGACAGTAGGCCTTGTGTGGATCTAGTCCTGAACCCCCCTCAGCACCACAGAGCTGACCCCATGGAATCATGGGATACATTTGGCTAAAACAATTCAAATGTATTTAATCAACAGAAAACTTGCTATAATATGATGTCAGGTTTTCTGGATTTATTGAGAAGTGGCTGACAGTGGTGTACGGTGTAACTTTTTATCCACAGATTTTTTTTTCCACCATAGAAGTACGATTTTACTTACTTAAAAAAACTTCCTGCCAATAGATGATGAAAAGCTTTCTGTTTTCCTTCTGAACTTGACATAACCTCAATAGACTTGATTTATTCAGGACTTGTGTGTTCTATTTACATGAGTATACATCATAAACCAGCTTTGCAGGGTCCGACTGAAAGGAGTCATTCTTAAATCCACAGGAGCAGAGATGGATCCCCTGCTGTTTTAGGAATTAAGAGGGCAATAAATCAATAAACCAGCCTTGTGAGGTTGGAGATGTTAGATTAGGCCGCTTGATTTCTCCGCAGGAGCCATCTATTCCAGTCACCCACACACAGCCTACTTCACATCTGTGGTGAAGTGAAAGGCCGACAGAGTTGGCTGAGCAAGCGTGAATACATCAATTAGGTTCCATTAGTCCAGCCACCGGCTGATCTCTGATAAAAACACCTCTTGGCAGGGATTCTCTCAGGCTGGATCTGTGTTCAACACCAGTCTAGTAGACAAATGTCTGTCCTGTCTGTTTAGTGTCTCACTGGACATAACAACTGGTGACTCACAGTATATTGATAAACAAAACCCACCGGTCTTATGTATTCACAGAAGAGTAAATGGCATGGATTTCTTTGCTGTGATTTATTGTTTGACAGTAATAACAATCAAGATAAAGTGCTACATTTCATCCATTAGCGCTTTGAACTTATATTAGAAGAAAACAGCAACCCCCCCCCCCCCCACACACACACACACACACACACACACACACACACACACTCACTCTGTGTATCACACTCTGAGCCTCTGACGGTCTGTTCTCATAAACAAGAAAACTGATAAAAAAAGTTATTAACTGAAGGATACCATATAAAAAGTGTCTCTTTGTTCAGGTCGCTAGCGATTCTTGTTACCGATGTCCAACATGGCGTGCAGCTCCCCGGGTTCATATCCCAGCAGGCCTTGCAGGTTGCAGACAAAGCGGTAGACGTAGCGTTTGCCGGCCGTCTTGCGGATGATGTTCTTGTCGTAGTAGTACCGCAGACCACGACTCAGCTTCTCGTAGTTCATCTTGGGTTTGTTCTTCCTCTGACCCCACAGCAGGGCCACCTGGAGACAGAGCTACATCTCAACTTCTAGAGCTGCAGCCCACTCATTACTGTTATATAGTGATAAACAATATTTTATGCAGCAGATATCATGTTTGCGCATTGTAAAATGATAACAGCAGTTGCTGGACTCACATAGAATTGGACTGATTTATTTTAACCAAATGAAATACACAACTTGTAGAAATAGACCAATAAAATAGTCATGATTTGATCGTGACCAGTCCCGTCTTGTATCACCACCTTGAGAAGCATTAGTGACTCTTGGTGGCGTCCAGTCTTCCCTCGGTCCAACATGAAAGGACGAAGAAGTAGATCTGCCCTGAGGGCTTGACAATCACATTGAAGGTACTGGATCTGTGTACGTTTTGATAAATTGTTTATTCCAATAAACCCAAGGTGTCAGATTCAAGACAAAGACTAATATATTTGTTTCGTCCTCCCTGCCACCAGGGGACTACTTTGCCGGGAGGAGAGCAGGCAGCAGCTCTGTGGGACAGACCTTCAGTTAGCAGGTTACAATTAGCAGTTGGCTTAAATTCAGCCAGTTAAAACCTCAGCCATGGGGGTCTGTTCCTGACTCCCCTTTGGATCTGCAAATTATCTGTTGCTGCTGTTACACATGTTAAACCCAGCCCACTTTAAATCCCGGCACTGGGATTTGCACTGGCTGAATTTGAGTTGCTTGAGTATTAAAAGGTGACTGTATATTACAATTGTATCCAAACCTATTTGTTTGGAGCATGTGGCCAGATCTTAACACATTGCACCTTTAAAGTAACACCCCGGAGGTATGTTTAGCCTTAGTTTTTCTTGTCAGCCAGCAGTGCATAAACTTGACAACCTCTCCACAAGGTTTTGCAATGCAGTACTTTGAAAATAAGCTAACTACTGCAACCAAATCCAGCAGAAAACATTTCCATGTGTTATAATAAACGATATACGTGGAAAAATACCTTTAGAGTTGTTGAAAACATTTGACAGAGATGGGCTAGCTTCTAGTCTCATTGTTATAAGAGGCTCAACCTGGCCTATGGTGTTTTACATCCCGTACTGCTCAAACCTTCAGGTGTTGCGTACCTCATCAGGGTCTGTCAACTTGAACTCCCACCCATCTCCTGTCCAGCTGATACATGACTGACAGCTGCGGTCTGTGAGAAGCTCCAGCAGAAACTGCCACAGCTGAATGGGACCACTTCCTGTTGAAACATAGTGGGAAGAATACATTGAAGACCTTCTGCATAGATTTACAACTGATATAAATCCTACGAGATATAAAAAATTACCAGTGTATCCGGCAAGGATAGCTGCTGGTATCACGGCTCTGCCCAGATCGGTTTTGTTGCCTACATACTCTCTGAAGCTCTTGTGTGGGAGTGGTAAGGCGAAGACGTCCCCAGACATGGTCTCCACCGTCACTGGCTCAAGATCCTGGAGAGGAGCGCTCCACGATAGAGAGCCCACAATGTCCGAGTCATCACTGTGAACATTGTCCACTTCTGAGTCCGTCTCTGCAAGAAACACAGGAGACAGCAGGTTAATGAGGATGGAGGGCTCTCAGGTGATGATGCAAAATAGCCTCTGTTGGCCATATTGGATTACAAACCAGTGTGTTTTATAGTCTTCTGGAGCTATTTTAGAAGACACTCTAAAATCATACAATATACTGGAACCAAAAACTTGAGTCATATCGCTTAAAATCTGGTCCAGTAGATATTGCTATCCGTTCAACACATCTGAATAGTTAACATTCCAATTGTTTCATTTTGGCTACATGGACAGAAATACTTTGCAACATTCTAAAAATTGCAACATCTGACATACAAATCACCGTACAAAGCTGTAAGGGAACGTGTTAGCAAACAATTGCCTAGTTTCACATCCAGCAGACTATTTGGAGTCATGTTGTTGTCTAATCTTTACTTTTCTTTTAGCTTTGTCCCAGTCTCCACCAACACCTGAAAAATGTGTGGGTGTGCTAAATGCTGCACTTTCTTCACCAGTTAGTTGCAAAAAAGTTGCTTATTTACAGATTCAGAAGATACAATTCAATTCAATTCAGTTTATTTTGTATAGCCCAAAATCACAAATTACAAATTTGCCTAAGAGGGCTTTACAATCTGTCCACATGCGACATCCTCTGTCCCGGAACCCTCACATCGGCACAGGAAAAACTCCCCTAAAAACAGAGCAACATAATCATTCAGGGTTGTGTTTTGTCATAAATGTATAAGTATCCAATAATCACTCTCTTTTAGCTCAGCTTTCGTCTCCACCAACTCCTCAGAAAATGATATGTGGGCTTTAAGATTCCGTGCTGCCGCCGGCGGCGTTATCAGCTAACATTTAACATGAACGCAGTGCAGATTATCTGCTATAAACTACAATACCAGTGGGGCATACACACTTTGACTAACAAGCACGAGCGGCCGGACCAGCTACTTAAACAAAACACAGAGATCACAGAGAGAGAGAGAGAGAGAGAGAGGGAGAGAAAGAGAGAGAGAGACCCTATTCTCTGCTCAGGTAGACATTACTCCACTATTTACACAGCAAATAGTTGTTTTCTGCTACGTTAATGCTCAGATTTAAACAAATTAGGACCTTTAAAGGGATGAACACAGTTTTGTTTCCTTTAATTTGCACCATATAGAACGTTGCAGTGTATAAAGTGCATTTTCACCTCCGTTCCCTCCTGTTTCACACAGCAGAGCAGCGGAGGCCATGTTCCTGCTGTGATCTTCTGTTTTGATCAGATAGTAGTCCTGATGTTGAACCGTCACAGGGTGCAGAGTGAGAAGCTCTGTCCGCTCAGTGGGATGATACTGAACATGGTAACCGTGTTTGTCTGAATGCTCCTGAATATAATCTGAGCAGCGTTCTGAGGAAACATGGATCATCCACAATAATATAACAACAATGTAGTAACAACATGTAATGATAGTGGTGAACATTTTGTTAATTACAATAGCCTGAGGTTGAAGAAGACGTTATTACATTATTACCTTTGTTGATTAGAAGCTGGCAGTAAGATGGTATGGTGCAATCATATTCATTCTCTGGGGATTCAAATTCAAAGAGGTATATGATAAAGAACATTATATATATATATATATATATATATATGTATTTATTTATTTATAGCGTATATCTGAGACCATTGTTTAAATACACAAAATGAACTCTTCTGACTAAAGCTGAATTTGAATATGACTATTTTCATATGGCATATATTTTCAAGACAACTATGGACAAGAAACTTTAAGTTGGGTTTTAGCTCAAGAAGCAAAGCCATTGCAAGGCACATTTCAAGGAAGATGTGAGCTTGGAAGAATCAGTCTTTTGTTTGGAAGATGCCTTTACCTCTCCTCATGGTCTCCAGATGCTCCCACAGGATCTCTCCTGCGGTGCAGTCAGACATCAGGCCTAGGAAGGCATCTCTTTCCAGGCCACACAGCTCACTGCCCTGCAGGCCTCTCAGGTCCGATCCCAGGCAGTGGAGACCAAACTCAGCCTGGCACCAGTCCAGCCAGTAGTTCACCTCCCACTCAGACCACAAGGTAGGATCTGGACATAGGCATAAATATGAATAAATCTACAGCTCTGAATGTACCATACACAGCTCTATAACCTCCCGTTATGGAAGCTGTATTGATGGATAAAATGTGGCTCAGGCTGTACCCTGTGGGAAGTGATGGTTGATTCTTTCCTGGGCAAATCCAGCAAAACTGGCCTTCACCGCCTGGCTGAGGACCTCCTTACTGGTTGGTGTGAGGGGAGGGACCTCCAGGGTATCCAGCTCTGGGACACCGACACAATATAAAGACCATACACTTATTAGACATGCAGAAATAAATGATAATATTCAGCATTTGTCAACAACTATAACTCATCCTTTCCTCATCAACAAGTGTTATTCTTTTGGGGTTATCTATTAACTATCCCATAGATATGAATTGTATTTATATGTTAGCCATTGCATATAGTAGAAACTCCATTGATATTTAAAAAAAACTCAGTCTACCTCACTGATCAACTTAGTCTCCCAATAATGACATGAAAACTTTACGAGTATTATTTGTTATATAAAACTTAAAAACATATAGGAAGCCCACTCACTTCATTGTGTTTGTAACTTAGTATCTTAATAATGGAGTAAAAACTACATTCATGTATTCAAGTGTTCACTATTGTACACAGATCATCTATAGATACCATCATTATGATGACATATACAGTTTATTTGTTATGAAACACAATGTATTAAAGGCTAATGTTGAAAGTTCTTTAAATCTCCCATTCATTCCCATTGCACCCATAACTCAGCTAATACATTCAAGGGCTCTTTTTTAAGTTGGGTTGTATAAGGTACTTCTCCATAGTCAGTGTATTATCTACATAGATGGAGTTTGTAGAAACACATAAGAGTAACAGCAGAAGCAAAAACATGTTAGACTCCTAAAATAACCAATATTAGTTTACCGCTGCATCGATTGGTAAGTTTATTTGTGTAATTGTGTGACACAATAACACCTACTACCCAACCAATCAACCTACTAGCAACACTAACACTCAGAAGATTGCTGGAGCGGTTGGCTCTGGGGACATAGACGGACTGGCACAGAGACAGAGATACACACACACTAAATACAGTGGGGAGGTGAGGATGATCAGAAACAGGTGAATCCAATCGGGGGAAGTCAGACCATCACATAAGAGGGGAAAACACACAAGGGTAGGAAGTGAAGAATCTGAAATGAGGAGGAGAGGTGAGTAACACAAAATAAAACAGGAAATGATGAAATGTTGAAATGAATGTACACATAACCTAAGGAGCAGGACGAGACATGACAATGACTGTTTCTGTCAAAGGAGTCTGTGGCTTTGAAGAGAGCATAGATAGCGGCTTCAGTTCCCGTTAGAGAGCGCTGTCTGACAGCAAGTTGAGCTGTGAAAATATCTGAATATAACGTTCACTTAAACTGCTATAGATGTTGTTAGGTGTCTAAAATACCACAGCAGTACATGCTTTGCTCGTGTGCTGGTACTCCTTTCTGTTTCTCTAAACTCCATCTACTGCAGGTATTACACTGACTACGGAGAAGTACCTCAACCACACTTAAAAAAAACTGAAACTACTATCCCTTTAAGGTCAATGAGTTTTGAAGTAACCTATAAATTCTGCCAATCAATATCAAAGCGCACATCTTCAGGTCATGCTTCTCTAGTTTATCGTACTTATTTATTTATATGAAGTATTTATTTATTCAGAAATACTTCTTAACTCTCCAGGAGAAGTAAGCCATTACATCTGACGACATAGCCCATTTGATGCATCTGAAAGCTCTGGAGAAATCTAGCAAGTTGACATTGGGTTCAATATTTTTGTCAAAGTCTATTTAAATAGAGTTTAAAACTGCCTGTGGCTGTCTTTTACATGGGTATAAACAAGTATGAAAGGATTTACAACACAGCGTAAGGATTTGGACATCACTATTAAATATGATTTAAGCTAAGTATGAATCATTTATTATCTGTTTACACACCAGATAGCAGAGCTATTGTTGACAAACCCATTAATGAACAATAAAACATACAGCTGCTCCCAACTACTTAATAGTGTATCATAAACCATTCAAGAAGTTTTTACCGTTCATATACTGCTTATAAAAATACTTAATTGTCTTACCATAAGCACTGCAGTCCATCCCAGTGTGTGAGGAATTGGGGGTTCAGGTGGAGGAAACTGAGACCACAAAGGGGGGAACAAGGCTTTAATGATGGATGGGAGGGGAGGAGGGGACCGCTTGTGATGGACAACTGTCAATCAAGTGGATGTGGGAGGGGCAGGATGGTACGATCTGAATTACATAATCCATGATGTCACACACACAATGGGTACATAAGCAGAAGCAAATGAGAGGATGCTTGTTATTAAGTAAACATTCTTAACTCAAGGTCCACTTACTACTTCCTCTGAACATTTAATCACGTGTTGTGACCTTCATCAGCTGTAATTATGACTGAACCATTTCCATGACAACTGAGCAAACGACAGGCACTGATACAGGCAACAAGATGAGGCTTAAAGCTCTTGATGAAATGCAGTAAGTGGCCCTTGAGTTAAGATTTTTTTCTGCCAAAGCTGTAAAAAAGGTATTTGGTAGAACCAGGGACATTTACTTGATGCATTAACCTCTTTAGGACTTTGTTTGGTTTACATAACCATAGTGGAAGGTTTTGTTCCATCATGAGCCTCAATAACAGCTCCTCTGCTTCTTTTCAGATTTTCCCACTGTGTGGCTCTCTACTGGAGCTTTCTACCAAAAGACATTCACTGATTTGATGTTGAGATGATGGTGGTTGCCCAAAATCTCCCGCGGGTGTTTATGTGACATGAAGGCTGTGTGAAGGCCATCGCTTATGATTCATATAATTTTCATCAGACTGTTCAGTAATAGCTCTTTTTCTGTGTATGTATGTATGTATGTATGTACATATATATATACACATATATATACATATACACATATACATATGTATATACATATACACATATACATATGTATATACATATACGTATACACATATACATATGTATATACATATACGTATACATATGTATATACATATACATGTCGTACACCTCAAATTATCAAAACATGCTGTAAACAAAACAATACAAATACACAAAAAGAGCATATTAAGCCATTAGCCAAGTAAATGTAATTGTCTTAAGTTTAATTTATCAGCTTCCTTAATTCATTGTATTTCTGCAGAATAAGAAAATATGCAATATGCCTCTGATCTGAGATAGTGATGGCAAAATGAAGTGTACATTTCCATTAATAAAAACTATACAGGACCTACATCTCCCTCTGCTGGCGGTCAGTAGTCACTACCTTTAACTGTGCCGTTTATTTATTTATTAATTTTTTTCCATTGCTCTCAGGTGTTTGGTCCTGGACTTCATCTTTAAGCCAACGGTGATATTTACGTCAACGTCCAGTCTCCCTGCCATCTCTCCTGATGGAGAGGGTGTGAAGAATCTTTGAAATATGTAGACATTCCACGAGAGCTGATGCAGAATATTCTGGTTATCTTATCATCTAAAACCACAGTGCAGGCCATATGGTGCAGGCATTGTCTGAACATGGATACTAGTGGCCCACATAATGGATTGCACACGAATCTGCAACAAACCCTTGTCAAATCCTAAAATTTACATGGACAACTTTGTTTCTGTGCATCACTACAGAGGTTCAAACGTGGACTGAAACAGCTGTTGATGTAGTTTTGTCATTTATTGACAAAAAAAAAAGAGAAACACTGGCTGAGGGTGAAATGGGAGGTTCAGTGTAGGGAGCAGTTCTTCAGCACCACAGTCACTCAGACAGTAGCTGGAGCAGGACAGTATGCTGTTACAGTACATCGATCGAGCTGATAGCCAGCGTCATGGACTCACATATGCTAAACACACACACATACACAACTAACCTACAGAATACACACATCTTCTAAAGTCAGTTCAGTCACTTTGGGTTTTTAGGCAGAGAAGGCTTTGTTATCTTCTAATACAGGTCACTTTTATGAAGAGGGTACAGCAGAATGAGACACAAACATGCTGAGGACATCGCAGCTAAACTGATGAGTCAGAACATCTGCATCACAGGGCTCCTCTGACCCCCATTGGTAATAACACACACATAAATGGATATATGCACAGAACACCATGAAACACTAACCGGGCCATTGGACAGTTTTTTAAAATACGAAACATTAATTAAATGTTAATGTGCTGTAAATATGGAGACATGGCTTCCCTCCGACACCGTCCAGTCACAGTGCTGCTACAAGGCGGCGGTGCACGTTAACCACAGGCTGTCCCCTCTCTCTTCCATGGAAGACGTAGGCTGGTTCTGGACCATAACAGTGCTAGGGTTAAGCGACGGGTTTGCTGGGTTTTGGGAGCCACATAGGCTCAGAGGTCTAAGTGGAATGCAGGAAGAACAGTCATTGGAATCACTGTGAAGTTGAAGATATTGTCTCTGATTTTGTTATAGCGCTCAAAAGATTTTTCTCTCAGCTCCTGCTTGATGTTTTGACCAAATTTCTAAACTTCAGTAGTTTGGAAACTTTGTCAAACTAGTGGATGCTATAACAAAATAAGGGAACATGTCTTTAATGTTTTCACGATTCCTATGATTCAAAGATTAAATCTAGGCCAACAGCTGAAATGCTGACGTGGAGGTTTTAACCCAGCACTGAGAATCTGCATTGCTGGCGCACAGAGGGAAAATCCAGAATCCAGTTTCTGGATTAGCCCACTTCGATACATATTACTGCAACATGAACTGGAAGTAATAGAGGCTGTGTAGGGGTCAATAATGTCAAGAAATAATGCCATAGTACACAGTGAAACAGCTACAGGGGGGGCGGGGGCTTCTCCAGTGCTTGGACCACATGGTGAGCTATAGTGAGGGGGACGAGGCAGGCGTTGGTTTTTAGCGAGGATCGTCGGGAGCAGCGATCTTCTCCAAGCTGGGCTCCATGCCCCAGATCTCCTTGGCATACTGGGAAATGGTGCGGTCACTGGAGAATTTACCACAGCCAGCAATGTTGTGAATCACCATCTTGGTCCACTCTTTGGGGTCCTTTAGGGAAAGGGGGGGGGGTCACATTGTAAAATAAGATGAAAATGTATTAAAACATGAAAAGAATATCGTGGTTAGTACAGTAAAATATAGTATACTACAAAAGTGTAGTACAACACGATTGAGTACTGTACACTTACATTGAATATTTGGATAAACCTAGGCTACGGTATACTATTGTACATTAGCATATCCAATAAACAGTAGTATATACACAGGGACAGTATCATATACAATACACTACTATATGACTATATAGAGTACAATACACTGCAGTACCACATTGCATATCTAATGTGGAAATAAAGCAGAAATTAAACACTATTTCAGACATATTGCATGTAGTTAGAAACAACTACCGTATTTTCCGCACTATAAGGCGCACTTAAAAGCCTTTAATTTTCTCAAAAAACTACAAAGCCGCACCGCTTGCAGCATTACGGCGGAGTAATACATACTGTGCTTCACCATCATATTACAGTGTGTGTGTGTATAAGGACCCCAAAATGGCACCTGTCAAGAGACACGCTTACGACGCGGACTTCAAACTCAAGGCTGTCAGTCACGCAGTAGAACATGGGAATAGAGCAGCTGCGAGAGAATTCAACATTAATGAATCAATGGTAGGAAGTGGAGGAAGTTTGACTGACTGACTGTTTTGTTTCGCTTAATGCGCCTTATAGTCCGGTGCGCCTTGTATATGAAAAAAGATCGAAAATAGACCATTCATTGACAGTGCGCCTTATAATCCAGTGCGCCCTATAGTGCGGAAAATACGGTAATTAAATTCATCAATGTCAAAGTCATCATGCTGTACTAGACTGCTGGACAGACGACTTGTGTCTTACTGACCTTGTAGAGTGCGCTGACTCTCTCTTGACATTTGATGTAGGCCTCATAGTCTGCAAACACCTTGAACCTGCAGCACAGACAGCACAGCGATGAAGCATTCTACTATAAATCAATACAATCAATACATTTATTTGGGACGTTAATGATCCAAGCAAACAGGACAGTGTCAACATAGTCTCATTCATTTCACAGTGGATGAAAATGATAGACTGATGACACTGCGGGACCGTGGACATAAAGGCAGTCTGTGTGTCAGCACGGACACGGTGCCGGTCCCTCAGCGTCAGCAGTGTGCTCTAACCTGTCGTGGTGCATCAGCATGTTGACGAGGTCTTTGAAGAGGTCAGGCTGGCTGGGGCTGAAGAGCCCTCCAGATATCTGGTCCATCGCCTGCTTGAGCTCGGGGATGCGGTTGTAGTACGATGCGGCGTCATAGCTGAGGAGAAAAGACATTCAACAAACACAATCAGAGATAATAGGCCCCTGGACACGGACATGCTAAAGCCCCCCCCGCATAGGAGCAGGACACACAGACTTTATAGTTGTCAAGCCTATTTGAAGATGCTTTGTGTCGCTCTGTAGTCGCTGCGCATCTTCATATGCTGTGTTTCTTGTGTGATTGTTTTTGTGTTTATTTTTAGTCTGTGGTTGTTTTGAGTGTCTTTGTAGTAATTATGAGTCTATTTGTGTTTGTTTTGCACTAATTTTGTTGTTGCTGTGTGTCTCTTTGTAGTAATGTTGCATTTATTTGTGCTTGTTGTGCCTCTCTTTGTTATCCTTTTAAGTCTCTGGAGTTTGTGTCTCTTTGTAGTTGTGTTGAGTTTCTTTTTTCAGTAATTTTCAGTCTCTTTGTAATTCTTTTGTGTTTGCTGTTGTTTTCCCCCTTTTCATAGACGTTTGAGCCCCATTGTGTCCTTTGCAGCAGTTTTTCATCTCTTTATGGTTGTTTTGGTGTCTTTATGTGACTCTTTTTAATTGTTTTATGTTTCTTTGTGGTAATTTTGAGTCTCTTCTTTCTTGTGTCTCTTTGATTGGCATTTTGTAGGTGGGGGAGGCCTGCCACTTTGGGCCCCTGGGCCTGTGCCCGATAGGCCCGTTCAGTAATGAATTCATAAACATACATTTTGACAGGTATAAGGCAACAACGTGGGTGAATTTGATCCAAAGATCTGGCCCAGTGCAGCTTCAATATTTTCTTAATTATAACTTATGACTCTCACCCCTTCTTGTCGAGAGCATCCACGTCGGGCACCCTCATACCGAAGATGAAGAGGTTCTCTTCTCCAGCCTCCTCTGCCATTTCCACATTGGCTCCATCCATGGTGCCAATGGTGAGGGCTCCATTCAGCATGAACTTCATGTTCCCGGTGCCAGAGGCCTCAGTACCAGCTGTGGAGATCTGCTCCGACAGGTCAGATGCAGGGATGACTGCGGACAGGAGATTCAGAATTGCAGTGTTTCTCTTGAACAAAGTTCTATTTCACACACTAAAGCAGGTCCTTGGATTGCAGATTCTAAGCCCTTAATACGTTTCCCAGAAGGCCCGTTTCCAAATGATAAATTACTCATTTGTGAATAAGATTACAAATTCACAGTATCCGTTACCCTTTTCAGCCAGAGTGACCCGATAGTTCTCCAGGTAGATGACTTTGAGGCGATCTCCCACCACGGTGTCATTATTGACAATGTCTCCAATTGATGTGATCAGCTTGATGATCATCTTGGCAGTGTGATAACCTGGAGCCGCCTGAAAACACAGAGGACATCATCAGGAGGAACACTAAATGGAAACCAGGCTGGAGCACAACTCATGTATAATGCATGTTTCCAGGTTGTGGGAGGAGAAATGAACTGCATGGGATAACTTTATTCTTTTGTTTTATACAAAAACATTTATTGGGATAAACTCTAATCAGTACATAATAAGAGCTCTAGATCTATAATGATCAGCCCACATAAGACTACATTTATGACAGGAATCACAAAACAAACTCAATTTTAAGAAGAAGTTTGAAAGAGTAAATCAAATGGATGGAGCTAGATGAGCAATTTTCCAGTCTTTCATTTATTCTTAACATTTTAAAAAGTCATCTCTGTAATGGACACACAGAAGACAAGCACATTTTCCAACGTCAGTGTTCCGTCTAGACATAGAAAAACAAATGTGATGTAACACCTTCAGCCACTCACCTTTCCTCCGATCATGATGGTCCTGGGGGTCCATGACTTGTTAGGTTCCTTCTTTATCCCTGATTAAAAACAAACGAAAAAAGTTGAATCCATAGTCGTTTTCTAAGAAGCTGCCAGAATAAAAAGAAAAAGCACCCACGGTTGTACAGCGTGATGATGTGCAGGCAGTTGAGCAGCTGCCGTTTGTACTCGTGGATCCTCTTCACCTGGACATCAAACATGGAGTTGGGGTTGATCTTCACCTTGTACTGCTCTTCGAGGTGGGCAGCAAACTTCATCTTGTTCTCCTAAAAGTCGAGGTGGTACAGAGGGATGTGATAAGAAACGAACAGGAAAAATAAGAGATGATAATCATCTTCAGGTTTTTTAAGCCCTCACTTGTTTGACTTTGGCAACATCCCGAATGAAGGCGTCATCGTCCACAAAGTCCAGAAGGTTCTTCAGCTGGTCCAGGTCACGGATGTAGTCCTCACCAATCCTCTAAATGAAACGATCACCACATGAGGACATTTGGGACAAAAGGATCTGCAGTGTAAATATTTGATTCTGTGTTTGGATGTCAGTCAGCTAATGTTGTCTTTGCAGAAAATCAACGGGGCTTTCCTCTCACTCCGTTGCATTCAGTCTGAATGAACAAGAACAAACGCACCTCTGCGATGACCTCAGCCAGGCCGGGGTTGCACATGACCAGCCAGCGCCTGGGTGTGATGCCGTTGGTCTTGTTCTGAAACTTATCAGGGTCTACTTCGTAGAAATCCTTGAACCTGAGGAGGAGAGGAGCACCTTAAGTTTGAGTGACATTCTTAGTGACATTCTTGAGCCTTAAGTTAGTTCTTGAAAAGCAGAGTGAAGTCAAACACAAACATGGCCGAGGCTTCTTTACTGTAACGCTTCACTAGCACACGCAAGCCAGAGAAGAGATGAGGACTGGTTTCCTTACACGGTGTCTTTGATGATTTCCGAGTGGATGCGGGCCACTCCGTTGACTGCATGAGATCCCACAATGCACAGGTGGGCCATGTTGATTTTCTTGCTGTCCCCTTCCTCGATCAGGGACATGCGACGCAGGCGGTCAAGATCTCCAGGGTAGAGCTTGGCGATTCGCTGGAGGGGTGAAGGAGAGAGACGTCTCAGTATGTCTGAGTGTGCATTATGATTTTTAGCTTTACTTTAAGCTTTTAGTCCATCATGAGACAAGCCTTTGTGCCTCTGCTTCTAAACTAAGCCATTTACTGGTGCTAAATTCAACATTCAGAGCATTAATATAGCATAAACAACTATTGTCTAAGTAAAAATATAGAGGAGTAATGTCTACCTGAACAGAGAATGAAGTCACTCTGCCTTTTAGTGCATGCGAGTCTCTCTGTGACACTCCACTGGCACTGCGTTCAGACAGCGATTAGCGCTGATCATGCAGTCCCAACCGACGGCGTTGTCACAGAAGCTAAGCTGTTAGCTGCATCAGCTGCGCACTACTAGCTCTGTCAGCACTGTTACGGTTGTTTGCACCGTTAGCTGCTTGCCTCTGGCTCAGTCGTCGCCATGTTGACAGCCATATATGGAGGCAATCCCTCAATTGTAGTTCTGCTCTGAAATTTGGACATTTGTTATCAAAGGCGCTAAATTCCAAAGTCAGTGATGTCACTGATGTTACTTTGTATCCTATAAATCTGATCTGTAGTTAAACCGGTTAAACCACGTGTTTGGATGATTTGTTCAGTTGAGCAGATTCAGCACAGTAAGAAATGTACATTACAATATCCACGGCCTGTAAGACATCTAAGTTGTTTCAACATAAACATTTAAGTGATCACTGCCTTAAAATAGATTTTCACTTACACCTGGATGATAAATGCCCCGTTTTCTTTAAAAAACAAGATTTGTGGGATTTGGGCTATTATTTTCATTTTCATATTAAGGATTGATAGTCCAAGAAAATAATGCATTCTGGCTTGCAAGTCACGTCTCATGGACGTTAAAAAGTTTAGATATTGGCGTCAGCTAAATGCCTCAAATGTTCATGAATCTACGTCCAGCTGTCCTCCTACCTCCAGGTGCCTCCTGTTGATCTCGTAGATGATCTCCAGGTGACGGGGCAGCAGGTTCTGGAAGAGGTCGACGGGCCAGCGCTCCAGGGCTTCGGGCAGGACGGTGTGGTTGGTGTAGGCACAGGTACGAACCACGATGTCCCAGGCCTGGACACGAAGAGGACAGGACCAGAGACAGGTGGGTTAGAGACCTCTGACATTATCACACATACTCACATGTTCGTCAGACAACTAAAACTGTGACGGGACATAAAAATATGCGTATTTTGACATTAAAAACAATTTCATTAGTGTAGAAAAGGACATTGTTGTCTTGTGTACTCTACTAATTGTTTTTTGGAAAACATGATCCAATGTTACAGTGATGTTGATCCCTCAGGTGGTCCTTTGAGTAGGTCCCCAATAAAATGTGTTTTCTGACAAATGATAGTGTTAAACTCTTGTTGGATGTTATATGGTAATAATTATGGATATATATTCATATGCAAGTGTTAATAAAATGTTTAATTTAGGTTTCATCTTTTCTTCTTCACTCCTTGACTCACATTTTGTGATAAATATGATTATATATTTTTTCAGAACCTAAAAAGAATATCTAAGGGTGTAATTCAGTCCATAAAAATGTAATTAAACCTAATTAAATAAACTTCAGGTATCAGTGATGTTTCGTGGTACACATCTGTAGCATTAAATGAATTTAATTCCAGGGAATGAACCTTATTTTTTCCCTGATAGGCAACACAATTAATAAACCAAAAGAGCCTCACTTTCAGAAAAAAAACCCAATAATCCACAGACTGATTATTATTTTCTGACCGTCTGTGCATCCGTCCCGAGATCAAACTCTAAATGATTGCAGGAGAGTCGAAATGTGTTGTGTCTAGATGTTTACACTAGAATTGAGAAAACTTCACCGATACTAAAAGTTGACTTGCTTACATCCTGTCACAGTGCATGACTTCAGCTCTGACTAGTGTGTCATGGTGAGGCGGTCGACGTGCTGCTGCATCATTGTTTCTGCAGCGTTGAAGGATGCAGAGACAGCGTTGCTACACAAGTGACCACAGGACAATTCAGTTAAACTGCAGTAGTTACAGGTCGGCTCCAATACGGAGGCCTGTGTGTGTGAACACCACATACCTTCCCCCAAGTGAGATTCTCCAAGTCCACCAGGATCCTCATCAGCTCGGGGATGGCCAAAGCAGGATGGGTGTCGTTCAGCTGGATGGCCACCTGCAGACAGAGATGAAGAAAACCGTACAGTGCTTTAAAGAGTGAAGGCAGACATCCGGCAGAACACTGCATCCAAGCTGCAATACTGCAGTCTGATTTAAAGATAATAATATGAATGCAATGAACATGGAGACCAGTTCACACATGACTAAATACATTCATTCATTCATCCGTAACCGCTTATCCTGTTAAGGGGGTCTGGAGCCGATCCCAGCTTTCATTGGGTGAAGGCAGGCTTTACCTGGACAGGTCTCCAGACTATCACAGGGCTGACATAGAGACAGACAACCATTCACACTCACATCACACCTACGGGCAATTTAGCGCATGCAAACTCCACACAGAAGGCCGTCTGGCCAGGGAATTGAACCCGGGCCCCTTTTGCTGTGAGGCGACAGTGCTAACCACTACACCTGCGTTCAGCCCCTGACTAAATACATTCCCGGATTAATAGTTGTGATGGAGTCCTCATCTTTGAGATCATACGTTGGATCTCTCACCTTGTCTGGCAGCGTAGAAAGGTCTAGACGCACAAACTCCGTGGAGCCAAACTTGGAGGCTTTGAATCGACGGATGATGTCCTGAAGAGTCGCTGCTACGACGAAGTACTCCTGCTTCAGACGCAGCTCCTTCCCTTCAAAGAACTGAAGAATAAAGACGACATGGAAAAAACTGTCATCTTTTAGAATACATGAGATACCGTCATTTTATGACGATGTTTTAGAAAACACTATTCTGGAGAAAGAAATTGTCTGATTTTGAAAAGCTGCTTTTTTTTTTTTTTTTTTTTTTAGGCCATTTCGGTGCAATGGACCTCTACAACAAGCTGAAGACACAACATCCAAAATATTTCCCTTGAAAAAAAAAATCTTATGGTTAATTTAGGCTATAACCAATATTATGATTTCTAGAGCAACAAGATTTCCTGTGCAATGACCCTTTCACCCCCAAATAAAGTATTCTAGTTCCATCTATTACTCCACTCACATTGTCGTTGGGGTAGAGGACCCTGGAGATGTTCTCAGCCAGGTTTCTGTCCAGCACGGCTTGAATGTAGCCGCCAACATTGACTGTGGGACATCGTTTACATTCATATTTAGCAGCTGTTGATCTATTTCCAAGATATTAATGGTGATTATTCAGCAGTACAGGTGACAATACTCACAGTCCTTTAGGTTAAAGTCACAGGGGGCCTTAGCAGACCACAGTCTCATGGTGTTGACGATGTTGTTTCTGTAGCCGGGTACTGGGGTGTCATAAGGAAGAGCCAGAACCACCTGAATACAGGTTAAAAATATACATTTAATACACTGGTTATTGTTTCATTAGTCTCTGTTTAAATGGGTATTGTGTTAGGGCGTATTCTTGCCCTGCTCTTAGATGGTAGTTTGTTTTTTTATAACTGATAACTGTAAATGTAGAATATTTGAACCCAGCAGTAGAGGTGAAATGCTGCCCCCTATCTGTTTGGAGGACGTGGCCAGATATTACACATTGCACCTTTAATGTGTTAAACCATTGCATGGTTTGTTGAATGTCCAGCTCACAACATATCTTGGTCACTTTTCTTTAACAACCACATTTAAAAGGATTCTTGTGTTTTGGTAATAAAATAAAATTATGATATCGGCCTCAAAAATCCAGTATCAGTTGGACTAGAATTTAAACCCAGGAAACTCATGATAATTATTGTTTCATCATCATCATCATCATCATCATATTTTTTAATACTTTTATCACATCTAGCCAAAGTATCTCTTCAGTTCCATATTAAATATGTAATCAGATAGCATTATATAACATGAGAGGTGAATAGCAATGTTTTAATAAAAGCTCAGTTCTGGAGTCTGTTCCTGTACTGACCTGTGTGTCGACCCACTTCACTCCCTCAGCTGTTTGCTCCACTCGTCCGTAGAAGTGGACTGGCCGCATGTACTCAGGGCGAGCCTTCTCCCAGGGGTTCCCGTAACGCAGCCAGTCGTCAGCTTCCTCCACCTGTGGAAGCACCGCGCTGTGGTATTGATTTGATGTGCTAATGAACATACAGCGCACAGAAGGTTGCCATTTCATATGGAATACTGGGTACAGAACTATTTCTTAGGTTCCTTCCAACAAAACGTGTCTGTGGTAAAGATGGTCATTAAAAAACAAAAAAAGGGTCTTATTGTGACTGACAGGATTTCTGGTTCTTTCACAGTCAACTTTTCAGCCTTAACTTTAGTATGAAGACCGTTTCTTGCACTCAATCTTTAGGTAAGAGAATTGAGCTCCCTGACTCTGTTGTGCGGTCATGTTCAGAGGAAGTTCAGAGGACTTTCTGATGAAAAAATATTTAAACTGGTATTTCGATTTGGAGGCAACAAGCTTCCATTATAATAAATAAATAAATCACTCCATAACTAAATAAATTAAATGATTAAGAAAATTGTCTAGAAATAATAGCCTCAATTATCAAATGTGCAGGTTAATTATAAAATAAATAATATGCACAAAACAAATAAATATATTAAAAGTGACATTTTTGAATTGGGAAATAATTCAATATGAAAATAAATTAATACAAAAATAACATTTATTATGAAATAAATATAAATCCATTTATTAATTTATTTATTTCTGTGCATATCGATTTATTTTCGAATTACCATGCACATTTATTTGCTAGATGTGCATATTGTTTATACATTTATTTCTATATTATTTAATTAATGTATTTATTTAGTTATTTATTTCTTGATTTATTTGTTTTAATAATGGCATTATTCCTCAATATCCTGCTGAAAAGTTCAGGTCAAAATCAAAAACCTATAAAGAAACAACCATTCAGGTAGAGTGAGGTTTACCACAAGTAGTTAGGATACATTGGACTTTAAATCAGCATGTTTACAGAACATAAACACCATCAGGGGAGCATACCTGCCAGCCGTCGACTATTTTCTGATTGAAGATTCCAAACTCGTAGCGGATGCCGTATCCGTAGGCAGCCAGACCCAGAGAGGCCATAGAGTCCAGGAAGCAAGCTGAGGAAACAACATGGGGGGGGTTCGGTTCTGTTTGAGACAAGGCTGCCCACAGCACGAAACATCACTGTCTGTCAGCAGCCAATCAGGAGGCAGCAGGAACTCACCAGCCAGGCGACCCAGACCACCGTTGCCAAGACCAGCATCTTCCTCGATGTCCTGCAGCTCCTCCATGTCCAGACCCAGCTGAAGGAGGACACAGCAACATATTGTCACTGCTGTAAATACAGCCATCATTCCTCTATTTCACCCCGAATGGACATTAGACCAGTCCTCGTCTTTCCTTTATGGATCCTGTACCCACTGATGCTGCTCATAGCCATTAAAAAGGGACACTTGATCAATTTTACTGATCATTTGGTTTGTTTATTTATTTATTTATTTCACTGATGACATCATCTGGGTTATACATTTCAGCCTGGACTTTGACAAATGTACAACAGAGAGCCTGTGTTCATAACTGGAAACCCAATTCTATTAAAGTGCAACACTAATTTATCGGAGTACCCCTTTTATGCACTTGACTACCAAGACTTTGGCTCAGTCGCAATCCATCCCTGACACTGTCTGATACCCATGGAGGAGTCAATTACATTTTATAGTACATAATGACCGTTTCTTGAATGTTCTGCATTTACAGTCCAGATGTATATAGCCAAAAGTATGAGGACACAACTGGCACACACTGGTTTGGGCCTCTTAGTTCCAGTTAAGGGGAAATATTAAGACTACAGGATATAATATTTTAGACATTGGTGTTGGTCCGACTTTGTGTTAAAAGCTGGTTTGGCTCGCTCCTGTTTCAACATGACAATGCCTCCACATCATAGACGCTGAATAAGAAGTGGATGTAGTCGTCTTGATGTGAACCCATTTGTTTGTGGACTGCCGTCTTGGAGCCTTGAGTTTGGCATTTTGTCCATGGCCATCTTGGGTTCGGCAGTCCCCATCTTGTTTTGTTTTTTTAAACCAGTCAACAGGAAGTGACCATATTTGAACTGCAGAGGAGTGACTCCTGGGTAGAGACGCCGTATACCGCTCTGGTAGCGACCTGTCAATCACTGTGTAGCCCCGCCCTAATGCATACCCTGCTTTATGGTCTATTTGACTCTAAATGGACCATCATTTACTAAATGAACATCATGCTGTATTGAAGAAGACTTGAAACTAGAGATTGAGACCATAAACTCATGTTTACAATGTTTACTGAGGGAATAAATCAAGAGAGAAGTAGAGTCATTTTCTCATAGACTTCTATACAACCAGAGGAGTCGCCCCCTGATGGACATTAGAGAAAATGCACATTTGAGACACTTGGCTTCCCTTTTGCCTGCCTGGAACACTGACTCACTCAATGTCATGGTTGTACCTCACTCTGAATGGGCGCAAATCACTGCAGCCAGGATTTAAACTTCAGGTGGGAAACTGGAACCAGAAATGTGGAGGCCTGATGTTTGGATGTCCATGCACTTTGTTCAAGTCTCCAATTAATTTGGGCTCTATAGTTAAATGTACTTTTTTAACCCCTGCCTCAAAGCGGAGCCTAGTGTGTAAACTCATACGAGAGTTATGCCCCCATGATCCTTTGCCTCACCTGGTACGTGGCTTCATCGCAGGCGTTCTCCAAGGCCAGGTTGACCATTGTGTTCTGCAGAGTGCGTCCCATGTAAAACTCCAGGGAGAGGTAGTAGACGCGCTGAGGAAAAACAGAGAAGCAACCTCTGAATGACCAGCTTCAGTACATTTTCACCTGATATAAAGCTGGCTATACTTTATATATTTTCTTTTTTTAAAATCAGACAAAACGTATATCGTTTCATCTAAAATCGACATGATGGAAAAAAAAAAAAAAGAAAAAAAAAAAAACACGAAATACTGAACTAAAAATTGCCATAGATTCTCAGGATACTAATAATAAACACACGTGACCCATTTGGTGTCCCTCATGGCCCCTGCAACATTATCTCCTGTAGAACACAACAGCTGCTGTCAGAGGCAACAATAGCAGAGCTATTTCTGGCAGCTCCACCAACAATATCTGTCTCAGCCCACAGAGAAGACAATCACACCAGGAGCCTCAGTAACACAGCTGAAGGTTTCCTCACAGCTCTGTGAAGTGTGAAGGGTAACACGGACGTACCAGTGATGGTCGACCAAATTAAATAGAGGATTTAAGCTGGGTGAGGACTTGTGGAACATTTCAGGGCAGAGTGCCAGGTGACTTTTGTGATCCTGCTGCTGACTGATGGTGGGGGTCGTATAAAGGATGTGGAAAGAAAAAAATGTGACAAAGGCATCCAGTGGTCGGTATAAATAGAAGAGGGAGGGTCTGTGCTTTTTCCCCAAAGGTTACACTGACTACACATGAGCTCTGTGCATTTATTTAAGAAAACAGAGAGTCAAAGAGTTTACATTCACTGACGGAGAGTCAGCTTCTACTTCTCGCTGTGAAACTCTGAATACTGGTGGACATGATTAAACTGATAATGCTGCATTGTTCCAAAGTCTATCTCGCAGTACTTCCTGACTTCACCGCTCTGTGGCTCAAAGCCCATTGGCTCCTACTAAAGATAGGAATCTTGAAAAAAAAACTGCTCACAAATATATTGTTTCATTTTTCTCTTTCTCAACTGAGTCATTTTGTTACACAGCTGGTCAATTAAGTTTTTAGCAGACTTTACTCAAAACAGGGGAAAATAGTGCATTTCTTGGAGACTACTTTCAGCAGCAAATTAATCCACATTTGGTTCCCTATTATGTGGCTTTTTGAAGGGAGCTGAATCTTATGGCTCCGTTCCTTTTCGAGAGTTGTTCAAAAGAACCGCCAGTTAGTACTTTCTTACCCTAACTGTTCTCATGCTGAAGCTTATTCTCTGCAGAGGTCAACCAGCGATTCTGATCTACCGTCTGCTTCTGTGTGTGTGTGTGTGTGTGTGTGTGTGTGTGTGTGTGTGTGTGTGTGTGTGTGTGTGTGTGTGTGTGTGTGTGTGTGTGCCTGTCCCCCGGCGCTGAGGATCTAAGGTCATGCAATGAAATTTGAGCACAACTGTATAAAAGAACAGCTCTCAAATACGACTCGGTTCCCTTCATTCCAAAGAGCCGTTCTAAAGATGCGAGTTGTTCGCGAACGCCACATCAGTATTTTTTGGCAGCAGGACGGTGTATACTGGATGAAGTCGAAATAAAATACAGTGTGTGTTCATGGTGATGAAGGAATACGTTATCAGGTACAACAGTGAGGCTCACTGATGACAGAGGAAAGAGATTTATCAGGATTTGATATACACACACACAATACTAGTTAGTAGATTGGTTAATTGATGATTTTTGTTTGTGATGGGATTTGTCACCAGACTTATTGTTAAAATGTGTTTTTCCTCTTTAAAGTCCTCTTAACTTTTGTACCAGGTTGTTTCCACCTGCTCTTGAAGCTTTATGATGTCCATGCGGAGCTGAATATTAAAAAGAGAGACTCAAAGACACTTTCTTTAATATAAATATGCTAGATGTCATTCATTTTCAACAACTCTTCCCCATATTTCAAATATTTAGGATGGCCACTGGATTATTAAGTTATTTGCAGCAAACTGGCTGCATAAACTGCAGTTGACATTGGACCAACCGGAAATCCAGCAGAGCAACACGTCTAAAGTGGGATGAGTTGATCAGATCCCTGACTGCCATCACACAGTGCAGCAGGCTGAGGGGCCTTTGCATCCTCTACACAGCCTCCTGTTCCAGCAACACCAGAAAGCTGGACATTTTCTAGGTGTACGAACTAAGGTTTCTGGAAGAAAAAAAAGAAGAAAAAAAAGTATGCAAAGTAGCGCCATTCATGTGCCTTTTTTGTTTGTTACTGCGTGGCCATTTTGTGATGCGCAGTGTGCGGTGGTGGGGATGGATGGATGGATGGATGGAGGGCGTTACGTAATACTGTACATATTTCAACAACCAGTTGATTGTGATAATCCCACACAGTGGCAGTGCAGGAGGATACCAGTGTTTGGAAGCACCGGGCGTCGTCCTGAACGCAGGATCAGTTCAAGGTTACTGAGGCAGACGCAGCTGCACGCAGAACATTATGTAACAGACAGCTCTGATAGAGGAAACGTCAAGTGTGGAGAGGAACGCCACGCACTTCAACTCTGCTTCAATAAACTATGCGTGATAAGACAAAGCAGCCGGAACATTACTATAAATGGACATAAAGAGCAAAGAAGCCAGGAGCGCACACACACACACACACACACGCACATGCACACGCACGCCATTAGTTGTGATCACTGCAGCACAGAGCATCCCCTCCCACCGCTCCCCGGTCAGCCGTGTGTGTACGTGCGGGACTGCGGCATCATTTCGCGGCTTACTTTGGGGTCTTTCTCGTAGTAGTGCTGCTGCGTCCGGATCCAGCGGCCCACCAGGTAGTCCCGGACCGTGTTGGCCAGGGCGAAGTAGTAGTCCCGTTTGGTGGCCACATTTCGGTCTTTCACCAGGGTGAAGTGGAGGTGCCTGTTGAAATTAGTTTTCAGGTCCGAGACGTTCTCCACCCCGGCCAGACCTCGAACCGAGATCTGCTTCCTCTTGTCCTGGTCCGTCAGCGGCTTGGCCATGTTTGCGAGCAGTTTATGTCTAGTTTTACTGAATGTCAAGTTAAATTTCAGCCTGTCAGTCTGCTCACTTCTCTTCCGCCTCTTCTCTGAACACAGACAGCCGGTGAGATGTGACAGTCCAGCCTGTTATATATGCGTCACGTACTCACGTCAAGATGGACCGAGGAAAACGGCATCTTCCGGTTCATAGTTTCAAAATAAAACCCCAAATTTGGTTCGAGCCCCACACTGGATCTGCAAGTGCGTCACACGCCACACTGTAACATATTTCACATCATAAACAGCAGCTAGGCTGAGTGACGTGTGTTTATGCCCAAATTGTCGCTATATTCTGCAAAGAAAACCACCAGGAGCAGAGGGCTGCATTGTTTTCTCCAAACTATTTAGTAACTTTTCAAGTGGGCTAAAAAAAAATATCGATAAACGTTGCTTTTATTTTTAAATCAAAATAGCTACCTTTCCGGTCTTAATCTGGTTAATTTGCTGGAGCTCAGCATCCCTGAGAATTAAAAAAAATAAAAATCCTGCAGTAACTGTTCCTACAACTCCTGAGATCGAAAATACTTCGCTTTTTTGCTTTGTCTATTCAAAAGATTTTGGACAGGAAGTATACATTACTAAACGTGTTATTTGATAGTTATTGACTTACGGAGCTAAAGAAGCAAAAAGAAGAAGTAAAATGCTAGGTGGACATGTACTTTTTGTTTTAATAAAATGTGACAAGTAGAACAAGTGAAAGCAGAAAAATAATCTGGAAAGAGGAATTTTATTCTTGACCTCGAAAAGTAATTTGCGGGGAAAATAAAAATCTTATTTCAAAGTGTATTTACAATCATTCTGCAGAGCAACAATAAAAAAGTCTTCATCAAGACAATTACTTAACTAGAAGTCTGATTTACACAAAAAATAGTAATTCAAGGTCCACTTACTAGCTTTTTCCAGGACTTTCAACCATATCTCAAACACTCTCAGAACATTGGTCAAATAGGGTTGAATGTAAAGGTTGAAAAAGATTCCAACATAGCAGTCCAATGATAGCTGAGCTGAGCTAATGCCATCCCAGAAGAAGACCATGAGATGTAATTGAGGTGTCAGAACTGTAAGTGTACCTTGAGTTGTTAATTTTAGTCAAACTAAGTTCAGTATTATGTGATTAGAACTGAGCCTGCAGCAGTGTTTCATGAAAACCGTAAGTTGCAGTTGAAAGCTCCGAAAAATGAGCAAGAAAGTGGACCTTGAGTGGAATCTCAAATGCCAAGTCCCATTACTTCTTCCCAAGCTGCTGAAATTACATCTATTAGAACAGAAAATTAAATTTTACTTGTTGCCTCATTGCATGCAGACTTTGAAGTGTTTTGCCTTTAAAGGCCCTTTATTGCCATTTGTCGCCAAAACTAAATCTAAATAGTTATTTCCTAATACTGACCTTCAGTGACGGGAACATCACTGTTATTCTGTTTTTTCCCCCAATACCTACACACTTCTACAAGGCCACTTTATAATTCAGCTGTGAATGTCAGAAATCCCATACAACTGTACAGACTGTTTCCAGGTTTTAAAAAACATTTGCATCTCTCCAAGTGCAGACTGCCTGTAGAGTTTGTGAGGCAGCGGACACCCGTGACCAACCCAGGTTATGTAACACATTTGAATGAGGCAGCCAACAATGGATTGGCTGTATAAAAACAAAAAAGACTCTTGGCAAGCATCCAGACACAAAGTGTCCCACAACCATGAAAGGAGAAACCAGTCTGTACTCAAAGACAAAAAGGTGAAATGGATCAGTTTAATGCAAAACCAAGCAAGATTTCAACAGCTTTTCATTCAGGCTAGCGCCATGACAAAACCGACTGATTCAAGAAACAGAGTAAAACATTTTTTCTCCATAATAACGAAGGACAGAACTGATAATTTTGTCCTTGCAGAAGCAACACAAAACACTGCACACAGCGTCTTATCGGAGCAGAAAGAGATGCAGAAAAACAAAACGATAGATTCTCAGCATTCAAGTAGTGCGGGGGGGTCAGGAGATGGCAGACCGCAGAATGGATTCCCCTTTTTCAAAGTCAATGTCACAACTGAGACGCAGGCAATCAACAAAAGAAAAACAATTAAAACCCTGGGAATTTCTGGAAAACAATCAAGACTACAAAAAGGTTTTCTGACAGAACTAAGACACACTTCACATCTCGTTATTACAAAAATATTAATCTTATTCAACTCAAAGCCAACATGGGGAACATGACAGGAGTAATAATTTGTGAGTGAGCTGCTCATAATGTATCATGCAAGTTGAACTTCAATATATTAAATCCAATAATAGTCAAGCGTTAACGTCTGAGTTGAACATCTGAAGCGTTGTCTGTTGAGCAGAAATTAAACCTCCAGCTGGCTATTTGAGCAGTTTATTTGGTTTACAAGTAATGTGATAAACTACGGGAGCAATGCAGAACAGTGTCTGTGTGCACACAAGATGCTTTGTGTTAACACTCATTTTAAAAACAGGAAAAATAACTCATTTACTAAGGTTACGCAACTTTACAAATTGAACTAACACAACCTTTCATTGTTTCACAGATGTCTCCACCATATCAAGAATCAATAAAAAATAAAGCACTGGTTATATCTTTTTCTGTGAGCACACATCCACAAATGTGCTGCAGGGTGGAAACTCTTGGGGGAGGACGATTCTTCTGTGGAAGGGTTAATTCTGGGGTGGAGGGGGTGGGGGGCAGGGGGCATGCCGAAGGGGGCATGCCCGGTACCCCCATCCCCATCATGGTGACAAAGTTGGAAGGGTCCATGGGTGGTGGGGGTGGCGGCGGTGCATACATCATGCCAGTAGAGCCTGGAGGCGGCGGAGGGGGAGGAGGAGGGGCCCCTGGGGGCAACGGGGGCTGGACGCCAGGGGAGGCGGCACCATGGATGGGGTGCCCATGGGTGGCGGGGGCTGGGCCCCGGAGGCCGCAGGCTGCTGGGGCTGCTGCCATGGAGGCAGGGTTCCGGTGCCAGGGCTGGACGTGGTGGTGGTATCTGTAGAGGGGGGAGGTTAACTCTTTACTGTCATCAGATTATTCACACAGTGAGCTCACAATTCTACACTAAATAATCACTACTGTGATATTTGGAGGCTCCAATATTACAGATACACTCATGTCTGCCATCATGACTCATTCACGCTTCCACAGAACAGATGGGATTCATTGATGACTGATGGCATTTTGTTAGTGGACTCAGACAATGCAGCTTGAATTCAATAAAACAGAGTTGAGTAGTGTCTAAATTGTTTGTAACATCTCACACAATGTCCTCGACACAGAACTGAGTATATTAAACAGAGAATGACGTAATGGTTCCAAATTGTTTTGAGTGTGTCTTACTCTGTTGCCAGGGTAGCGGCGTACTGGTTGCCATGCTGCTGGTGGGAGGGGGAGGTGGAGCCTGCTGTTGCCATGGTGGCAGGGGTCCAGACGGGGGAGGAGGTGGCTGGTTGCTGGGGGGAGGAGGTGGAGGTGGCATCATGCTCATTGGAGGTGGCAGCAGACCTACAAGGAAACCAAAAAGTTGGTTTTGTTGCAGATTTCAATTCTGATTATTATTCATAATAAACGGCAAACTGATGAGCGTGAAAGTTAATGCAACTTGGATTTATGAGGAGACGTTTTCTGTTGCACTTCCAAGACATTTCCAGGGCTTGAAGGGATGATGGTGAAGTTAAACCCAAATTATTTCTTCCACTTAATGTCCCTCTCCAATATGCGTCAGCTCTCTAAAGCCCCATCCACACTGGACTCATTCCTGTAATGGGGCGGGATGCTTTTAACATTACCCCGCTGATCAGTGATGTGAATCCCTTTTGGAGCATTTATGTGGGACATTTTCATCCCCACCAAAGTAATAATTGCAGCCAAAATAACCTGCGGTTTCTCTGTTAACTGGCTGGTCTTTCTGATATTTAAATACTGCCAGGAATGACGTCCTTGTATTTGAAAGTATATCTTTAAAAATCAACTCACTGAAAATTTCTATTTCAAATCATCAAATGGTCTGTTGTAGGTCAGCAACGTGTGGTATTCTCTTTTGAGTTCTACGTTTTAGCCTATTTTTTTTTTTTTTTTTTTTTTTTTTTTTTTTTTTTTTTAAATTTGGCACCATTAAGAGTAAGCCGAATAAGCCGTTCACACAGTATTTTTCTCTCTTTGTGCCTTCTCATCAACTCTCCAGGTCGCTGAGGAGCACAGTGACCATCTGTTTCTCCTCTAATGTTTATTCTGCAAAAACTCCCGTCAGCTCTTACCCATGTGGTGTCCGTGAGGTCCTGGTCCCTGGCCCATGGGAGGAGGAGGAGGCTGCATCCAGGGGGGAGGCAGGCCGTTGGGATTGGGGGGCATAGGAGGGCCTCCCATGCTGGGCATGGGGGGAGGATAGCTGTGGTGTCCCCCAGGGCCACCATGTCCCCCGTGCATGCTATGGTAGTTCCTGCTCTCAGTCGGACCGGAGTTCATCCAAGGGGGCCGGTTCTGATGCACACAAACAGTCACTGGTTTAAGACTCTTCTTCACACTGGTATGTTGGTGAATACAGAATCATGAGTGTTGCCAACTAACCGCTTGCTGGTTATTGTTGAGTCCTGAGGACCGCTGCCCTCCTCCCTGGTTGCCGGAGTGTCCTCCACCAGATGTAGGGACCGGAGCCTCCCCTAGCTCGGCCATCAGGGACAGGTACTCCTTGTCCATACGAGCCTTGTCCTGGGCGGACTGAGGAGGCTCGCCGCCTGTCGCTCTGTGGGCAGCGAATGAGCTGCACAAAGCAAAAAACAGCAACCGTTATTACAGGCAGATTGATATCACTACGTGCATACATTTTGTGATGGGATCAACTGAAGGTCACCTGGTGTACTTGCAGTCGGAGGAGATGTGGCCCGCTCCGCCACACTTGGTACAGAGGGTGGTGTTGGTGATGCTCCGTGGCTCAGAGTTCTGCCAAGGACGAAGGATCCTACAGAGACAAGAGGGCACATTCTGTCTTCAGTGGTGCTCTGTACTTTAAATTGAACATCTCCAGTGTGCATACATTCACCACCAATGACCTCCCAACACTTAACGGTGCATAAAGCTCCACCACTGACCTGTTGTCATCTTCCCTCAGTGTGCCGTTGAGTCTGGCGAGCTCCCGCAACTGCATCTTTCGTAGGTCGTTCTGATCCTCGGGCGTCTCGATGCCTTGCTTCAGAATGTTGCGAATCTGTGGACAGAAATTTGTCAGCGTTGAGGCCATTTAAGAACTGAGCAAAAGTGCAACGTCCAACAGGAGTCTGATGAGGAGATCTAACCTGCTCCACAGCTTTCTTGACATTCTCCATTGTGTTGGCGGTGACTAGCGCGTGCAGAGGCTCGTCTTCCCCCGGCAGCATCTGCCCATCCTTTCGGCCAACCTTCCCTTCCTTCACGGAACCTTTACCCCGGATCATGATCTTGGCGCAGCACTCCTTCTCAATGTTCTTCAGCGTATTACCACTGGAAACAGAAAAGAAAAGCGAGAAGCTAAGCTCCATTCGACGGCACTGGCTGTGAGAAAATGCAACATGATAGTAATATTTAGTCTTGTTTACCGTGGCCCGATTAGCAGACCAACAAAGTTGATTTCAGGGTATTCGTCTTGGGGGATCATAACTTTGTCGTTGACTCTGGTGGCTGGAGGTCTGCGGGAAAGAAATTAAAGATTAAGCATTTAGTAAGAGCAGTGAACAGCTTTTCTAACAACCCTTTGAAGATTTTCTTGTGTTTCCCCATTTATTTTTTGCAGGTTTCTAATTGATGTAATTTAAAGACTACAGCAGAGCACATAATGTTTTGTACCGTTTGGTAGGTGAGGAAAAACATGCAGATATTGTTATTGGTTTCTATCGCATTTTGGTAAAAATCACATCTCCAACCATCTTGAAGGATTTCAGACTGTGACCATCATCGGTTGCCCAGTCCACTATAACAGCCTCTGGTCATGACACTTAACATATTAGTTATATTAACACAGACTGTGTCATCCGACAAAACGATGCGGAAAACAAGTAAAGAAATCATACTTGTAGTCGGCAGGAGGCTTGAAGTCAGGGTTGAGTCCAACCATCTCCGTGATGAGGGAGTGGCGCTCCTCCTCGATCTTCTTCCGCGTGCGATACTCGCGGGTGTTCAGCCTCTTGCCCTCGCTGTTGTAGATGGGCTCCGGGGAGGGAGACCTGAAAATGGCAGACAAAAGACAGAAAAAGACATCATGGATACCTTTCTAGAAGTGGAACTCTGCCAATAACACACATACAAGCTCCCTACAGCTAACTAAGACTTAAAGAAATTTCAGATCTTCATTAGGAATTATACTGACATGCCTTAAAAATAATGTTAATTAAAAAACAAAAAAGTTTTAGAAATTTGGAATCTACTGAGAGAATTCTCAGATAGACTATCATGGCCAGTGCAAGAGCAAACTCAAAACAAAAAGAAAATGATGTAGGAACTCTGCACTGACATTTCAAAGGCTAGAGTCCATTCTGTAATACAATTCAGGGTAAAAAAAGGGGGCAACCAAAGCTGTATAGTGGTAATTAACCCAATACACTGGAGGGGCATCAACCACAAAAAAACCAATTACACGGCCATAACTAAACCTGCATACAGGAGTGTTGGCCTACAAGAAAGGAAAGTTGGGAGGTAAGAAAAAAGAAACCAAAGCAAAATTCGCAATCCTAAGCAGAAACGCTGGCTTTGAGAGTTGCTTGGTGTTGGCGTGGCGGAAGAGGTCCGTACCTCCCCTTGGATGCTGAAAACCTGTGTTGCTGCGTTAAGGAGGCTCTGTGCTTGAAAAAGGGTTAGGTTGATGTGGGGTAATTTGGGTTAGAGAAAAGGAATTAAGATTAGATATCCACCTTTTCCTATGCTCTCCCATCAGAGAGCCACATTTGTATCTGTGTGATGTGAAGAGTGAAAAAAAAAAAAAAAAGGCTTTTTCCCCCCTTTTATGCTTCAAGCTTCCAACGGTGACAACCTGAAACACCCCCAGTTGATTCTGTCATTTTACACTGGGGAGTGATTGAGAGGGCTGCAGCTCTGCAATCAATTTTTGTTTGCTGTAGAAATGTCTGATTATGAAGAGTAACTCTATGTACAGTGCTCAGGCGACAGGGACTCTAGCTAACTAAATGTCAACTTCACACACTTTAGAAAGAGAACCACGTCCTGTGGGAATAGATCCTTATAGAAACTACGTTATGAGCTGGCCACTGATTCTCCAGAGCACATATAAGTCTAGCAGATTTCGTCCAGACCTCAAGAGTCCAGAAGGAAAACTGGAACATGCCCCTTCCGTGTGGAAAACCAGAGATGACCAGCGACAAATCATTTGTTAAATCTAAACCAAAACATATTGATTGCTGGTATGTTATCGTGTAGGCTACAGGCCATGAGCCCAATTATCACTGGCAAAAAGTTAGCGGATATCCAGTTAATTAAAAAAAAAGTCAGGAAGGCAATATCAAAGGATGGGACTTGTGAGAACCTTTGGGTACCAACTAACTTTTCCAAAAGAGCCAATTCATCCGAACAATTTCAACTTTAAAAGCTAAAAGATATAAAATAAATCAATGCTAATTAAAAAAAAAATGATATTTAGAGTTGAGTGTTTTGACCCAAACCTGTTTCAGAGGAAAATCTTTATACATTATGCATCATGTATGTGTTCATATAGTCACACAGCACTCTACATCAGACACATAAAACAAGCAGTGGATGAAACAATGATATGAATAAATACTAGACGGCTAAATCTGAAGCAACGACTCCACTTAACTGTCAAGGAAAATGAGAAATAATCTGCTAAAAAAGGTGCAAATATTCAAGGCGGTTATCTTTGTTCTGGCAGAGATTAGTTTAACTGTCTCAGCTGAAATGCATCTCAAGTCAACATACGGTCGCCCACGCATTCACACCTCTCATCCACATCTGACACTATCTCCTACAAGACTATTTTCTTTTCAATAATTTGTTAATTCTTTTTAGCCAAAATTGAAACACAGTTTTTCCAATACATCGTAATGAAATTGAGATTAAATTGATAATAAAAAAATTGAAAAACTTTACACAAACACTAAACTCAGGGATGGTAGTTTGGCTCTGAGCAAACTTCCTCCTCTGTGGAAGACAAATAGATTTGATTGGTGGCTTGATTGTATACATTTTTCACTGAGAGCTATTTGTTTATAAGTTTGGACTTTGGCCAATCATTTTAATAAAATCTCTCTTTTTTTAATTCAATTTAACAAATTGGAAAGAAAAAGGTAAAATATGTTTTATTTCAATGTAATTGCAAGCACTGTCTCATACACCTGTGAAAAATATGAATATATCTGATTAAATTTAAAGCGACAGATATTTCTAAATATTTGTTGCACTCAACTGTGCAGTATGATATTTGGAAATGATGATAAATACTTTAAAAGTCTTAACTATGCAGGTGACCATATCTATATTTATTTCACAGATTTGTATAGACATTTTAGACAATGTCACCCTTCACTGAGGCGATAGCCAACTAAACTCTACATCTGCCAGCTAACACTACTAAGGAATCTGAGATTTAGGCTAGCAACCACATATACTGAAAATCAACATTTGTCTTCCATAAGTCAAGAAGGTAGAGAAAATGTTACTGTTCATGGGTTTAATCTTTTTCCGACCTGTCCTCAGGGTTAACAGGGATTCCCAGGTCTCCTGTACGCAGTTTACGAGTCTGGTCTTCAATCTGCAGTTGGACTGGAAGAATTCAGGTTAGGAAAGAAAAACAAGGATGGAGAGAAATGTGGTTACCACAACAACATCAGAGAGACAACCCTCTGCACATTAGAGTACTGTCTCACACATTACTGAGGTAAAGACAAATGGTGAGTCTGTTACAGCAAAAATACAAGGGAGATCAATTACACATGGTAAGACTAAAGCATGAAATCACTTACTCATATGTGAGGGACATCAGAGGAACACATTACCCAATGTGAATATGTTCTCGAGGTCATTTACATTAGCAAAGACTGAACTAACCTTTACTCAGACAATGATTAACCATTGAAACATATCAGTAAATGTCTAGACCATGATTCCAAAAAATGCTTGCCAAACCCATCAATATTTCAAACCTCAGTGTTTTTTTCTTTTACGAAGACTGGGTTTTACATACTAGATCATATTTTTGTTTAACGGCTTTGGCATTTTAAGGACACATCCGGTCTAAAAATCACTGATTGGTCTATTTGTTTTGCCGTTTCAATAACCAAAAAAAAGGTGATCATAGTCACTCTGTGTGCTCCACAGATTTAACACGTGGGGCAGCATTCACAGAAAATTCTTATACTGACAAGGCAATGAGAAAATAAAATCAATCAGTCATCCCATGCACATTATCAAAGCTGTAATGAAATACCCCCCCAAAAACACAGAGATTCACCGGTCACTGAAACAATTACTTTGGTTTATAGAGATTAATACAGACCCTGTGAATTTTGGTGCACAGCAAATTCATATTAAAAAACGCTTCCCTTGGACTGTTTTAGGGGATCTACTGAATGAGCAAAGGAAGAGAAGGTGGGCACAAATGGATGTTTACATACCAAAGAAGTACAACCATTACCAATGAGTGAACAGAATCAATAACCATGTCAGTTATTGACAAAAAAGGACTCATCTGCTTCAGAACACCCCATTGAGGGCCTGTGAAGGCAGTATGTTGGTGCTACACTGCTGCTGGAAGGCATTTCTAATTAAAATTAGATGTGTCATATGAATCTTTTTTTTTTTTTTTTTTTAACAGGCCAAAGATAGCGCAAAATAACAGTGATCAAGAGTTTCCCCAATTTCCAATGACTACTAAATCACCTGGTTGATTGATTTAAACATGTCGGATTGATTTGCCATCGAAGCAGCATTGCTCACACGTTGACCAATAGAAACAGAAGCACACTGTGGCATGTCCTAAACATTATGAGTAACGCCTCCATGCACAGGAACAATACTGATGATGTGTAAGGGATCAAGCAAGACGGTGAGTAGTGACCCACAGCGCAGGGCAAATATCAGCAAGCAGTGTTTTTTTTAAATCATCTATCTCAAACTCCTCTTGCTAATGGGTGCCCGATGGTATGCAAACCATAAGACCACAGAAACACTTCCATCAAAGAGAAATAACCTTAATTAATACCTTACATCATCAAGTTATAATCATTGCTCCTTGGAGTTGATTGCTTTTTCTCAACAGTTGGAGCAAAAATTAGACATTTCCCCATTTTGTGTGACATAGTAATGTCACTATCAATACATTGACAATACGACTAAAAAGTTATAGTTAGTGACAAGTCTCGTGTGTGCCTTTAGAGAGCTCTTACTGTTGGGAATCAGCAAACAGGACATAAAATGTTCAATTAATACTTGCGTGCACCATGTAAGAAAAACCTCAAACAGATATAATTGATGACATGTTATGAAACAGACCTGCATTTATGGGTACAGTAATATCGCAACCTTATTATTTAACGATTGGTTTCTTTATTTATATTTTAAAAAATTTACCTATATAGGCTCTCTCTTGATCACGGGTCAATCCAGGGGGAATAACAGTGGGCATGCCCGGTATGACCGTCTTCTGATCAGGCGTCTCGCTGCTCCAACGACTCTTCTTCCTTGATTTCTTCTGACCGAAATCTACCGGGAGAAACGGAGGGTATTATCCATGCTGGCTAGAGAGAGATTCAATGCGTGGCGTTGCGGGGATGTAGCCATTCAACATGACCCGCTTATCGACCGGTAACGTTAGCGGCGACGTTAACGACCCCATTAGTAGTCACAAGACGCTGGACTGAATATAGTGGTACCAATCTTTAAAGAAAAGGGGCAAATGTGTCATTTTCTTTATTTTAGTGCATTGGTACGGTCTTCTGTCAGTAATGAAATAACACGTAACGTCCACAGAGAACGTTACGTGGCCTCGTGAGCCTCACGTCTACGTACGGGGCTCGTGGTCCGTGTCACAGTCAGTCTGCTGTGGATAATAATTCAGTTTAATGCAAATGTGAGGGAGCTCGTTAACGCTCTGCACGCGGAGGAAAGCAGCGTCCGCGGGGCTCTCCACCCCGGTGCCAGGCCGGGGCTCTGTGTGGGGCCTTTAGCCCGTGTTACTTAGCCACATCACACGGCTAGCTCAAACGCGTCCCGCATTGTGTGTTCTCGGTTAGCTCACCTGGTTTGGCCAGTCCGCCCCCGACGACTGGTTGTTGTGGAGCCTGGGTCGGAAAAGCCGCCCCAGGATTGAACTGAAGAGGTTGCGGGAAAGATGGGCTTGGCATTGGGGGTTGGAAAGCTTGCAGAGAGGGAAAGGATGCGGGCGGCCCGGGTGCTGGCATCAAGCCGTTCCCCGCACCAGGCCCGGCGTCAAATCCTCGTTTAGCGCCGATGCTGGGGTGCAACTTCCCTAAAGGAGTTGCGTTTGCGCCCGTGGCCATTTTCGGTGTACTCAAATGGCTTAGTATTCCGTTAAACGATAGTCGACTCTGGTATGAATTGAAGTGAATTGAGAAAAAGATCACACAGCGTTGCCCTCAATCCACCCTCACATTACTTTAATCAAAATGGCGCCTAACGGAAAACCACAAAGGATGATTCCATGGACGTTGGGGGATGCGCCGCTGTAGTAAGAAGCATTCCTATTGGCCAGACCAAGCCCCTCCCCGTTGGCCGTGTTCTATTGGGCAAAGCGTTTTGGTTATCCCCATTCTGATAACTGATTAGCTCTTACTACTATCAATCGCTTTATATTTCTACCCGTCCCTGACCAGCTTCATACATTTACCCACTCCTGAAATGTTGTGGCACTGAATATGAACCATGAATCAAAAAATATGCAACCCTATGAAAATACTCTTTAGTAAATCACCTGGCTTTACTGTTTTAATTGAAAGGCCCTTTCTATCACACCATCGCAAATACAATTCAAACAGAGATTAATTGTGGAAAGCATTTAATAGTTTATCAATTATTTAATTCTGATCCTTGATCAGCTCTATTAAATGCTCTCCAACTGTTGTGCTATAGCAAAGCATCACCGAAAGAGATTCTTGGCTCCAGTCTGCTCGCCGTTCACACCTTTACTTTAAAAATTAATATATTGGCCAATATGAATAGTTTATCTAACGTGGCTAATGACACCAAAATGATTAAGACATGTGCATGCCAATGTAACTACAGTGGGGGAAATAATTATTTGATCCCTTGCCGATTTTGTAAGTTTGCCCACTGAAAAAGAAATGAACGATCTATAATTGTTATGGTAGCTTTATTTTAACATTGAGAGACAGAATATCAAAAAAAAAATCCAGAAAATCACATTATATAAAAGTTATAAATTGATTTGCATTTGATCGAGTGAAATAAGTATTTGATCCCCTAACAAAACATGAGTCAGTACTTGGTGGAGAAACCGTTGTTGGCAAGCACAGAGGTCAGACGCTTCTTGTAGTTGGTCACCAGGCGAGATCTTGCGTGGAGCCCCAGACCGAGGGCGATTGATGGTCATTTTGTGTTTCTTCCATTTCCGAATAATCGCACCAACAGTTGTCTCCTTCTCACCAAGCTGCTTTCCGATGGTCTTGTAGCCCATTCCAGCCTTGTGCAGGTCTACAATCTTTGCCCCGACGTCCTTAGACAGCTCTTTGGTCTTGCCCATGGTGGAGAAGTTGGAATCTGATTGATTGATTCTGTGGACAGGTAATGTGAGACAGATGTTTTATACAGGTAACAAGTTGAGATTCAGAGTACTTTCTTAAAGTGAAAGGACTAATCTAACCGGTATGTGGGAGCCAGAATTCTTGCTGGTTGGTAGGGGCTCAAATACTTATTTCACTCAATCAAATGCAAATCAATTTATAACTTTTATATAATGTGATTTTCTGGATTATTTTTTTTATATTCTGTCTCTCACTGTTAAAATAAACCTACCATAACAATTATAGATCGTTCATTTCTTTGTCAGTGGGCAAACTTACAAAATCGGCAAGGGATCAAATAATTATTTCCCCCACTGTATATCTGCAAACTAACCCGCTGACCGCATGCGTCAGTTCGTTGCACTTATTGTATTCGTATTAGTCTGTTGCACTTATTGTTTTCGTAGTAATTTGCTTCTGCACTATACTTTTGCTCTGGTTTATGCTTTTAGATGCTTGTTTAAGAAAGGAGATGCACTTATGACTTCTGGTGACTAGTAGTTCTCTTGAATACCTATGTTGAATACACTTATTGTAAGTCGCTTTGGATAAAAGCGTCTGCTAAATGACTGTAATGTAATGTAATGTGTCAGCCTATTTTATTATGTCATTATGTCCACATACACTTCAGTGTTGATTCTTATTTTCCACCCCCCCAAGGTGTTCACCCCAAACTTTTTAATTGCCGGTTGCACTTTGACTGTGGATTCTATTTCACAATATACATGATAACTCAGCACAATGAACACACAGGTCAGTTTTCAGACTTTAGACAGACTTTAATTTTTACCTGGATGTTAGAAATCAAGACAAAAAGCATTATGAAACTCCAGCATATGTCCAAGATGTGAAGGTTCATATTCATCACGGAAATGAAAATCTATTTAATGTGACTATTTACCCCAAAAAAACAAAAAACAAAAAAACATGTTCACAATGTCATTTGATAAAAAGTTAATTTCACAAAAAGTATGATGTAACCTAAGTGTCATACATTTTTAACTGTGAAAGTCCATATTTGGGTACAGGTGTGACGTTAAAGCCCACGAGTTAAACAATGTAGGTGATGAAGCATACAGTACTCTTCCTTCACGTATGCAGTAACAATGTGAACTTACAAACACAAATACACTAAAACACACATAGTAAAACATTAGATGCTTCTGAAAAAAAATTGTTAAATCCAATTTTGACTAACCTTTAAAACATGCACCATGCACTAATTTAATTTGTTTCTACTCAGACTAAATAGTGTATAAACATAGAGCTTCTTTCAGAGGGTCAAAGATTCAGTCTCATGAAGAGACGTCAGCCAGGTTGTAGATGAACCCAGTATCTGCACTTAGAACTGCAGCAATACCACGACACGTAAATAGGACAATGAAAGGTGGTCGACTTAGTATCAGTTGTTCTGCATTTTGAATGTACCTAGAATGAGATCATAGCATGTGAGGGCATTCGAGCATTCAAGTTGTAATCTACTCGTTGGATATTATGGTTGGTGAGCTTTATTGTGGCCTCATTCTTAGTACCCCCTCCTCATGTACACTCTTGGCCTTTGATATTACCAATGAGATGTTATGTTTAACGTTTCATTTTCAGTGATTCCAATGGCACTTCGGCTATCCTATCCACTAAATGACAGGCAGCTCTCACCTGGCTGTGTGGGACAAGGATTAGTATGTATAGCGTGCCCGATCAGCGCCCGGATGGTCATAGGAAGAGCTCCTTGGGAGGGCCGGCACTGGGGAAAGGCGCGAACGCTCATATGAGAATCCATCTGCCTCGACTGGGACTCTCCGAATCGGACTCCGGTCACGTGCGTAGTATGAGGAGACCGGGGCTGGTTGAGGAGGGAGGGGGGGGCACTCGTATGGGTCGAGGCTAGAGGGGGGCAGGCGATCCCTCATTAAAGCCGTGGAAGATGATGTTGATGGAGCAGGCAATGGGACGGCGCGGTGTTCCTCGAAATAACTGCCTCCGAAAGCATTGGCCCTGTACTTCTCGTAGTAGTCCACGACCCCGTACGGATCCCGTTCCTCGTAAGGCGACCGTCGCATCGGGTAGGCTGGTACCGCGCCATAGAGCGAGCCGTTGCTCCTGTGTGCCACCTCGCTGCCGTACATCCGAGCCATGCTATGTTCGGCGACAGCGCTTAAGCCGTAACCGGGGTGCGGCCCGTATCTCATTGCACTCTCGTAGCCCGAACCCCTTCCGTAACCCGCCATGCTGCCGCCGTGACCGGCACCCCGGGAAAAACCATGTGCAGGGGCATAGCCGGCACCATAATCTGGGTCGCCACTGAAGTCCGGTTGATAACCCCTGTTGCGAGCACGCTCGCCAAATCTCGAGTCATCGTATCCATCAGACTTTGGCTCTGAGCCGTTTCTGTGGAAGCCATTTTGGTCTAGGGGGCATTCTTTGGACCAGTGGCCTTCCTGCCCGCAACGATAACAACCCGATCTGTCTCCCATTCCCGGCGCAGTACGCAGGCGGCTAGTCGAAAGCTTCACGCTCATCAGTTTGCCTTAAAAAGAAAAGACTCAATAAGGACTTATGCCTGCATTAGTGGCAAATAATATTTGACAATTCCTGTCTGGCATACAAAAGTCTCCTAACCAATCAATCAGTCTGGTTAAAAAAAAAATGCATTTTACTCAAAAATAAGCAATAAGTATGAATGATGAAGATATGGAAATATATTAAGATTTAAGCATTAAGAAAGGTATTAAAGCTGAAATCCGTAACTTCCAACACATTTTTGACCCACTGCGGTGGCAAAAGGAAACTCAAACAATGTTGATACCTCCGAGATGTGACAGAAGGTTGCACCGCAAGCGAGCTATCAGCTAATGCTAAAACCCGTCGGCAAAGTTTCACAACTTAAATTATTCAAGGGTTCATGTGACGGAGATTTTGTCATATGTGCCCGTGTCGCCGAGGGTTCGCACGCAGTGTGAATGTGAGGCGCAAAATCTGTGATCCAGTCCTGCACATCTGTGTGCACAAACCAATGCAGACCAAACAGGACCACGCGCACATCTGTTCTATGCAGTTGAATTTGATATGTAAAAATACAAATATGGTTTGTTAGTCATTACTTCTAGCATTACACTGAATGTACTTGCATTAACAAATACAACAGGTGTGACCTGATAGGTCAGTTAATTGCAGTAGGTGCCCATTTATGTTTTACAAGAATCTACCATACAAACCGACAACATTACGGATACCAGCTTTAAAATTATAAGGGCTGCCTCGCTTTCTTCAGCTTCCCGTTATCCTTCAGCTTTCTCTTTATACTTACCTGTGGTATGTCCATTACTTACCCATCAAACCACAAGAACTGAATGAAATATTCTTTCATGCTGCAAACCATTCATGTAAAAAAGGTTAACTCCCTATTAACCCCAGCCCGAGAGTTCACCTTTAAAAGCCGTGTTGTCTAAATGATTAATGGCCTCCACAGCATCCTCCATTCGATCCATGTGGACAAAAGCATAATTTTTTACTATGTCACACTCCACCACAGAGCCAAACTCCTCAAACTTGGCCCTCAGCTCCTGGTTGGTGCAGGCAATGTTGCCGACGTGCAGTTTGGTGGATCCTTTCGACTTGCTGCGGCTCATTTCCACGTTCATCGGCATGCCATTCAGCTCGTAATGGTGGAGGTTGCTGATGGCTTCCTCTGCCTCCGCTTTGTCGTCCATGTGCACGAAGCCAAAGTTCTTGACAATCGTGCACTCTCCAATTTTGCCATATTGGGAGAAGAGCGAGCGAAGTTCATCTGATGTGGTGTCAGGCGACAAGTTCCCGATGAATATTTTCACCATTGTGGAGCTTCCACGTCACTTAGGGAGGAGAAAAGAAATTAAGATTATAAGTATCACAATTCCATTAGAATACATTTATTATATGTGCAATTTCCCCTTAGAGCACTTATAAATGTCCTTCTTTGGATACATCAGCAGTGCTGATATTAGCTTATGGTAGATATGGTGTACAGTACAGAAACCAAAACTTAAAGCAAATTTAAATAGATATCAAGGCAGTTGTTTATGTTAAAAAAACAACTAAAAGATGAGTTGCTTTCAAATTGTGTAACTTTTAAATGTCAATATCATAGGTCTCAAAAATTCCAGTGTTGGTTGAATACCGGATTATTCTGATTTTCCAAAGTATGTCATCTGTACAAGGGATTGCAAAATCAATATGTATACCTGCAGATTCCATAGAAATAAATGTAACTTAAGCTGCAATTTTTTTTTTTTTTTTAAGTAACACAGTTTTGGATTCTGTCCCAGTTTTTATGTAAGGATCATAACATCTCATTGATACCACAGGTTCAGGGTCATAACTCTTGGTTTGACTCCTGCTGTTGATTACATGCCTTGATAATCTCCAAATCACATTCATACATGAGGAACACATTAATACTTATTTCCTTCATGCATACAGAGTCATAACTTTTTTGCAAATGTGGAGCTCATAGCTGTTCCTGTGACTTGGCTCGTTATATAGCTGTACATTGAATAATTATTTTGTGCAAATCCCAACCGATCCAGGTATCAAGGTGTACGTTAGGTAGCGTTGTCTGCACAACACAGAGAACGGATTTGCAATAAAGAAAATAAAATAATAATATATATATAAAAATCTTTGGCGAGTATCGATACGTATGAAATGACTTTACAGAGACACACATCTCTTTCGTTTACCAATCGACAGCATACGACGCGCATAATGGCTTCACGGCTCCATAGCGGGCCTTTGGTTAACGTTACCTGCTGACTAAAGTAGCGTCAGCCAAGTTAGCGGACTTATCAAAACGACGCTCAACAGTGAACGTTGCAGCCAGATCATAATGTTGGATTTTAGTCGATAGCGAAGTTTTTCCCACATCCGTCTTCCCGCTTGTAGGCCTCAGCTAAACACGCTGCACGCGTATAGCTTGTCAGTACATTAGCTTAGCGTAACCGTACAAACACCCCTATTCGTCGCAGGCCCAGCTAGCGGCAGTAGCTTGGAGAAACATTGGTTATTTTTGACAACATAGACACTTTTAGGTTCCCCCGTGTTGCATTAGAAACATTTGCTACCTTTCTAAAGACGAGTTGTGCGCCTAGTCCCTCGGAGAATGAAATGACGACTCTCGCTTTACCGACTGACATTGACGTAGCTAGCTCGTGACCAGGAAAACACCATGCCAGAGACACACAGCTAGCTCGGTTAGCACCTTTAGGGAGGGACCGCAGAGCGTCTATGGGCGGGGCTACCGTCACAGCGTGCTAAGTGCTATGCTATGCCATCATGAGCTGAGACGAGACGAAACAGTAGGAAATAAGCAAAATGCAATAAAGCACATCCTAATATTGGGACAAACCTTTTGCCAAAAGGTTTAGAGAACGAGATAGGGATGTGCTACAATAACATATGTTATGCCCTTTAGATTTGGGGTCCAGCACTACACCGTAAACCCCATTGTTGAAGCAAAACCTCATCCACCGAAATAGAGAAGTCTAGTTTATTAGTGTAGCTGAAAACATCTCTTTATGTATATATGCAATTATTTATTTTGTCAGCTTACGTACTTAGACAAACTATTAAAATAACTCTCAAGACTAGGCTATATCTTCTAAAAAAACATGACACAATAAAGGGCAATAGAAGCACTTGTTGAAGAAAAGTAGCCCTTGATTATGGCTGTCATAACTGTTGAACATAGATTTGTAGTCTCAATCATCTTGTCTAAAGGTTAAAGGAAAACTTTTTTTGAGACCCCTTGGAGGGGTCATACCCCCAGACTGGTAAACATAACCACTGATCTATACTAATGTTTCAATGTTAAATTTGATCCATATTGTTCTCTTCTTTCTGAACCATGACCTGCGCACGCACGCACACGCAGACATCATCAAATCAGGGTTTCAAAACAAAGAACTGAAAAAGTGTCACCAAAATTATTTTGGCTTTATTAAAAATCATATTCACTTTAGACATTATTTTTTTTAATTCATGCTAGTACTTTTACAGCTAGTATGAAAAATACAAACCTCAAATCCACCTATGTGCAAAAACAAACGTAAGGCACCTTCAACAAACCACAAGTGCCTAGCGATTTACACATCCTAAGCCCTGAGTCCTGCCTCACATTTCTGTATCTGTTATAGATAGTATAAACATCCATCCCTAACTCAAGTTCACCACATGAAGGGTTATTTTCTGTTGCCATTAGCGGCTAAAGGTAAACTTAGTTAAGGTGTTTCTTAGCAGCACAGCGCTATGTCAGCGGACGCTCTTATTTCGGTGCTGCTCAAAACTTAATTCAATTTGGACTTCAGATCAGCAGAGAACTCGTTATAAAATGTATGAATTTTATATTTTTTTAGACACTTTAAAATAGAAAAAGAAATGAGACTGGAATGTTTGAAATTATCTGTGTCCTAACTGAACACCCAGCCACGTCAGTTTCATGGATATGGATTCAGTTCTTCATTGTCTTCTTCAGTGTCAACCACCGAGTCCATTCATGCGCTACAGAGGCCAACGAGAGCAGGTTTTCTTTCTCACCCACCACTAGACTGTTACCGAGAACTTCACCCTTTCAAGCATAACTTTTTATGCTGTGACGAAACATACCGGAGGAGTCTTCAACGTCGCTGCACATCGATAAGACACCAATGATGATAATTTTTTCAACATTTATATTTATCCACTTCCATATAACTGATGTATATAAAGTCCCATGTGTGTCTGGGAGCACAATAAGCTTCTTCTGCTCTATAAGCAACTGATGCAGCATGGGTAAACCCTCATCCCACTCAAAAAAGTAAAAGTACATTTTTAGATATTGAAACAAGAAAACTTCTTCTATATGACAAACAGCAGCCAAACAATTGACATTTGCTGAATTTAACAATTTTCTTCATGTGAGGAAGAAACAAGAAAAAAAAAAAGAAGGAACATGGCAAAAAAACTGAGCTGGAAACCTGCAGAGCAAGTGAGCGTATTATTGTTTTATACATCATACAATGTCAAATGGTGCCGTCCATTCTTCTTGAGAACAGGTAAGGTGAATGCGATTGAAAGAACAATTCATCCGCAGGCAACTGGTATCATGGTACCCGGAAGATGCGGACACAATTTCGGATCTTAATTTCCGCACCTCGCGCGGACCGATGGAATCACGTCGCTTGAAGAAATGACGGCAAAGGGAAAGTCCTGTGGTTCACAAACAGACCTAGAAAGAGAGCAAATTCCCTTTTCAGAAACAGGGCTCAAACCCCCACTATCCGCAGCACAGCTTCACAGGATTCACTACCTTAAAAAAATCCAAGCTAATATGGATTTTTTTTAGATCCCATTTCCCACTGACCAGTAACGTTTTACAGTTAAATGTCCCACTGATCAGAGACCTATTGTCAGACATTGGTTACGATGTTGCTCACCTTGGCACCGTGGCTTTAGTAAGGCGCATAGCGTGGCGGATAATGGTCCTTGGGCCGCGGAGCAGAGTAGGAGCTCCGGGAGCCCGACCCCGGTGACAGCCGTGTTCGCTCGTAGCCCGCCGATGAGACCGGCAATCGTCTGATCGGGCTGCGGTCCCGTGCATAGTATGCGGCAGTTGCGGCGGCCGATGACGATGAAGGCAGCGACCGACGGTCGTATGGATCTACACTGGAGGAGAGCTTTGAGAGGGAGGAGGGGGAGGTGGGGGAGGGGGAGATAGGACATGCGACGATCCTCGAAATAGCTTGAGCCGTATGGGCGAGCTCTGTACTTTTCATAATAGTCAACACTGCTGTAGAGACGGTGACGGTCGTAAGCCGGGGACCTCTCTGCGAAGGAGCCTGCTGCCCTGCCGGCGTACCGATCCCCCAGCTCAGTGCTGAAGCCGCTGAGCCTGCGAGGGGGTGGCAGCAACCCACCTACGTAACTCGCCCGACTATACGCAGAGTCGCCCATGTAATCAGCTGCTGAAGATGCCATCTCGTAGCTGCCCCTGCCATAACCAGGGCTGCGTGGGGGGCCCCGGCCGCTGCGGCCTCTTGTGCCGTCACCTTGGCTACCATTCCGACCGACTGGACAATCTTTCGACCAGTGACCATGTTTCCCGCAGGCATAGCAGCCAGTGTGCTCTCCCATTCCTGGGGCGGTGCGAAGCCGACTGGTGGATAGCTGTACGCTCATCAGCTTGCCTTGTGAGGAGAGAGAAGACACGCATGAGACTGTGGGGTTCTGACACGAAAGGCTCTTACCGACTGTAAAACACGTTAAATGCATTTCACCCACAATCCCTGAGCAAAGGCATGAGCCGCGCCATGTGCAGGAGACTTGTGCCCTGTTCACCAGTTACACTGCTGCTGGTTTTACCCGAGACACCGGCAAAGTTTTAAGAGATTACTTTCAGTCCACCTAGTCAATTAATGCGGAAAAAAGCCGGTTGATTTTACTTGTCATGAGAGCTCTATAGTGGCAGAACAAAATCCAAAATTCGTATCTATAGACAGCAAAGACAACTAGCTCCCCCTCGCCAAGGAGTTCACCTTTGTAGGCGGTGTTGTCCAGTTTACTGATGGCGTCCATGGCGTCCTCCATTCGCTCCATGTGAATGAAGGCGTAGTCCTTTACTATGTCACACTCCACCACCGTGCCAAACTCCTCGAACTTGGCCCGCAGGACGTCAGTGGTGACGCCTTCGCCGAGGTTGCTGACATGCAGCTTGGTTGTGGACTTGGGCCTCCCTTTGCTCATCTCCACATTCATGCGCCAGCCGTTCAGCTGGTGCTGGTGGAGGTTTCGGATGGCCTCCTCCGCCTCCGACATATTGCTCATGTGTACGAAACCATAGTTTTTGACAATGTCACATTCTGAGACCTTTCCGTACTTCTCGAAGAGCTCGCGCAGCTCCTCGGGTGCGGTGTTGCAGGCGAGGTTGCCGATAAAAATTTTCACCATGATGAAGTTCTGTGTATCCTAGAAGATAAAGAAAAATATGGTGATTATTGCTGTAAAACCACATCCAATATTTAATTACAGTAATGGAGATGACAGGCGGTGCAATTAATATATTTTATTAAGTATTTAGCTTAAACTATGGCAGTCTAGTGCTGTCATATCAGATTTTCACAACACAATTGTCCTGGCCAAAACTATTCCGGATAACAAGATTATTTTCTATAGAAAATTTGAAAAACTAATAATGTTTATGGTCAATTAAATGTTTTACTTTATTGTGTGTCTTGACTTTATACTCAAAGTAGGACTGTAGGGAAGTAGAGAGAGTCTGTTACCATAACTGTACAAAAGCGTGATTTAAAGTGGCCCTATTATGTTTTTCCACTTTTTCCCCTCTTCTTTAGTGTGTTATATATATTTGTGTACATGTAAAAGGTCTGTAGAGTGTAAAACCTGAAGTCCACGCCTAAAAAGAAAGAAGCTCCTGAGCTGCCTGAAACAGCTCCATTGAATTCTCTCCGTCACTTCTGTAACTTTATGAGGTCATAATGTAACGGAAGTGACGTAAAACTCCTTCCGGCTAGTTTGGCCTTCAAACAACAAAAGAGAGAGATGGAGCTCCAGAAGAAAAAAACATTTTTGAAATGTGAAATGTTGACCAATCACAACAGAGCGGGCTAGCTGACCAATCAGGGCAGACTTTGCTTTCCGGAGGGAGGAGCATGAGCTACAGGAGTATTTCAGAGAGAGGGTGAGGCAGGACAGCCAGGATGAGAAAAACAAGGAGGACTTTGAGCATTAACGCATGTTAACATGTTGTAACTATAACTTGAGATAAAAATATGCACCCGCTAAATAGCATAATAGGGCCTGTTTAAGACGCACTGGCTTATTTACAAAATATAATTTATGCATTAGCACCATGATTTCAATATAGCATTTTTTGTAAACATCCCAGTTATCATCAGTACCTGTACTTTGCAACACCCCGAAGTCTAAAACAACGGACCTGCATAAAATCCTCCCTTCATGAAGGTTGTAGTGTTTATTAAAACCGAACTTTATGATCATTTTAGAGGATGACGTTTGTAGTAGGGCTGCACGGTGGTGTAGTGGTTAGCACTGTCGCCTCACAGCAAGAGGGGCCCGGGTTCAATTCCCGGGCTAGACAACCTTCTGTGTGGAGTTTGCATGTTCTCCCCGTGTCAGCGTGGGTTCTCTGGCTTCCTCCCACAGTCCAAAGACATGCAGGTTAGGTTAATTGATGACTCTGAAATTCCCCGTAGGTGTGAGTGTGAGCGTGAGTGGTTGTCTGTCTATATATGTCTGCCCTGTGATAGGCTGGCGACCTGTCCAGGGTGTACCCTGCCTTCGCCCATTGACAGCTGGGATCGGCTCCAGCACCCCCGCGACCCTTAACTGGATAAGCGGTTACGGAAGATGGACGTTTGTAGTGCCCTTGAACTATATTGAATTATAAAGAGAAATGTTTGTTATTCAGCCTACCCTTATTGACATAAATAGGGCAGACAATATAATAGAAAAACCTGTAGTATAATACGTTTATAACCTGCCATCATTCCAAAAATGTTTATGGAACCTGTGACCGCACAAGGGACATTGCTGAATGTAGTTGTGGTGTTAATCCTTAAGTATTAGAAACCAACACTTGAATTAGGATAGATTTATTTTAGTATTAACCCATGTTCCATTCTATTATTAAAATATAAATAAAACTGATACACTATACTGCATATAACTACTTTTGTGTTTCTTTTTTGTTTTGAACACGTATGCTATGCTTACTGAGGGACGGGGGTAAACCTGGTCGATCCCAACGATCAATCCAGGCATATTTGAACGTATCTGTTAAAAATCAAATCAAATTATGACCTTTTCTTGACTGTGCTCGACTGTATTTTGTCACCCCAGCCTGCTGCTCTCTTACTGCAGCCGGCCTCAACACGGCGAGCCTTTTACTCCACATATGAGCGGAAACAACGGTGTGAGAACAATAAAATGTGTTAGGTAGGGCTTGCAATTAACTTTTCCTACACCTTTATTCAACTCTGACAGATGTCAGACGATCACTAAAAAATTGGATATGTGAGCATTGTGAAATGTGTCGCATTCACCCATTTCAGCATTTTATCCATATAATAACAGCAATGTCAACTAAAAAAAATATAATTTTGAAAATATTTCAAAATAGAATAGATATTGAATGAAGTTGTCAGTGAAAAAAGTTTCTATAATAACTAAACATAATTTTCAGGGGGTAGATATTGTGACGGGTTTTAATGGGTTAAACTATTGCTGTTGTGCATGTCAGATATTTGCCATATGTTGGACCGGTTTGCGGTATAATGTTACGTTACACAATCTTTATTTAGCACGGAAGGAACTGGATTAATGTGACACTCACTGGCACTGACACAGAATGCAAAACAAAACGTTCAAAACTAAAATATGCGATGAAGACCTCCTAAACCGAGGGAAACTGTAGTGTTATGAAAGGGTCAAACCCGGGTTAAAAGTGCGCGTGTACCCGTCGAGTTTAATGACAGGATGTAAACCAGCCAAGCGACAGACACCTAGCGTTAGCATCTTTGCTCACTAGCTGTTTACTTATGATATACGTTTACCATAATTGCCTCTAATAGTTGAGTAGCTTTCAATTTGACTTAATCTGCTTTATGTGGTTTGCTAACGTGGATAGGTAAACAAGCCTAACGTCAGCTAGCACGTCTTACTAGCTAGCTAGGTTAGCTCTTTCAGTGTATGTGAGCAGCCTAAACCTTTCTCTGTTTTTTTGTGCAACGCTCCCATGTTCGTCCACGTCTCAGTGTAATGGCGTTCTCACGTTTGGGAAATGAAGGCGTATGAATTCAGTAAGCTAGCATTAGCTAGCTAGCTAACTAACGGCTGCTAATTTAGTCGACGTCCATTCGGAGAACCTCCAGATCGACGCTACGATGACGGTTACGCATCAACAACTTCCTAAAGAGTAGTTTAGCTCATGCTGTCACCGTACTATCTCTAACTCACCGATTCGCCGACGTAGGCCTCAAAACCAATGAATGAAAAGTGAAATGGCGGCGGCACTGCAACCGTGACGCTGCCACGGTTTGTTCTACTTCCGCAAACACATCGTGCTTATTTACCGCCACCTAGCGACTGGAAGTCTGCACTGTACTCGTACGAGCATATTATGCAAAATAATACATGAACTAATTACTTAAGTACTGCTCCTATATGTTTGACAAACTGAGTAAACTTGATTTTTTTTTTTTAAGATACAGCTGCAATCAATGGCAAGTAGATTTTCTAATAATAATATTCATTTTTGACTTAAAAGGTGTACAAATCAAAGTATTACAATATATATATATATATATATATATATGAAATCTAATTAAATAATGATTACTGTTTTTGATTAACAACAGGGCGACACAACAAATAAAGATGAAATAGCATCAGTTGTATCCTTGAACTGATGCTTGAAATAGCAAAGACATCTGGAAGAACCCCATTGGCTCACTTTGTTTCAATAAATCCCATATTTAATATTTATAAATTGATCTATTTTTAAACTATTTCTTCTTTCAGTTCATTTTATGGAACACATATATCCAAATATTAATTGAATAGCAAAATAAAGTAAATATAATATACGTTTCAGTTGTATCTTTTGTTGATTTCTTATGTACTTGACAGCAAAATATATCATGGGGTAAATATTACATTTATAAAGGCTTGTAATCAAGATATCCTTAAATGTAATTAAAACCCCTCAGGGCTAACAGTTGTCAAAGCACACAAATACAATAAACCATCATCAGTAGTTTTTTTTTTGTTGCTCAGAAATGGAAAATAAAGTTTTCACCACAAGCATGACTGTCATCTGACATCTGACTAAACCTCCGTTGAGGCTCACAAGTAAATATTTGTAACAACATTGAAAAATCTTCTTCACCTTAAAAGGATATTCATATTTTTATTGCGCATATTACAACCCTTCCATACCGTAATGGCATTCTATATTGTTATATACTAAAAATGTATACACAATAACAATAAAAACTTCAAAAAAACCAAAAAAAACATAGCCATATGCATATTATGTCTTTCAAGTATCTCTGAGGGAAAGGTGAGTGTTACTTGTACAGTTCCCCTCCATAAATAACAAATATAATTACACACAAAACTCTAATGTAGTGGAATTTACATTTTAGTCAAACTAGTAGATGTACACTTTAATTGCATTCAGTTTCTATGGCACCTCGTGTAATAAAATGTACATTCAGCCTATGTTTAAGTTGAATTAATAACAAAGCAAATGGAGAAGGGACATGGTTGGAACAGTGTTTGGCACAGATGAGTAAATGACAGCAATGAAAAGACCCTTCATGTTCACAAACAGTACAGGACTTTTCACCACTGAGGCGCTCTCAGCATGGTGGCAGAAGAAATCCTCATATAATTACATTTAAATGTAATTTTCAGAATAATGTGGTCTTGGGTAAGTATACGTTTGAGGAGTTACACACACTCTGTAGTATTCAAGCTGATTATCTAAATATCACTGATATGTTGTTTCATGGGGACCAATATGAAGTCAACTTTTTAAACTAATCATTTAAGATGAATAGGTATCAACTACTGTACTGACTATTCATAATGAACCTGAACACATATTCCTTTAATAAACAAACCAAACGATGGAGTTACTCCAAAAAAAATCTCATATCTGTGGTTTGAGTGATGGAGAATCCTCAACTAAAATCACTTTGTGCTCCTTTGGCATGGTACGGAAGAGGATCAGGACACGTGTAAAAAATATCTGAGTTGAAAGAGTTTACTGTCAGAATTATTTCCTCTCAGAATTTAAAGTTTTTTTTTCTGATATCAAGCTTAGGCTGTGTACAAAATCATTCACTGTTTCACTACAATGAAACTAGAATTAGCGCCTCTCGGTTGTATGCCTCCGCCAAACAGTGAAAATGCAGTTCACATCCATGTCTGTCCAAAATGTCTTAACGTCATTATTTTATCATATGAGACATTTGTGTGAAATTGTCATAATTAGCCTACCAATTCTCAAGTTATGGCCAAAAATGGGTTTTGTTGAGATCACAGTGACTTTTGACCTCCAATTCTATTCAGTTCATCCCAGTCCAAGTGGATGTTTGTGTCAAGTTTGAAGAAATTCCCCTAATAGAGATATCACAAGATTGGTACGGACGAGAGGTCAAAGTTACCTTGACCTTTGACCTCCAAAATCTAGTCAGCTCATACAGCCACTCCTGAGTTATTGCTTGGGTCACTATCCCTGCGCTGTTATGTCACTGCGGTCACAATTGAACCGTGTCTAATCAACGTCGGCTGGTGGACCATCCATAATAAATACAGACATAAAAAAAGCTTTTTTTGTTGAGTGAATTTAAGTCCCCCCTGGAAAGCAGTGATGCAGCATATATATATATATATATATATATATAGGGGTTTTATTGTGAAAGGTAAGAACGGAAGGAGTAAAGTGGGGTGCGCTTCAGTTGTCAATGAATATGGGGGCAATAAGCGTATTTAATAAATACTAATTCCGCATGTGTCAGTTCGTATCAGTTCGTTGCACTTATTGTATTCGTATTAGTCTGTTGCACTTATTGTTTTCGTAGTAATTTGCTTCTGCACTATATTTTTGCTCTGGTTTATGCTCTTAGATGCTTGTTTAAGAAAGGAGATGCACTTATGACTTCTGGTGACTAGTAGTTCTCTTGAATACCTATGTTGAATACACTTATTGTAAGTCGCTTTGGATAAAAGCGTCTGCTAAATGACTGTAATGTAAATGTAATGTAATTCATTTGTGGATGATGTGTTGTGATGTTTTTCTTTCCCCGCAATGCATGACGGTATAATGCCTGGTTAGTGACCACAACTTTTAATGATGCATTATGGGATCCATTTAGTCCACTGTATAAGGTAAAATAATTCTCATTAAACACTGGGATAGCAGTACAAAATGGCAAACTCACTTTATAGTCCACTATATAGAGGGTAACAGCCTCAGAATTCACACTTTAATCTCAGAAGAACTCAAATTAACTTTTTCACATGGGCCCCTAATTATTTTCCGTCGCTGGGTGACATATGCTGCGTTCAAGGTTTATTCTCAGGAATGGATGGGAGGAGTGTGTAAGATTTCCACGTTTACAACTTGGGAGCATTGACGTCACTGAGATATATTCAGCCCTTTCAGAAAAATCTGACTTTCAAAGTCAGTTGAGTTGAAGTGAAGCGTTGATTACGGTATCTCAGACATGATGTGAATGCAGCATTACTGTGTGGAGAGACCAGTGTGCATATATACCCAGAAAAAGGCAACCCCCTATGGCTGAGTGGTGAAGCTGCAGTTCAACCAATAGAAACAAAAATCTTTCACTTCCTTTACATCTTGTAGCATTAATGAGAAACATTATCACTTTAAGGGGATGTTAGATTGATTAATGTGATTGATTGATTGACAGACAGTCACAGCCTATCACACTCTGTTCCTCCCATTTGACTAAATATCCTGGTTCCAGTGACTGACGGCAGCAAGCGGTGCACAAATAAAAGCTTCAAAACAACAATTCAGAAACATGTGAGTGCTGACACAGATATTATGTCAACGTTTTTCTACAGTCTGGCAGCCGTAGATCTCACTTATCAGGAATGGAACGGTGTTCCCCTCCAGCGCTCTCGCTGGGATCTAAGCTGGTAAGAGTAAATATGTTTTGACATGAAAATCTTGGCTTTTGCAGACGTAAGAATTTGAAACTTAGCATGTTGACATGTCTCTCTTGTACACGTGTTGCCAAACAGCTTACAGGTTGAGTTTGGGCGGGCAACTGGATTCCATACTGACATTAGAGTCCGTGCTGGTGTCTGCTGCTGCTTGGTTTTTTCCCCATCACTGGGTTATAGAATAGATCTGCATTCTCTTCAGTGTGAAGTGGAGTTTGAAGACCCCGTTTTTTTCTCTCAGTAGCTGCTTTCATGTCCGGTCAGGATGTACAGGTTGCTGAGTGCAGAGGGCTCGTCTGTGGGGGTGCTCTGAAGGATAATGTCCCTGTACAAAAGTCAAGGTGCATCAATCAAACACAACCAAAGAAACGCAGAGCTGGCCCAGAGCTTTAGCTTATGCTAAGTATCTAAATCTAGGATTTGATGGGACAATAAATGAATGCATATCAATCTTACAATTTTTAAACACTTTTAAAAGACGAATGAACACATCCTTCGCTTATTAATGAACTAGAATTCCCACCAACGGTTGTATACCTCTGCCAGTCAAGTTGCAGTTTACATCCACGTCTCTCCAAAATGTCCTTACCTTATCCTGTTAGATATTTGTGTTTGGAGGCATTCCGCGCTACAAGAACCACCACTACTACTATTAACACTGACATTACTTGTAACAGGACTACCACCAGTACTACTATTATCAAGACTACTAATGTTACAACTAATAACCCTTTCCACACTACTACTTCTATTCATTCTGTTACCATCGCAGGGTTTCCACTCTTTTCTACTGATCGTTTTCCAGGACATTTTTAGTGATGATCTAACCGGTATGAGGGACAGGCATCACACCACACACTAATATGTTCATCACTGTGGGAGTCTATGGCTAGAGGTTGACTATGAAATCATCTCTTTTGTGCTTAAAAATGATGAGAAACTGATCATAGAACAATACAATACAGTTACCAGCCAACAGTCACTGGAAAGATAATGTTTTTTTAAAGTATTTAGCGTTTTGTCCATTTAAGTTGCAATGTCATCCCACCTGCATGTGCTACCATGTGACGTCCCTTCAGATGGACCCTCTTTTGGAGAGCTCTGACAGGTAGCCTAGAAGTTCATACTCAGCTGAAGGAAATAGATTTCTCTAATTTCCCACGTGTTTTCACTGACTGGAATTAATTGGTCAATCGAGTTTTCCAGGACGCGTGGGAACCCCTGCATCACTAATAATAAAATCTGTTGCTGGGTAAGAGTATGAAACCAAACAGTCCTCACGTTAAATAAAGATAAAACTGAATTAACAGTTTTTGAAGCTCACAAAGAACAAATTAGAATTGTATTTATATCAGCTACTGCACCAACGCTGCACTGCAACTTTAGTCTTCCGTTGAATCTACTTTATTAAAGCTGGGGTAGGCAGTTTTGGTCTTCATGGGGCATAAAATTCCATAAAACCCTTTCAGCATAGTAATTCAAGTGGTTCCCCAGGGGAGGCAGTTTTCTGGAAAAGGCAACGTGTGCACGCGAGCCTGCATTTGTAGCAGCCAATAAATACTCCTCTTTCTGAAATGACTTTTGAACTGCCAATGAACTAGATTTTCAAAAACCTTTAAACAGAGCCAAGAGGAGGTGCAGAAGTTTTATTCAGATCACTTGAATTACTAGATATTGTTATGGATTTTTTTGTCCAATGACGCCAAAACTGACCTGCCTACCCTAGCTTTAAATTTGAGCTTATTTTTTATCCACAACCAGTTCTAATGCTATTGTTTCACCAGTGAAGAAGTTAAGGTTCGTCAGAAAACCTACCGGTTTGTTCCCAAGACTCGGAATGCTCGACTCTCATCTGTAATTTCTTGTGTCACCTGGAGATAAAGATGACATTTTTGTAGATATGTTGCAGATATGACAAACACGCAACATCAGTTCAGTCCCTTCATGACGCAAATCTTGAAATCTCATCACCTCATTTGAATGGAAACTCATCCCCTTGAGGCCGTGCTTCCAGAAGGCCAGCACGCTATCCTGTAAGCAGACTGATAAAACACATTGGGTCACTCAACTGTCAGCAGGAAACATCACTCACTGTGTTCCTCACATGATCGTTTATACCTAGAGTTTCGATGGGGAAGTCGAAGACCAGCTCAGCGGGAAGCTCTTTGGATGGAAGCCCCCGCAGGTTCACTATCTTCACAGTTTCTGCCAATCCACATGCGGTATATTAGGAGTTTGCATGAAAGATGGCTGGAGGATTTAGAACGCGGGTCGAGATTACTTACTTTCTAATGCGATGAGGACAGTGTCTCTGTCCATTTGGGTCACCTGCACTGCCTTAAGTGCTCCGCTGTCTGCAGAGCAACAAGAGAGTCGAGTCAAAGCTTGAAGATGGACGTTAGAAACATGCAAAGGAAGAAGAAGTCCATCCTACCTGGTGCTGAAATAGGCGCGCTGTTGAGCTCTATGATATCAAACTTGAGCTCTTGGCCGATTGGCAGTGTCCCGTTGCTACAGTCTCTCACCCCGACGCACAGCTGAGGGAACTCGTCGGACACCAACACCAGCAGCTCAAATATAGGCAGAGAGTCCGGCAGCCTCATGGCGATATGCTGCAAGGGCAAACACATGGCAACACGAAGAGGAGGAGTCAGTTTGCATGGCGCTAAGAATGGGATCGATTTAAGTAAGAAGTAGGGTCATTTCTCTCATAGACAATCTGACTTATTTTTGCAACCAGAGGAGTCACCCCTGCTGGTCAGTAGAGAGAATGCAAGTGTTAAGACACTCCCCATCTGCTTCACTCGGTAGAACCGGAGGTCGCCGCCTGGGTCAGATAAAATTAGACTTCCTTTAGTTCAGGCCAGAATTAAAAAGGTGCAATTTGTAAGATCTGGCCACATGCCCCAAAAAAGCAGGGGCAGCATTTCACCACTACTACTGGTCCATACAATCCAACTTTAGAGTCATCAGTTATTAAAAAAAAATACAACCAATAACTATCTAACTAATACCTAAACTTCAACCAAACTGGTCAGTGTGGCGTCAGCCTATCGTATATGTGAGCTATCTGTGTGCGTTTTGATAGTTTGTTTATTGGATTAAATCCAAAAATACCTCTCATATTTTCATTTGGTCCTCTCCCCCACCAAGAGACAACTTCGCCCGGAGAACAGCATACGGCAGCTCCTGGAGAGCCTTTAGTTAGCGGTTAGCTGTATAAACTCAAAATCAGCCAGCACAAACCCAAGCAACGGGGGTCTGACCCCGGGATACCGCCCGACCAGCCAGCTTTATGTTGCTGCTGTTACAGAGGTTATACCCGGCCTGCTAAGACTTACGGTGCCGGGTTTATGCTGGACAAATACCAGTTTCAGAATGCTAAGTGGAGGTCCGTCTCCTAAAGCTGCCACACATGCTGTCATCACTGCAAAAGTACTCCCTGATGGCGGGAAAGTTTTCTTGTTTCTGCCACTTTGGAATTAATCCAATAAACAAACATACACAGTCAATGGATGTATTAGTGTCCTCTCATTTAGGATAAGCTGTTGAGGTACAAGGTGTATTACAAGACAGGACGGGCCGAGGCTAGCTGGTTAGCATTCTCGTTTCAGTAGATACCTCTGCAACACAATACGTAGACGTCTTTGACATAATATCAACCCCGTGACCTCTTCACCTCCTGTTGATAATGTTGATTTCTTAAATGTTTTCAACAAAAATTTTGGTCACAACTTAAACATTGCTCCCTTAAAACACAGACATATTGCCAGAGCTGGTATTTACTATAAGACCAGTGCAGGTTAAAGCCAAACATCACTCATTGGTTTGTGGACTGCTGTTATGAAGCCTCAAGTTTGGCAATTTTGCCGTCGCCATCTTGGCTTTTTTGCAAATGATAAACGGAGGTGACCATATTTGGACTGAGGAGGATTGACGTAGTGACACCGGATACGTTTCTGATAGCGGCAGCAACCTGTCAATCACAGTAAGCTCGCCCTAAAGCATACTTGACTCTAAATGGACCACAATTTGATTGAACATCATGCTGTATTGAAGAAGACTTGAAACTAGAGATTGAGACCATAAACTCATGTTTACAATGTTTACTGAGGGAATAAATCAAGAGAGAAGTAGAGTCAGTTTCTCATAGACTTCTATACAACCAGAGGAGTCGCTCCCTGCTGGACAGAAGAGATAAAGAAAGTTTTAAGACACTTCTGCATTGGCTTCACCTGGCAGCACTAGAGGTTGCTGCCTGGTTGAAGCTCTATAACAGAAATACACAAATAACTATATTTTACTTAAAGTGCCTGTACAAACCTTTAAATGCATGAACTTCTGCAGAGGCTCATACCACAGAAGAAGAACCAGGCCAGATGGAACCGCCCCACATAGAAAAGTGCTGTCTGTGTATGGGTTTCTTGCTGAGAGAGAGAGAGAGAGAACAAAGGTTTGGGAGTCTGTTGATGTCATCGCTGAATAAACTAATATGATAAATGTAGAGTGAAGTGTGAAGTGTGCATCACCTACCTACACTACATCTTCTGCAGCCTTTAGTGTCGGGGATCTTCACAGACGTGGCAAACTTTCTGTGGCTTGAGAGATAAAGTGTAGTTCAGTAAAAATATCTTACGTTGGTGCCGCCTAGTGGAAACATTAAGAATGTCACTGTTACAACAACTGCTGGTACCACTAATGAATGTCCTGTCCTACCTGGAGCTGATCCTCTCGGTGAAGCGGCTGGTGCTGAGCGACAGACTGCCCTGTTTCTTCTGCAGGTGTCCCCTCTGTTCAAACAGAGCGGCCAGACTGTGGGAGTAGAGCTGGGAGGACTTCCCTGCAGGATGGATACTTTCTGTGAGCAACAGATAACGAACAGCACGCCGCTCTCTCTCGGACAGAACCACGGGACATTTTAAGGGATTTGTTACCTGATACGGACATCAGCACGTTGTTCATAACATACAGCCATGTGCACCTCTGAGGGAGCAGCTGTGGGAGGAAAGACAAGTCAACACAGAGCAATCTTTGAATTCCTTCAATCACAATGTAGGTCATTGCATATCTCCATAACCACATATTTAACGATATAGCATGGTCTAAAATTAGTTTAATTCAGTCAGTAAATAGTCTGTATAAAACCACACAGGGTTGTTTACTCTTGTGTAAACTTATTCTTGACAATACTGAGTATTTTGTCATTAAATTTAATTACCTTTAGTGCAAAATAATCACATTTTTGAAGAAATTTGAGTTAGTATGATCTTGTGGTTATCAATTTAGAAAACTTATTTGTGTATCATGATATCTGGATATATGATTTCATCACAATATGATATATCCGAAGATAAATTATCGACCAACCCTACTTGAGGTATCAGCTCGCTCCAAAAACTCAATTTTCTGACAGAGAACCGTGGCCTCAGAGTTGGAGGTCTAGACATTCTCGCCTCATACACAGCTGCATACCAGCCCATTGTTTAACGGGATCCAACAGAACCACATCAACAAAAAGCCAAGATGCAATCCTGAGGTCACCAAACTGGACAATCTCAAATCTGAATTGGTAACCAGGGACATCCCTGGCAGATACCCACACCCACCTAGAACATTGCTCAAATTACTTTTCATAGTGCGAGCACAGCTCTTGAGTCAACCGACTGACCCGAACCCGACAGTTTTGCTGTTTTATGTCCAAACCGACCCAAGTCAGACGCAGTTAATGTGAGCTGAAGCCCAGAGTTTGTGTTACCTTGTCAAGCAATTGTTGTTAGTTACCATGGTTACAGTTATTATTTACTCTCTAAATAGCAAAATCAGCAAAAACAAGAAGTATCCCAACACATTATAGTTTCACTAAAAACAAACTGAAGCACAATGTCAATTACGCTGAACCAGACCCAAACCCAACATAATTTGTAAATATTTGCGTAAACCGGGATCATAACAGGTACCGTCGGGTTTCGGTCTGGTATCTACACTCTGGACTACAGTACCCCCAACAGTACTCCCTGAGGGACACAATGATGAGCCTTCTCCAAGTACACAAAGCAAGTACAGGGTAAGAGAACTCTGATGACTGGACCCAGCAGAAAGAAAACAAACAATAGTAAAATAATAGTGAATACACAGATCAGCCCTTTTCTTGCCTTCTCTAGTGTGTCTTCATGAAGTTCATTGAGGTTCAGTGTGTAGATGCCCTCCTCTGCCCCAAGAATAAGGTACTGATCTAAGAAGGGAAAGTGTGTGTTAAAGGGAGACCAGAATATAAATGTGGTGCATTTCTTGTACAGTTGATGACATATCTAGCACAGCAGACTTTATTATTACTAGAGATGCAGGCCGTTAACAGACATGTTGTCCTACCTCTCGTCTTGGGTAAAACCCATGTGACGGCACAGTAGATTTGAAGAGGACAGCCGTTGAAGACCTTGGAGAAGCAGGCTCCCATCTACAGAACCAGCACAGTAATTGAATCACCATCAGTCTGACATGGTAACAGTGACCCTTCAATTTTGAAAAGACATCCATTCTAACAAAAGCGGCATGTATGATTATTACAATAATAACATTATGTGATGTATTCAAAGTTGCACCAAGCTACTTTACGTGTTGGGGACTCCCAACATCAGCAAGCAGCAACTGAGCGCCAAGGTTTCCAAAGATACCTTAGCTACATTGAAAAGCGTCAAAAACTGAAGCACAAGAAACACCCAAAAATATTTGATGGAATAGAGTAGCGATAAAAAAAAAAAATCAGCTGTATTTTCACATAAATAAATAGGTGCAGTTTAAATCATGCCATGCGTGGAAGCTTATCTTGTTAGTCGTCAGGGCGTTGCCATTGGTAAGTTTTTTATCGTAGGTCACATGCTGTTAGATGTCACACTTACATGGACTTGAGGGGTAGGAGGAAGTCCATGACAATCAGCCCTCTAGAAATGTCAAAGGTTACACATAACAAAACATCGGGGATGATAAAAACTCAGATGCATTACAAATCAACATTTTGTGTGGTTTCATGATTTGTCACCATTAGACGGACATTAGGAAGTTATAAGGTTAGCAAATCACACAAGGTTTTTTTTTTCTTCTGATAGGAGAGACAGATGTTCGGCTTCAACTCACAGCATCCTCCGTCTTTTTCCGCAGTGTGCTCCATTCGGGTGAAAGTGGCGTCTCTCTTCTCGGAGAGCCAACGGCGGCGACCTTCCTCTTCTCTGCTGCTGCAGCGTCCCCCCCTGGCAGAGACGGACCACTGCAGCGCTGTCTGATGTCCTGTGTGGCTGAGCACCTGGCCAACCCTTGTCAAACACAGGAGAGAGGAAGTCTACGTTTTAGAGCTGGGTATTTGTAAGCAATGCCTTTATGGTATCAACCAAAATAACAGAGTACAAACGATACATTCAATTGATCCTAGATCTTGAAAGAAAATTAATATTTGCATGGTTTTGCTCACAGCCAATCATCGCAAGCCTTCTTTCATGTAATGCAACGTGAGACTGGCCCACTCATGGATAAATAAAGCCAGGATTGGCTGCCTGCACACGGCTCTCAACATGGAGATGGCTGAGCTGGCGAGCAGTGGCTACCAGCTAACGCCGCTTGCAGCTAACGTTGCTAGCAGCTATGGTATTTACAGCGAACGATGCAAGCAGCGAAAGTTGCTAGCAGCTACAGTGCTAACAGCCGACAAAGCGAAAAAAAACGGCAACAGAGCTAGTGTTTGCCTTGGGGGGGAGTGGAGAGTGGGCGCTACGCTTCAGCTATAACGCAGCCCAGTCACCGTGTGTCAGGACGCCGTTATTAACGGTAACGGCCGTATGAGCGCAGAGCAGCTGCGATTAGCTAGCCAGCGGGACACAAAGACAACTTCCATTCGCATGAAAGATATCAAAGCAAGAAGAAAAAACTATCAAATTAAATACTCATGGCTCAGTGGTAGAGCAGTCTCTCAATCAGAGGATCGGCTGTTCGATCCCCGGCCCCGCTAGTCCATGTCAATGTGTACTTGGGTAAGACACTTAACCCCAAATTGCTCCTGCAGGCACTTGTGGGCCATAGGCTCAATCACCATTATTTTAACTCAATGGGCGATAGATAGTGACTTAACAGGCTTTTATTCAAATTAAATCTCCAATGTTAAGACCTCAGACTTGCCTGTGTGTGGGACTTGGGTGCTCCAGGCTACATATAGCCTTAGATAAAGTCAAACAAACCTAGTCGTCCAGCCAACCAGAAAGCAGTTTTTCTTAGTTACTGAAAAGCCAACATGTAGGATGTCCAGCATGAGCTCTGAGGAAGGGCCTGGTGAGGTGTTGTACCTGTAGTGGAGGTGGGGTCATCAGTGACAGCAGCGTCGGGGCCCAGTGTGCAGCTGGGTCTCAGCGTCGGGTCGCCGTCCTCTGTTTCTGGAGTTAAGGAGCTGAAGGCCGGCAACGATGCTGTTGATGGACTGAATAGACCACTCTTCCTACCTCCCTGAAAAACACCAGCACAGACATGAATTACTCTGAAGGGCTAATGGGGTCATCATGTTGACTAACCATGTGAGCCAATTGCATACTGCATACTAATCCTATAAAGTGTATACCATGTTATAATGTTGCTGTAGTAGCAGATCCACCATTCCTATCTCACTCCACGGAAAACACCAATATGCACTCTTTGTACGTTATAAAGCCATAGCTGTAGTGATGGCATCGTCAATATATCAGTTGGTCTGTATGTCCAACACTATCAGTCCAGAGAGAGTCTCTATGAAATGAATTATTCATCTGTTATTGGAAACTGAACATTTATATATGTTGGAATTAATGCTTTTTTTGCTCATTCAGCTGACCGGTTTACCTATTTATGATTTAGTAGGTTTTTCCCAGTAAACATATCAAGTCCTTGTAAATAATTAATTGAAATGTACCAATTTAACACTGTCTGGGTTTTAAATCATTTTAGTTGGTTAGATGGCAAATCAAACATCTTAACAAGAAACGTCTCAAGAAATAGTTTGAAAATTAGAAACGTGTAAAAGCTGACTGCGATGATGGCAATGGTGGTGAGGACAACAACTCCCATGATCCCGCACTACCTCACCAAACTCTGTCTTTGGTTATTGTTTTGATTGGGAGACCCTTTAAACTTAAATTACCTTTAAATTATGCCTTTAATGCTACAATTGAATTATTAAACCTGTTAACATGCTAACACAGCAGGCTAACATGGCACATGCTAAACATTGAGATATTGACTTTCAAAGCTGATTATTTTTTTCCATAAGTGAAAACTTCAAGGTTACATGTGTTGTATGGAGTACAGTAGAATGTGGAGGACAGTGGTGTATGGAGTACAGTAGAATGTGGAGGACAGTGGTGTATGGAGGACAGTAGAATGTGGAGGACAGTGGTGTATGGAGGACAGTAGAATGTGGAGACATGTAGAATGTGGAGGACAGTGGTGTATGGAGGACAGTAGAATGTGGAGGACATTGTCCTGAGCAGCCAGTAGTGTCAAACAGAATTAGATCAGATGGAATCAGATTTATTGTCTCAAAGGCATGTTTTGAGACTGTGGGAGGAAACCCGAGTACCCGGAGGAAACCCACGCTGACACGGGGAGAACATGCAAAGTCCACACAGAGAGGAACAGGGGCCAGGAGCTCTCTGTGGGGCCACAGTGCTAACCACTGAGCCACCGTGCTGCCCCCCGCAACTATGAACGTATCTGCAATACCGCTCCTGACAGATGGCATCCATCGGCCACAGGTGTGTCGATAGAGAGCATGCATGTGATATGTTTAGATTTTAAGTCTAATTGTTTTTTTCTTATGCTTCTGTTGTAATCTTTGATCAATCTCTTGCATAAGAATTTCATTTTGGATTAATACAATTCTATTTTATTTTATAATAAATGCATGGTGCCATCACATGCATACTCTCTACATTTCCTGCGTGAAATCCACTGAGGGAGGTGTTGTGTTCATAGTGCGATCAGAATGTCCTTTTGGCCCAGGAAAAGAAGCGCTTGAAGCAGTTCTTCTTCTTTTTCTGCTTCTTCTTGGGCTCTGTGTCGTCTGAAAGTCAAAAGGAAATTATGGTAGAATCCACAACAATGGTAAAGACCTCAGCAATTCAGACACACATGGAGGCGAGCATTTTCTACCAGATATGGTGGAAGTGAGTTCTTTGTGTTCCTGTTCCATGTTATGGTCCTCAGGTAAAATGGGAGGAGGAGGAGGGTCATATTTAGCCACCCTGGGGAACTCCACTGAGCTTTTTTCAGAGTGGTCCTCCTGCCAATCCAATGGACTAAAACACATACACACAGTTAATATAGGATTCCCTAATCTTCTCTATCTGATGACTCACAGAGGAAATCATCTCACCAAGCTTCACTCTGCTGCCCGCTGTCCTCATCCCACCGCAGGCAGCGTTCAGCCGGTGCAGGCCGCACCAAGATAACACCTGGAGGGGATGTGTCTTGGGTTGATTCGCTAAATCCACTGGTGTCACTGGAGATGTGGAATTAGACACAAGCATTTCAACGGACAGCTGGCTAGGAACTCATCCATTATTTGCCGTTCAAAAAAATCTGAAACGGTCAACACAAGGAGAGGAAATAGTCTTACCAAGTTTCATACTCTGTCGAAGTGCTGCTGTTGGTTTGTGGAGTTTGAGCAGAGAGAACAGCTGGTGGTAATGCTGAAGCTGCTCCAGAGGGTTTTTTTGTGCTGTTAAATGAAGACAGGCGCAGTCACTCAAAACTGCTATTAAGTACGTTACATGTTTATGATCACCAAATGCACACATCGAATGAAATGCATCACATGCTAATGATCATAAACAACGTAAATAGCACTTACATTGGCCAGATTTTGTTACTGATGTGTCATTGTTTACAGAATGATTAGCAACTTGAGATGCCAGTTGCCGCGCTTACGACCAGATTCTTCAAAAGTAGCCAGTTTACAATCAATAATAAAAAGCTAAATCACCAGCGGACGATAGCCCTTCGGGTTCTCAGATTGCATTTCGGCCAATGTGTTCCACCCCTTTTGATCTCCACGGGGACAGTCTACTTGCTTGCCCGCATTTGATTGGTCAATACTACTCAGACTACAAATGGAAACAAGAACCCTTACAAAACCAGACTCTTGTCCCATTGCCTACAGATTCTACATACTTGTGCAGATATCCGTTTTTAGAGATTAATGATACCCTAGCACTTAGAGACCCGATCTCCTACTGCTGAGATAAAATGAGGTTTGAATCTACTGATAAAAACACTGTAGAAGAAAATTGATGAATCAAATCCCACCAGTCCTCAGCATTGCTCTGCTTGGTCTTATCAGCATGAGGGGTTCCTGTTTCAGCTGTCTAGATGGTTCCTGTTTCAGACACTTACCCAGCCCTGTGGTAGAGGGCACCCCTTGTGATGAATGGATGGGCGAGGACTTGACTGGGTATGATCCTCTCGTTGGCATTCATTTGCAGCATTGCCTTCAGCAGGTCAATGCACTCCATCTTTTCATCAGCTTCCACCATAGTCCGGTTCTTAAGGGGCAACTTATGCGGGTAACAAAAGGGCAAATCCAGCAGCGGTTTTAACTTTCTGAATCAGAATTAATTAAAAGCTTATCTCTAGTGGCAACAGAACAATCTATCTAAACACCTACCGTTTCCAGATGGTCCAGTTTTCGGAATTCGTAGGCTCTGTCGTCGAAGAAATAAGAGATTTGCTGATGCTCCTGAGGTGTCTAAAAGAAGGTATTTCAGATAGCTCTTTATCACGTTAACTGATTAATATATAGATCTTAACCAGAGAAGAGAATGTTAAGGGAGACAGGACTTTTAATCTTGTACTACCTTCAGTCTCCAGCGACCGCAAGAACCTTTTACAAAATGGATTCCTGAGTAAATTCCAGCACTCAGAAGACGGTGTGGAGGTACACCCAGGAGTTCCACTATGCAACGCATCTGCAGACAGAACACAGCATCAAACCAAGAAAAGAACAGGATGCTATTCATCTCCCACAGTCAAAATATTATCTATAACTTGTATGATGTATTGCATCTCTTAAAGTACAGATTACATGCTGCCAAATCAGACAGCAGGCAAAATGCTGCTTCATGCAATAGGATAACCTAAAAGATTAAGATCGGTTAGATCTAATTCTGCCTTCCAGACTTCTCCGACTTTAATATTTCCCACCTTCACCACTTAAAGTCGGAGTTCCCATGTTTGAACCCGGGGAAAAATACATATACCCCAACTTTAGTAGGAAGAAGTTGTCTGACGTCACAGAAAAATGGCGTAAATGGTAATTTAACTGTATTAAATTAAAATAATATTTACTATCATATAGTTAAACCTGTCCTGCATTTAAATTAAGGCCAAAATATGTTGCTGATGTTATTAGGTAGCTGGTTACGGTAAACAATCTCTGAAAGTAATCTCTACCCAAAAGTTATTCGCTAAAATGTTAAAATGCCCAAAAATGTGGAGGCTGCACTGCTGAGAATTAAATTGTGTGAAAACCCTCATCAGAACCATTAAGATCTAGGAACGCACCAATCAGTCTTTTTTAGTCCCGATACTGATGGTAACACCTGGGCTTAGGGTAAAGGCCGATACCGATTACTGATCCGATACCAGTTTCATTAATAAGCTTGATGTCTCACAGTGTGGAAGAGAATGGGAATTATTTTTTTCATGTGAAAGGCATCATCAGACTTGACTTAAACAATGCTTTACAAACATTGTAAGACAAATATCCCAATATCCGTGTTGGATTAGTGCGTCCCTATAAAATTTAGAGTCAATCATTCTTTAGACAACAAAGCAAAGGATATGCTGATGCAGCGGTATCAAATCTCAAAGGAGAGGAAAAAGGAAGCAGTCAGTAGCTGTTCCCATCCAAATGTATCGCACATTTTAACCAAATTCACCACGATAAGCAGTACGCGGCTCCATTTCTCCTGTCGGTGAAACCAATATACCAATTCAGAAGAAAAGGGCGTATTAAAAATGCGCCAGTCAAACCTCAAACGCTGAAAACATTTAAATGTGAGGAAGGTACATCAGATCTGTGAAGCGTTTTTTGTCTCGTCAATGGAGCAGAAGATTCATTGGACGTTTGAAGTCACATGCTTGATGGATGTCATCTTTTATCGGCTGAATCGGTTTCCATTGCACTTCCAAATTTCTGCGTTTTCCCACTAAGGTTTCTTTAATCGCAAATGGATAATGCGGATAAAAACAGTCGGATGGAAACACAACTAATGACTTACCACGTCGTATTCACTGTTGCCCGGGAAGAGCGGGTCACCGAGCACCATGAATGCCATCACGACACCTAGAGACCACATGTCAATGGCCTCTGAAAATGGAAGTCCCAAAATAATTTCTGGAGCCCTGAAAATAAGGCAAATGTCCAACACAGAATGAGAAAGACTGTCATATAAGAGCAGATGGTAGAAATCTCATACGAACATTGGAGGAAAATGATTTGAGTCTCTCTGCTGCTCACCTGTAGTGTGTTGTTTGGTGACGTTCACCCTGCTTCACTTTACAGGTTGGGACAGCCAATCCGAAGTCGATGAGCTTCACCCTGAAGGGCCACGCTTTACTATCCACCAGCATGATGTTGTCTAACTTTAAATCTGCATGGATCACTTCAATGGTCTTCAGGGCGTAAAAGGCTGAGGCCATCTGCAAGATCAGCAATGACATTTAAACAATGTACTCACGGCTCTTTGACTTTAGAGTAATGTCTGATCCTAGTCTGTCCATACCTGTTGGACTACACTCCTGACTTCATGTAAATGCAGGGGTTTTAAGTCCCTCTGGTAGAAAATGAAGTCCCTCAGAGTCATATCCAGCAACTCGAAGGCTAGAGCAGGTCTGTTGTCCCTCAGGGGAAAGGAGTCAATGAACCTGACGACATTCCACTTGTCCAGGTTCTTCAACTTGATTAAGTTCAGGAGAGTCAACTGGGGAACATGATAAGTAGTTGACACAAGCTTTAAATTCAGGAGGAAGACGTTTTTAGACAAAAGCGACATAAACATGTTGATGAGTACTCACTTCATCGCGGAGGCTGACGCCGAATAGAGGGATCTTTACAGCAACAGTCTCGTTGGTGTCCTCTTTGACACATTTGAGCACTTCTCCGAAGCCTCCCCGGCCCAGAAATTTCAGCGGCGTATAGTTGCTGGGGAGGAGGTGGCCTCTATGCATCTGTTTATGACATGCACGTATGGATTGTGTGAGAAACACATTGCACACGCGAGGAGAAGGCAATAGAAGTGGCAGTTCAACTACAATTTGGTTGTTTCATCGCATCTTTAATATTTTTCTAGAAGAAAACATTGTCCATCTAACTTTCAATATGAGAAATATGTTAAAAAAGGAGTAGCAGCGCATGCTTTCTGTTCATAAACGCATCTTCATATTGTATCTTCAAATTGTCACACACTTCTCTACATGAGGAAGAAAAAACAGCGACTCACCTGCATCATGGAGGATTTGTTGAGTTGAACAATCAAGTTGGTTCGATTCGTCGATTTCGGTTGAGATTCAATTCTTCTTCTCTGTCCACTTGTTCACAGTAAAATGACGAACTGGCAAGCAGTGGCAGAACTTGTGTGACATGAGTTCTAGAACACCACTATGATGCGGTGTTTTGTGATCCAGAAGCTCCATGTGCCAATTAGAATGGTTCCGAATATGCTAATGAAGTACTGTTCACCAAAGTAACTCAAACTACATGAGAAAAATAACGTTTATTTAATGTACACAAGTACATTTTTAATTTATATCTTTATCACAAATCCTTTCTGCTTTGTCAGTTTCAATATGCAGTAGCATGTAACGCTCCAACTGATCTGTTACCATGATAGTCCCTTACATTGAAGCTACATGGTTTTTGCAGCACAGTGATAAAATATTATGTGTGTTAGTGGCCAAAAAAAACGTTTCTATTTAAGAATAAAGGGAACCTTAAACTGAACCTTTTTACATTCAAAGGAAGAAACCAATGTGTCAATAAACACAAAGAAGCTTACGTTCATAACTATGAGTACTTTAACCTTCTATTAGTGCCACTGTTACTAAAGCGAAGGACTTCTTTCACCAATTAGCCGCACACAATAACACATTAAATATGATTTAGTGAACCATAACATGAAGTAAAAGTAAATTTTGACTTTAATAGAAGTGGGAAATATTCACAAAGTAAGTGGGTTGCCATCAACGGAAGAGAGTAACACAAAACCCTAGAATTGTCGTTTTAGCTAGCCATGCGTAGCTAGCAAGTCAGCTAGCTAGCTAGCTAGCTAGCTAAATTGGGCACAGAGTGCAACTGTGCTTATTAAATAGTAAATTTACCAAAATATTAACACTGTCTTCAACACACTCTACTGTCAGTCTAAACTTGCCGTGTATTCTTTACCGTGTGATAACTTATTTAGTATACCGGTTTTGATCTTGTTTTTTTACTTATGTCTCTTGTTTGCACTATCCACTCTGCTGCTGTAATCTTGCAAATTGCTGCGGGACTAATAAAGGATTATTTTATCTTAACATGCAGCAATGAGCCGTGATTCTAGACCTTTCAAAAATGTGAAGAAACGTGAAACACAATGAGTGACCCAGTTGTTGTTCCCAGTCTGTAACTGGTTACCACAGTCTGCTGAGATGACCTAGACGAGAGGAATCCACAGAGCCACAGCCGGTCTCTTATGAGAGCCTTGATGGAGGTCCAACAAATGTTATAGGCCGACAGAGCAATATAATGCTGCACCAAGTAGTTTTTCTGGTGTTTTGGGAGATTAAACTTGTGTACAATAAAAATGGTCTGTCTAGATGGAACCAAAGCCAGTAACTTAACAGTTAGCTTGTCTCTTTAAGTTTGAAATGCAGCTTCATGTTTAGTGCTTAACTCATTTAAACACTTTTTGGGCGCCTTGACACATCTGTGGTTTGACTCCTCCCTTTGTCCTTTCGCACGAGAAATAAAATGTGATGGCTAAGATTTTGTGGTTTTATATTGAGTTTGTGACTGAACTGTTTGTGGCTTATCATATTTTCCATCTGTGAATTCATTGAATCAGGGAAGAAAGTTTTCAAAAGGTAAAGGCCACAAATTTACATATTTGAGTTTCCTATACCTTTAGTGTTAGTGTTCTGTTGTCAGATTTATAGCTATATAAAATACATATTTGATCTGTTCTTCCTGCTGGTGTACTTAAGTATAATTTGTGTCACTTACACAAACCTATGGATAGAACTAGTTTGTAGTATACAATTGGACCACAGCTTCAGTGTATGGTTGTGTAGTTACCACTCACGTCAGTAGATGGCGCCCTCTTAATGGTTAAACTCCTGAAACACAAATGAAGAGCAATGTCCTGACCAGGTTCCAAAAAAATTAATTAAAAAAAATCTAAATCAAGCATCAAAAAAGAGCGCCATGGCAACAAGCTAGACAACAAATGCAAATGCTGAAGATTCTTAGGGCGGGGTAACAGCAACACAGGCACACACATCTTGAGGGAACACCACCAAAAAACAAACAGACAAAAAGCCCAAGAAGCAGGGGAGCAGTGGGTTTATTCCCCAAAAGTCATGCTTTTGGGGAATAGTAGTTGAGCAGGAACACAAACCCACTGATTATGTCAAAGGTGTTTGGCATTAGCTAATATTCAAATCACAAAACGATCTTAACAACAAGTTGATTTCAGGTGAATTAATGTGGGATGGGAGGGGGGCACTGCTGTTAGGAGAGACTGGAGTTGATGGATGCGGCCTACCTCAGCTGCAGAGCTTGCTCCACACATTCCAACAGGCTCCTGCAACAGGAAGACCTGGTGTTTATCTGACTATGGGCCTGAATGGCCCACAACAATGGGAGGACCAGAGGTCCACTACTAGTCTGCTGATATTAGGACTGAGGCTCAGACTGCTGATGTTCTGTGCCAAAATAAAGGATAATTCTACTTTATTACAACACGGGCTGTATTCTCTCAAATTTCACCATAATATATGTCAGTAATAATAACAACATTGTACTAACAAGGTAATGACTAACTTAACATTTTAGAAATACTATGTTTATGTGTCCTAGTCCTTGTTTTAGAAAGTGACTAAAGGTATTATATATAAGTATAAGTAAATGTTCCCAAACAATGTGTACAATGGAAGCAAAGAAGGACATCCTCCAAAAAACATTTTTTTTAATGAAGTGTATAACACACATTTAATTTAATTCTATAAATTAAACATGGCAGCTGACCAGGGGGAACATGGTTGATTGAAGTGTCGTACTTTTGGTCACTACAGAATTGCTCACTGGGGTACACGTAGCCCTGAATGGCATCAGTGGTTTGGATTATCTTGATAAATTGTTGGTTTGTTTACAACCAACAAGTGTTCCCAGATCTCAGTGACTACTTTGGTGAGTACAATGGTAATATAACTGATAGAAATGATGGTCAAAATTACAAAACACAAGACCCAAGTTGTAATAAACCAAAATTATCCTTTCCGTACCAAAATATTACCAATATTAGTATTCGTAAATATATAATGTAATATTAGGAATTCTACCTTTTCTACTCCTTCTGCTTTCAATAACAAAACATATTACATCAGTCTAACTAGAAAGGGTCCACAGGACAACACTATAATATCCACATTCTGTCATTAAAGATACACTCTGATCTTGCTATAGTGCTGGGTAGTGCCACCAAATCCCAAAAAGCAAGTTCGCAATTTTGACGTAGTGGCCACTCTGAATTGCTGGTCACATGACCACTTTCTCATGATGAGATTTAAGACAATCACTACACACACACAAAGAAAATAATTGTAAAATGATGAAGAGATAAAATAATTTAATACCATTTCAAGTTGTTAAGGGAATTGATGACTTTTACTGATAAAACATGGACGCCTAAAGACATTTTTGGACATAAGCAACTGATGAGATATTTGAACTGAAATGAATGGGTCCATAATAGAACACACTTCCAGTTCTATAAAGAGTAAAAAGACTTTTGGGATTGTGCGAGCAACAAATTCCTTTACAGGAAATGCTTTGCTTAGCAACAGTAGCAAAAAAATTGTTCTATAGGAGTTTTTTGAACGTTTTATAACCTCTTTTGCTCTTTCCTCTGGATTCACGTCAAAGTCTGTATGCACTGTAATGCCTTTATTGTTTTGCTTTTCTTAACGGCACTCGATACAAACTGTTTTCTGGGACCACAGAGAACCTCGGGAGTTGAGGGCTATATACACTTATAGTGTTTTTGTGCGAACTATTCCGTTATAAATCGATATTGCCCTTTTTCATCTCTTTCATTCTTCTTCCTTCTTCCGTCAAAACCTGGCTCCTACATTACCCACAATGCAACTCCACCCCAGGTTGGTCGGAGATTAAAGTATTATGCCTCTAGAAGCTAACTGTCCTGGAGCCTGTTGCAGAGATGAGCAGCTATCACTTCTTTCTAACTCTACTCCTCCACGTTTATTTACTTCACAAACTTGTAGTCTTTAGACCCAACCCTACCAAACCCAAGCTTTATTCTACTTTTTTCACATAGCAGTAGTATTTTTGAAAACTTGGAACTAAACTTTCAAAGAAAAGTTACCCTTTAATCAATTATTATTTTAATATCCACGCTCAGTTCCCTGTTGGGATCTCATTTAGAAATCCACCCAGTTCTCAAGCTGGAAGGAAATCTTTGGATTCGGGGGCACTATTGGACACATAATCAGAGTGTATCGTTGACGAAGGAGGGGACTATGGGTAGTTTTTCCATTGTTGTCCTTATGGATTGCTTCAAAGAAGGCTTCCTTTACAGCTGTGACATCCTAACGGTTTAAAACCATAATATTTCCACTTTAAAATGAAAGTAAAAATGTGAAGGAAACAAAGAGAAGGCTTACGGTGAGTTGTCTTCGTCTCCAGAGAGACTCCAGTCATCGTCATAGGAGCCCTGCTGAAGGGGGGGGGGCAGAGTCCATGTTCATATTAATGTATGTCTTCACTATACATCACTGTAGCAAAAATACCTTGCAGTAAAATATCCTCACCAAAGCAGGATAAGGCTCTGTGACTTTCCTCAGTGGAGGCCCAAACTTCAGCTGGTCGACTGCAAAGAAAACGTGATGTGAGTGTTGTGCACACGGAACTGTTTTAAAATCAGATTAAGACAAAAATGTGCTCCGACAGTGCACAGTCCCACAATCCAGGCCTTTTCATGCGCTATTGATGAGCACTCACTTTCAAGTGCATTGATTAGCCTTAGTTTGAAGCTTTACACAGGATGCACTCTGCAACCACACATGTGCCTATCATGTCAATAATGAGCTAGCACTGAGTGTCCTCTACAGCCTGGACCCAATACAAGAACCGAGCACAGAATTAGAGCTGTACGATGACATTTTAATGGGACAGTTTACTTGGATTCAGTCTCAGCTGTTTTGCTGCTACAGTACTTGTTTTGGTATGACCGCTAGCTTGTGATGGCTAATGTTATCTTGTGCAAAAGTTACACTTTTCTTTCTTTAATGTCCATGTTAACATACATGTACACTTGACAGAAAAAAAACCTAAAAGCTAGATAAATAGCACATCTTGCCTGACACGCTAGCTAACTTAATTATAATAACTATTTTTGATCATCTTATTCAGTGAATATATCAGGGGTTTGTTGCATGGGTGGATTATGAGACCACCACCTCTACTACATAGGAGCAAGACACACAGACTTCCTGTTCAGCCTCTCTTGGTTGTTGTTATGTGTCTCTTTGTAGTCGTAACACATCTCTCTGTAGTTTTGAGTCTGTTTGTGGTACTTTTGAGTCTCTTTGTGGTTTTGTGTCATTTCGTAGTAATTTTGTGTCTCTTTTAAGTCATTTTGTATCTTTTAGATCGTTTTGTACACAAACACACTTTTTCTTTTTAAATAAAAAGATCACACAATCTCCACAATAAAGAATCTTCAGAAACTAATTTGTCATGGAGAGTCATTGACCCCAGATGAGGAATCTAATTTTTGGAGACTACCTGACCACTTATTAAATGTCACCAGAATGCATGCAAACAACACAGCGTTCTAATGGTCAGTCTGATTTATCACATTTATGCTTTCCAGAGGACTGAACCCTGCATGCAGGTCAAAATATCAACCTCAATCATAAGTTGACAAGCGACAGTCATTAAAAGCCTCTGAACTCAAGTTTGGATTTTAATGATCCAATTCCCTTAAAAGAAATGTATTGTAATAAGAAGTATTTCATTACTGAAACGTATTTCATTTCAATATAATAATTTGCTCATATCCTGTATTCACGGTTTACTGCTTCCAGGTGTGTAGACAATTTTATGGGATATTTCATATATTTTCCTTCTGACTTCCTTCAAACATACATATACATTCCATTTCATTTTAAATATATTTGTCAGACTAGCTTTTTGGAAGTATCAGACTTTGGTTTCTCTGATGTCTTGACTGAGACGAGCTTAACAGGAGGAAGCGGATCGTCATTGGATAAAAGCGTCTGCTAAATGACTGTAATGTAATGTAATGTAATGTAATGTCATGTAAGCACAGAGAACTATGAAGCTGTAGATGGGGGAACTAGGTAACCAGAAAGAAGAAGTAGCAGTCTCGGCTCAGTTATCTCCCATGTTGTTTGTGAATGCCTGAAACAATATATAATTCAATTATAATATTAAGGTTTAGAACTTGATACCAGAAGTCCTGTAAGCTATTTCCTTTGCTGTTTAGAAACTCATTGCAAAATGTCTTTAATTTATTCAACATGCATGTCAAAATGACACTATACATTAAAATAATTTAGTCCTGACCGAACAAAAACACGATTTATTTTGCATGTTTTACTTCATTTACTTCAAATGACACTACAAATGAATTATTTTCCACCTTCCTAGCAGTCGGTGGTTTCACTACAGTGTGAAGATAAACTTGCAGAGGCTTGAAACATGCTTGCAATAGAAATTCCATCACGGTGAACATAATGTGTCCTTTTTTGGTCAAAGATCCATTGTTGCTGCTTGGTAACGTGGTTTGGGGCGGCTGATTTGAAAGCTCAGCGCTGTATTACACACTAAACAGCCGAGCAGCCAGCTGACCCCCCAACCTCTTCATGGGTGCTTTATGTTACTTGCACCATGGTGATGCCTTGTTGTGGCACTACTATTTTGTGTTTCTTGTTGCCTATGCAGCATGGCTGTGTCTTTCTCTGTTGGTAGGTCCACCACTATGGTCCAGAGAGAAATATCTCCACAGCTTTATCGAAGGATTTCTATAAATTTTGGTACAGATATTAACTAATTATAATAACTAATGCACATAAAGTCTGTTGCCGTCGTACTGATACCCAGTTTTTCCAATTCCAATATTTTGGGAAACGTGTTTCTCTAAAAAAACATTTGTCATTTAACAAAGTAAACCAAACGCTCAAAGGTCGAGGTTCTGAACACAAACAGTGTACAAGGCGTTCAGCTATATAAAAAAAAAGAAGGTGTGAGCCTCGAAGCCCATATTGTCAAACTAAGGTGCACGTTTTGAATGTGTTTGTGGCTTAGTGTCTATGAATAGCACACAGTATATAGGGGAAGTTGAGGTCAGGTTGATCTATGATTTGGAACTGGTCGGAGTGTGAAGCAAGACTTTCGCACCAGAAGCCCTTACTCCACAAGAAGACTCTTGGCAGCAGCAGAGGTATGAAGTCACTGCAGCCAGTGCATAGAAGTACCACTGTCCGTCACACACCAATGGCATGTTCTCAGTGCCATCCTCTGACGCAGCCTTCGTCCCACACGTATGGACGGGTTACAGGACCAGGGCAGCCGTCAGCAGGCTGACTGAAGGGCTTTTTGTCCTCATTCATATTATGGAGATTACAGCACTGAATACTGGGGTCAGGGTGGACAATGAAGCCACTCTTCAGCAAGTACAACCGACATACAGTATATTTAGACATGCCTTCATACAGTGATTGTCAGAAACAGAGTATTACTGTGCAATATTTAAGAGATATATACATGGATTATATATTTACATGCAATAGATGCAGAGCTGCATAAAGACTGGCTGGACATAATATATTGTCATTTAGATGTCACGGTGCTTGTAGTATTAATGTTAGTTTTCTCTTGTGCTGACATTAAAATAATTATTATAAAATCACAAGTGTCAAAAAACTAAACATTATACTGTACATGCATATGAAGCAGTTTGAGATGAGTTAAAGGAACAGTTCAACATTTGGGGAACTATGCATATTCTGTTTCTTTACTAAAATGGTTTCCAACTTTGTGTCTGTGTGTTAACTTCACAGTTTGAGTCAGAACCTTATAAGCTTAGCTTAGCATAAAGCCTAGAAGCAGAGGGAGTCTACCGTTGTACTAGCGGCCCTGTAAGGTTGTAGCTGGCACAGCATTGCTTTGAGTGAAATGCTGACTCCAACAAGCTAGCATGCTCACAGTGACGATGCTAGCATGCTTGATGTTTAGCAAGTATACTGTTTACCATCTTGATAAGTACATCAGCATGCTAACAGTGCATTAGCTCCACAAAGTATAGTGTGGTTAAGTTTAGAACTACATAGTGGAACTTTTTTTGTCTCATTTACAAACCTGAACAATTCCAAATTACCACAAAATGTCACAAAGTGTGTGTGTGTGTGTGTGTGTGTGTGTGTGTGTGTGTGTGTGTGTGTGTGTGTGTGTGTGTTCGCTCACATTGTTCTTCAGACAGGGTCCTCTCTACAGCCAGGTGTTTCCCTGCTGACTGAATCTTGTCCGGAGCCACTTCCCCAACCTGTCAACAGATCATTTGGATGACATACTGAATGGGACTTTCTCTATCCCGCAGCTTGTTTGTTGTGAGCACACAGAACAGACATTCGATTTAGGAATCAAGGTATAGTTATACTGCTTTATAGTCTGCACGGTTGATTAAAGTCCGTGCCACCTCCCCGTACTGACCTCCAGCTCGTTGTCCATGCTGTGGGTGTGGCTGGTGTGGAGTTCAGGATTGTTGGCCATGTCCAGCAGCTCAATGACCAGGTTACGGGTCAGGAGCTGTGTCACGAATGGATGCTGGAGGAGCAAGTTACAGATCATGACCTCGAACAATGATGGAAGGGTATGTTGTTGACAGAAAAATCATCCACGATGGTGTCAGATTATCTGATACATTGTTTTGTCTACAGAACATCAGAAAGGAAAGTTAAAAATGCCCATTACAGTTTCCCAGAGTCCGAGCTGACATCTCGTTTCGTGCAACCAACAGTTGTAAAACCAAAAGATATTGAAAAGAAAAGCTGGAATGCCATCGGCTGTAACCCCAGGAAACCATATGCTACTTCACAAAACACTGAAATGATAATTGATCACACAGACTTTTCCTTAAAGGGTACGACACAGAGCTTCTATGTGTTCCTGTAAAATTCAATACATTTGGATTAACACTGAAAGTGGGCCGGCCTTCTCTGGAAGCTGTTGAAAACCATTGGAGTGCCTGACTTTCTGACTAAATTGTCTTCTTCTGTTTATACTTTACATAAGTTTAAAGTCTAAACTGAGGTTGTAGTAGATGAGACCCAGATCAGAAAAAGTCTATAATAGCTCCCTAGGCCATATTACATATTGAACATAAATTTAAAAAAAATTCAGTTGTGGTTGCAATGGGAGGAACTTCAGATACAAATCCAGTTGTTTTGTTTCTCTGATGGAAAAAAAGGAATACCATCAAGAACATTTTTAAAAGCTCTAGTAAAACATCTTTTATTGTCTGTAAAGTCATGCAGAATTTCATAGTGCTTAACCTAAAAGGTGCATAATACAATTTCACACATTTCAATTACCTCTCAACGGCTCTCAACATGGCAATGTCTGAGCAATACAATAGTTTTACATAGCAAATAGTGGTAAGCTGCTATATTAATGCTCTGAATATTGTATATTGCTCTTTTAAATATGGGATCATAAAAAATCAAAAAAAATCAATCTTCTCTGGATACGCAAGGGTTGAAATGGCATTTATGAATAGTGCATGTATGGAGACAGGTGACTAGTTAAAGACAAGCTATAAAGAGCAAACTAACCTGCAGCAGCGTCTCCGCTGAGGGCCGTTTACGAGGGCTTTTAATGAGAGACATCTTCACAAAGCTTTGGAAACCTGTTGACCTGCAGAGAGCAACAAAGTGTAAAGGAATTGTACAACAAGAAGCTATTGATGAGATTGGAAAATAAAAATGATCTTAATGCATTCTAAGCATAGAAAGATAAACTCACCATTTGGTTTTATCCTTTAGTCTTGGAGGCTGGAAGTTGCTCTTGGACATCAACATCAACGCTCTGAAACATTGTTTGAAATGTCACCGGGCTGGAAAATGTCTTAATTGTTTACACACAGTGAAGGCCCAAGAATAAAATACACAGCAGGCAGCCAAGTTGTCTGTTTCAAGCTGTCTGAGCTGACTCACCTCATTGGGTGGAGGTCAAACATGGGTGGCTGGAGCTCGGCCAGCTCGATGGCGGTGATGCCGACAGCCCAGATGTCACACAGGTGGTTGTAGCCACCCTTCTTCTCCACTGCAGCCACCTCTGGAGCCATCCTGAGCAAAGGGACAGAAGAAGAGGAGAGGAACATTAGATAAAAAGGACAAGGCCTTTCATTGATGCTTTAGAATGAACTAACCATTGTTGTCCACCTCTGATATGACACAGTTTGGTTACATGTTAATCTTCTCATAACAATTTAGTTTAGTTAGTTTTAGGTCATTTTTCTGACCATAAAAATTATTAAATGTAAAGACAAAGAATATTGTCTTAAAACCTCGGCTAGTTGCAGCACTCATACAAAACAGATGGACAGCAGTATTGACACTCTGCAAAAACCTTTACAGTGGGTTGAATCCCACTCTGCATGGTACTGTTAACAGACAGACGGGTGAGAGCAGGTGGCTTCGTCAATCTTACCAGTAAGGAGTTCCTATAAAAGACTTCCTTTTGGCTACCGAGGCACTGATCTCTGCTGCCACTCCAAAGTCAGCTAGAACAGAAGAGACAGGCAGGGTCACACTGGAGCACAGCCGCTACCATCCATCATGAACAGCCTACTTAGGCACACTTGATGAGTAGTTAAAGAGCTAACGAACATGTGCACGTGTGTGTGTGTGTGTGTGTGTGTGTGTGTGTGTGTGTGTGTGTGTGTGTGTGTGTGTGTGTGTCCATCATCACTGACCCAGTTTCACATCTCCTCTCTCTGTCAGAAGGATGTTGGCTCCCTGAAGAGAGAGAACACACACACACTGATCTAAGCCTGTGTTCACATGATGACCCCCAGTATAAGAATATATCATCAACAACTTGACAAATACTTTTTTTAAAGGCTGCTGTACCTTTATGTCTCTGTGCATTTTGCCAGTTTCGTGCAGGTGATACAAACCCTGGGAAAAGCAAAGAATGAAAATCAGCTGAGCTTTGTATGCGTCTTCTATAATTATTATAACAATTAACCACAACTTCATATAAATCTAGTTTTACCATTTTAAACCAAGAAACCCTTATCTTGGCTGAAATGATGTAATAAAATAATGTAGAGCGGTGAAAACAGTCAAACAAAATAACATCTTGAGTGAAAAGGAAAAGTGAAATAGGACAATGGCACAGGATTTCCATGAAAGTAAAGTCTGTTATAAAAGAATGCTTGTATTTCAAGTTAGATTGCAGAGGCAGTCCGCTGTGTAGCTCTGTCATCACTCATAATCATCAGATTATTTAGATAAGGTTGATAAACTAAGAGTGCTTATGAGAAATATTTTTGCTCCAATGACAAGTTCTTTTTTGGTTCAGATCTTTTTGTCATCTATAAATCTGATTATCCAATAAAAGCGTGCCGTAGGCAGAAGGTCACTCACTAACAAACAGTCTGGCACTCTGTTGTCCTGCAGCAGCGTTTACCTCTACAGTATATTTAAGCGGTCTGGCGAGGTTGAATACTATTTAGCTCTTCTGTGGCTGGGAAAAACACATGAGTCACTCTGTCAGCAGAGTATCTTTAGAGGTTTCACAATGCGACAGCAACAAGCTGCCTCTCACACAAAAAGAGCCTTACCTGGAGGGTTTCTCTGCACACGTAGGCTATCTGCTTCTCCTTTAATGGGCCCGTCACTGAGGACGACAGGTTGATTAATGGTTTGTAGAGAAGGGAGAAAAAGAAAGAGCCTGCAGGTACTTTTCTAAAAATAGAGCCAGACTGGCTTTCTCAGAGCTTGTGGTGCCTCCACATCTGTTTAACAGTAATTATACCATTGTCTCACAAGGAACCTGGTGATTACAGTCGGACATTTTGGGAAACATGATTCCAATTTAGAGGAACTAGAGATAGGCCCAGCACATGTTTATTCTAACATGGCGTAAAGATTAGAATCAGTGAGAGCAATGCTAACATAGCTTTGTTGAACCAAATCCCAGTGTCATTCACATGCTGTGTCTTCTTTACTTAGAAGGTTTACAAATAGAAATGTAGTAACAGATTGAAGATTGAGTATTTTTTTTTCTAAAATCACAAGACAATTATTTGTCACTTCCAATTGTCACTAAAATGTCTTTTAAAAGCTTACTAAAGCCCAGCAGATTTCATTTTACTAACTGACGGTTTTCACGTCCCTTTGTGGACCAAGTTGGACCCCCTTTGGACAAATTACACAACAAACTGCAACTAACACTAACACATAGCTAATCATTTTGCAGAATGACATCAATGACACTAAAGCATAGAAATGACCCATCTGCCTCTGCCTCTGATTGGCTAGTACTCATGCCCTAGTTGGTTGGGTTGGTAAGGTTTGGACATGAGGAGTGAGATGGGTTAGTGTTAAGGTAATGAGAGGCAGAGAGGGGCGGTTTATGCCTTTGCCATAGCAGGAGTAAAAATATTCCATCTGGAAGGTCCTATGATGTCATTCTGCATTTAATTAGTCACGTGCCTCTGTTTTGGTTTTCAAACAAACACAGGACTTTCACCTTGGAGACCGACGTTATTTTACCTTAGTTTTGTTATGCAACTTATGTTCTTTCTTCTCACACTGGTTACTTAACAAACTACTTTTGTTGCCTAAGCCTACACCTAAAAACTACGTAAACAAAGTTATTTTGAGAGGACACTGCATGTAATGAACGGAAACTGACACACCGTCCCTGATCTGTCAAAAGTGACCTAAAGGGTGCAAGTGGAACCACAAGGCTCCCAAGTCAAAATAAGAAGGAATTTTCCATTTTTCACATTGTGCCAACATGACATGAATGCCACATTATCTCTGTATTTCACATATGTAAAATTGATATGGATCTTTTTCACCTTGCCTCTGGGTAAGGATAAGGTAAATAAAAGAGCAACATTTTGACAGTTTTTTAAAAAGGTAATGCAACACTTTTTAAAAACAAGCTGCAGGGTTTTTCTAAGAGTATATGTAATACAAGGCCTATATTCAGAATTCTTAACAATTATTTGTATTTATACCGTGGTAAATATCCTGAAGTGACCCTCCACCGCAGTACTCCATGCAGATCCACAGCTTGGTGTTCCTGGAGAGATACACACACACACAACTTTAATCTTGGTGTTTGACATCAGCTGTGCTTATCTCCACTTCAGCAGGGATTGTGAAAAACACGGTGAAGCATTCAGTTTCAGAAGGAACCACTCCCTAAGATTCTGAAACTAAACTAAACGCCCACGAATACATACTGAATCATTCACAGGCTGACATGCCAACAATGTAACGGTGCACTAGAAAGAGTGGGAGAGGAATCCAGCAGCAGTGTGGGGAAATTAAAAGTCAAATTCCACATATTTAAGTCCACCGTCAATCCCAGGAATTAAACACATGTGCAGTGAACAGGCTGAAAACACACAGCACCTGTGGTAGCTGCCAAAGTAGGCCACGATGTTTTTGTGCTTGCACTCCTTCATCATGGTGATCTCCTGCTGGATGGACGTGATGTCATCACCTGGATGGACAGACAGACAGACAGACAGACAGTTAAGTCAATGTCTTCACTCACAACAGTCTGGTGTTGGTGCACTGAGCTCCTACTAGAGGGACTATTATAGACCAGTAAGAGTAGGGTAAAGACTAGTGGGAGAACTGGTATATGAGGCTGAAATATCATTCACTTAAAGGGGACATATCCTGAAAAACTTTTTACAGTGCATGGCTCATATTTTTCTCTGCAAGCCAATCAGAACAGACTAGTCTTAAAGAGACAGGCCCTAAAACAGAGCGTTTCAGAGAGAGGGTGAATACAGGTATATATTTAGACAGGCAGTATGAGAAAAATAAAGTTTTTTTTGTACAGTAAAGCATGTAAACTACAAGCATGAGCCTAAAAATGAGCATGATATGTGCCCTTTAATACGAGTTTATCTAGGAGTGTTATGACGCATTACTGCTAATGACAAGCTTCTAGTGTGCTGGCTCTGATTGTCCCACTTCACAAATATATATATAATAAAAAAAATATGAAAATACAATTATTCATTGAAAGACACAATGAACAAACAAATTAATTGTCTGTGTTAAAGCCATACAGACAAATGTCCATGGGTATGTTAAAATAGTTATTTGTTGCTGTAATTGTTCCTCCTGTTCATATTTGTATATGGGACATATATGTGCCATATCCATAGTTTTTATGACAAAATTCTCTTGTGTTACTGAAAGCATAAAGCAGGATTTTTTGGAGCAAAAAGTCTGTAACTTTGACTTTACTAATTTGGACTGCTTAAACCTCATATTAGACTCCGTAACCTACCTCACACTGACATTTAGTCATGATCAGATCTCTTAACAGAAAGTATGGACAGAAGTAATGATTTCAGAGACCAGTAACTCTTGTATGTAAATGTGAGGGTGTTAGCATTGTTTTGAGATAGACTTGATAAAATATAAACCTATTCTTTCTTTTAATGTCTTACATTTTAAAAGCAAAAGTCCAAGAATTTGGAAAATTGCTGTGCTGTCTGGAGTAAAATAGGGTTAGGGGTAACATACCAGGGTCCAGCTTGACAATCTTGATAGCTGCCAGCTGAGACGTCCTGATGTTACGAGCCTGAAAGATATGGAAATGATAAATGAACATAATCATACATTTTACACGTGCTTTTTTTACAAGCTGGAAACATATTTTATTTGTCAGCAGAGCAGGGTGTTGTACATGTTAACTTACCACACACACACACACACAAAATTATACAGATAAACCGTTTTCTTTAACCAGATACAGTAAAAGCATTCTGAGCTCCTCAGAGCAACTAGGAAGCCATGATTGACTTGGCTGAGACCAATAGTCACTTGACAAAAATTCCGTAAAACTTCGACTGACCTGCAGGCTGCTGAACACAGAGCAGAGAGGAGAGGTTGTAAAAATGTAAATAGTTTTTCTTTTGTCAAATAGGATTTTACCCCATGCATAACTTGTCATTTCTCTAAAATTCACCTCCTTCTCATGTCAGTTGAGGTAACACTTTAGCTCCTTGGCTCATGGTAACTTCCGTCGACCCACAGAGCAGATCAGAGTGTAATTTGCGTCATATCTGTACCCCTGCCGTGGTAGCGTGTACCATTGTGGTTGAGAAAGACTGGATGTTGTGCCTTCACACAGCTGAAGGCACAACATCCCCAGATGAGGCCTACTATGTTTTGCACAGCAACGCAAACTTGGCTTTGCATTACATAACAAACGGTTACCCTCAGAGGACATGCTGGATCACACCCTACAAGAACCAAAAACCACCATGCATTAATCGTTAGACAACAGCTACAGTACGTACTTTCAGAAATTATGAGCATATTTATTGACTTTAACAGTTCAACAGACACGTTCATGCCAAAGTGTCTGATATTTATTTTGAAATGGTATCAAAATAAATATCATGCAGATTTTAAGATAGTTTGTAGCTATTTGTAGTTATCTTAAATTATTCTATTTACTTGTGTGAGTTAGTATTAGTCAAGTATGCATCCAACTAAACTGCAAGCACACAGCGCTCTGAGTCTTACATAACTATTATGAATGGGTCTTACTCCTGAACGTACTCTTAGTTAGGAACGTACATTTACTTACAAGTGTGCTCCAACTCATAAAAGTACTCTTACGAAAGCAAAAGCTGTCACTCATGAACATGCACTTTTTCACGAACACACTTTTACTAACATTTACATTACCAGTGAAAAAAAAAAATACATACTTGTGAATGTACATTTCAGATGGCATTCCTCAAGTTAAAAGCAGTAAGCAGAGAAATCTGTGCAGGTAAGAGGACTTAAAAATCAGATGTGGAACACTTGTTTGAGCAAATCTCAAAAAAAGAGTAAGAGAAGAGAGATTTAAGATGCACAAATATCTCGGATGAATTCCATTTCTGTTTCATTTATCACATACAACATTTTCCAAATAAAGAATGTCATGTCATGGTTGAAACTCTGCCACCTGCCTAATCCATCAAGATAAGAAAACCTGGGCATATACGCAACTGATCAGTATGCTATCTTGATGATGAAGAACTAACTCACTTAATTAATTCAATCTGCCGTCTCGCCTGGGCTTTAACCGTCTATTGATTCCATAGCACAGGAATCAATACAAATAGCATTGGTTGGACAGCTCTTTCCTACTGGCTGTCCCAAAAATAGCTTATTGTATGGGAGTCGCCCAACACATTTGAATTCATCAGCTGGAATCTCTGAAGATCCATATCAGGCAATCTGGCTGGTATTTTGTTGAAACATATAGAATTGAACAAGGGTTAAATGGACAGTCAAAATCAAGTCGAGGTGATAATACTGAAGTCAAAACATGAATGAAAGTCAAATAAGTCCAGAAGCAAAGTTCACCCAGTTAGAGGAAACCAGTGATCCAACTTTTTTTCACAGTACTACATCAGAGGTGATGGTGGATGTTGTTTCCAAGCAGCTATGCTGGTATTTTTCAACTTCCTCAACTCTTCCTGGTCATCCCCATTCAGCTACTGCACTGACGTCAGACTGACTGCTTTTAGACTCGGGGCATCCACAACAAAATGAGGCCGCCATCAATGAGCAGGTCGCCTCAGCTTCAACCTGTGGCCCGTCTGCAGTCACTTCCTGTTTTCTTTTCTGTTGTACCGCAGGGCTTCCTGCTACTGCAGCGATAGTGGTGTCTCTGACATGAGTTTTACATAGACAAGCCTGAAATAACAGCAGCTCAGGGTAACGGACGAATTTGGAGCAGAACCTTCACTGCACTTCGTTTAGGCACAAATGAGTTATTTATAAATAAAGTCTTTTCCCAAACTGTATTATCTTCAAAATGAGACACCCTTATTTCCTATTGACTACAGAAGCAAGGCATGAATGGCCTCTGAAACAAACGTGACATCTAACTGAACATATTAACTTAAACCTGATGTGAAAAAGGGACAGATGACAGGTGTTACATGAGGTCTGGTGCATTTTATTTTGCAGAATATAAGAATATGTCACTTTTGAAATACAAAATAAGAAATTATTAATTTTATAAAAGGAAAAATCGAATTCACGAGCATAAAACACACGCTTACTCAAAAATGTTGCTAAACAATTACTTAGTCTGGTATGCCCATTAGCTTATGGTGGCAAATAATAGCTAACTGCTAAATGTTAGAAAACTAAAATGGCACATTTGATCAACTTTATGACTCTTGTGCTACTGTTACACTATATTTGGAGTTGTGTTTGTATGCAGCTGATAAAAACAAGTCCAATATGTACTCTGCTTTTAGCTCTGTTCCCTTTCCTTCACCAGCTAGATGCTAACAGTCTGTCTACTGAGACTGAACCAGAACAGCAAAGAACAATGAGCTAGCTTAAAAAGATGCTAATAAGCCCCATAGAGCTGGAAGGACCTGCAGAGTCAGGTGATCATTTTTTGAGAAAGTCACGCTGAGTGACACCTTTCATATTACACACAGTCATTTGATCCATTAATATAATATATAATAATAAAATTTTGTACTTGTAGTGTTAGACCTTAGTGCTGCGTTTCACACCATTGACCATCAAATCTTATTACAGAGACTGGAGCATCTAATTGACATTAAAGGAACTGCACTTAGCTGGTTTAAGTCGTATTCATCAGACCGATCTCAGTTTGTATATGTATACAATGAAACCTAGATGAAAACCAAAGTCAGTCATGGAGTTCCACAAGGGTCTGTTCTAGGACCAATTTTATTCACCTTATATGCTTCCTTTAGGGAATATTATCAGAAAAAACTCAATAAACTTTCATTGTTATGCAGATGATACACAGTTATATCTATCAATTAAGCCAGATGAAACCAGTCTTAAGGACATAAAAACCTGGATGACCGGCAACTTCTTGATATTAAACTCCGACAAAACTAAAGTGATTCTACTAGGCCAAGATCACCTTCGAAATCAATTATCTAACGATATAGTTTATCTAGATGGCATTGCTCTGGCATCCAGCACTACCGTTAAGAACCTCGGAGCTATCTTTGATCAGGTTCAGCTTTTATGTTCACTTTTCACTTTTAAGCTGAGGTATAACTGCATAGTATCTTGATTACTCAAAATATAAGGTGACAAAAAATGGCAACCTGATATTTTCAGTTTTGGGAACAGAAAGCCGATGCCTGGTTGCCAGCCCTGCCAAGATCAAGATCAAGCTGACGTTCCTCTGAGTAGCAGAGAGTCCATTGAAAGCCCACACAGTCACATGTCCAGAGGTTTCACCCTTGACTACCGCGGTTACAGTTCCACCAAACCCACCAGCGGCGGCAGTGGGTGTGAGAATGTGCTATTGTGTGTCACTGTAGCAGTGCTGGTCCCATTAACAGCAGACACACAGGCTGAGTGCAGAGACGGCCGAGTGAAATTCAGCTGGACATAGCTTAGTAAATTTAATTTAATAATTTTAATGCTGCACCAATAGATGAATGAGTGATGTGTGATGCTTGTTTGATGAACTCACAGGCCCAATCCCAATGTCCCCCCCAAGGCCTTAAATCCTGAACCCTCAGCGACTGACTGACGTCTCCTGTTAAATGTTTCAGTGTTTCAAGGGCTTGTGCAGTCCTCTTTGTTTACGTCTCCATTCTTCCACTTGTAACCCTGTCTTTAATATCAAATTGCTATGAATTGTGGGTAATTCCCTTGGGCAAAGTCTGAAGAAATACAGACCTACGTGTTTACTTAAAGTGCTCATAAAGGGCTCAAATGTCTGAGAGAAAGCCCTCAAACACTCGATGATTTCAAAGTGGGACAGAACTAAACCATGGACGTTTCGGGAAAGCACCTCAAAGTCTGTGAGTGTGGAGATTGGGATTTGGCCACAAAGAATCATCTCTGCAGTTCCCCTCAGATCTAAGGAGCTTTTTGAGCATCTTTCAGCACATTGTTTTGGTTTTTCCGTCCGCATCTTTACCTCTTGGGTTCAGTCTGTTTCGCTCTCGTCAACTTCAATTCCATTAGTAGTTGTTTTGAGTGGAAACATTCTGATAAAGCCACGGCACAGTGAAGCATTTAGCAGCTAAAAAGACAGATGTTTTTCTCAGGGGGTGGTGGAGACCAAAGCAGAGCTAAAAGAGAGAGAATAATGGACTAACATTCATGTGGTGGACACAAAAACAACTGAGGATGAATGCTAATGTTTCCCTCTGTCTAATGGATGTATAAGCAACAACTTGCTAACAGGTTAGCACTTTAATAAGGTGATTTTTGACAACGTTGTGTTTACATTGTGTTACACTGCCCCAAGTGGCCAAAAAAAGCAATCACTGCAACTTTAAAAAGAGGACTCCACTGATTTAGCTGTAAACTCCTTTAACATAGTCGGACTCACAGTAGACAGTCTATTGTCTTTTTTTTTTTATACCATGCATCCTTCCCCATTCGCCTACATTACCCACAATGCAACCCTACCAATGACAACCCTCCAGCCTGCATCAGAGATGAGCAGCTCACTTATTTTCTAACTCCAGTCCTCCAGATTTAACTTCTTCTCTAACTTGTAGTCTTTAGAAGAATCCAACGCTGACTCATTGTGTCCAGTTGACTGTAAGTAGCTGCCCACATGAGGGAAAACGCTCTCATAAGTGCTACAATCAGCGCTACTCACCAAAAAAAAAAGAGTCATGGGTACATCTGTGAAGTAATACCATCTGGGATTTGGATTTAAGAGATATAAACAACTGAAGACAAAGAGTAAAAAATAAAACTGTATAAAACAAATTGAAGCTACTCTTGAAAAAAAACACAACTTATACTAAAAGCAGCTAAAGTTTGATTCTCTCAACCAACAGATTCACTTAGATGCTGGCAGACTGAAGGAAAAACCTTTGTTTGAGTGGAGAATGTAACAAATACACTGAAGCTGACCTGGAGGCCTTACTGACACACTATGTGGCTTTTTACTTCACTTGTCATCCAGCTGTATGAAGGCGGAGCAGTTTCCGGAGCCGCCGTCGCACTGATTGAATGCTCAGCCCAGATCATAACGTGCACGGTTTGGCAAGCCTGTCATGCACAAACCACTAAAAAATTAACTATAGAGAGAAATAAACAAAAAAGGCTGTAAAACAAGTTGAATCGGTAAGAATTCAATATCAGGCAGATGGGACATTTGTCCCCCATGTTTCAGGTTTGGTGTGTAAAAAAAAAAAAAAAAAAAAGAAACAATACAAATTCTTGTGTTGCTTCTGCAGGATGCTCAAAGCACCGGGGCGGTTTAACTGAACAGGATGTTTGCATCCTGACGCTCCAATCGTGACGTGAGCCAGTGTACTATTCGACACATAGGTTGGATGGTTTTACAAAATATACTCTGATTAGATAAATACATTTGTCAACCATCAGAGATTTGGCCATACCCTTTATATATTGTGATAATTAACCTTTTAACATCAAGTGCGTTGATTAGTCAGATACAGGGCTGAAATTATGATTATTTCCATTATCAATTATTCTGAAAATATTTTCTTTTAATTATTTTGTTCGTGATATAATGTCTATATTTTGAAATGTAGTGAAAATAATGGCATTCACAAGTTTTTTAAAGCCCACTGCGACCTCTGTTAGATATGATGAAAGTGACATTTGAAAAAGTTGAATATTTGACAGTTCTTTCTGTCAAGGTGACTGAATTGATTCATTCGATTAATCGGTTATCGAAATTATCACTGATGAATTTCCCGTTGATCAATTAATGGACTCATCGCTGCAGCTCTAGACAGGTATTTCTATTGTGGATATTAGCAGAATGCTCTCATGTCTTGGTATTTTAACTATAAACTGCTAATTTCCCAGAGAATTATAAATACATATCAATATCACAATATGAAATAACTTCATGATAGGAGATTTAATACATTTAGTATGAAAACAACATGAACCTGTGGCACGACTGATGCAACAGGCTAATAACATACCTGCCTGTTTAAAAAGGAATAAAGGGTTTTTTTAGGGGTCCAAATAAATAATTGGCTTTATTGTAATGACATGATGGTGCGTACACACACGCACACCCACACCACACACACACTGTTTTGTATCTCCTTTTTTACTGACTATTTCCCAGAGATTCCATTAAATAATGTAAAGTATCTTATTCTTATAATGTGAACATTATTTTGACATAAATGACATGTGACATGTATCTGACTGAGTGATTTGCAGTTGAAAAGGACATTTAACCCTAACAGAGGCATTTAGATACATCTCTTGATAACACAGAAACACCTTCACCTTGATGACAGGAAGTGTGTGAGAGACAGAATCTCTGCTCGTGGGACTAACGCGCTCTGATGGAGCTCTGTCCGTGCTGCGGTGAAAACACGAGGAAACGTTCTTCACACTCACCTTGAACACATCTCCGTAGGTGCCGCACCCAACCCGGTGAACGAGCTCGTAGTCGTCCAAAGGGTCCAGGAATGACACCCCTATCCTGTCCATGTCTGGGGACACCTCTGGGTGCTGTGTTGGGTTGAGCCTGGCGGGCTTTCTACTCGCACATCCCAGCTGCGGTTGTCCGGGGAGAAAGCGGCAGCAGCGGATGAACGACTGACTGACTGACTGACTGACTGGTTAATGGGAACTAATTAGACTAATTGCTGGCGTATCGATTCGGTTGGCAGACGCGCACAATTCCGCGCGGGCTGAAACACTTCACGCGTCTGTCTGTGAGCAAATAGTCCCGAGTGGCGCTGGAGTCAAATCACGCATGAGCGAAGACACTGAAACACTGTAAAAAAAAAAAAAAAAAAAAAAAAAAAAAAGTCGTTTACCTCTGTAAACTATGGAAGCCCGTTGGTGCCAGAAAAATAAATATATAACTGACAATTTAGAATTTAGTCTATTTATTTTGACTTTGACTTAAAAAAAACCCAGAAAAATGAATATGGCTTACAGTAGCAGTCAAAAGTTTGGACACACCTTCTCATACAACTACTTTGAAGAATCTAAAATATAAAACATATTCTGGTTTGTTGAGCATTTGTTTGTTTACCACGTAATTCCATATGTGTTCCTTCATAGTTTGGATGTCTTCAATGTTAATCTACAATGTAGAAAAATAAAAAATAAAGAAATAAAGAAAAAACATTGAATGAGAAGGTGTGTCCAAACTTTTGACTGGTAGTGTATTTAGATTTTACTTATAACTTTCATAGTTTTGATGTTAAAATGTCACAGTTTTGAGGAGGCCTGCCCGCTAATAGTTAGTTTAGTCAATCAGTCGTTCTTTGAGCTTTTTTCATGCAGAACGTCATCTGTTTAAGAAACATCTCTGGTAAACACAAGGTGGCGCTTTTGTGTGATTTTTTTGTGGAGAAACTCAGTTTTAAAGATCTGTCGTATCAACCGATCGATTAGATGACAAAATTGAGTGTTAGTCAACTGAGGATTTCTTTGGTCAAGGGACAGCCCTAATTCTGATGCTTCGTCTGGTAATATAGACTATTAAACTTACGACTTAAGAAATGTTCAATGCTTTGGTTAAATTACTAATTACCTGACTAAAATAACTGATAAACCCATCACCCTGAGCTGTAGGCTACTTTGTTTTTAATGCTAAGCTAATTAGCAAATTGACTTAGTATTGCATGATGTTCATTTACAAAGTCTCCAGTCTGATATATTACCTATATAAATGTCGAGCTGAAGTCAAAATGCACGCGCACACATCATTGTCACATCATTTTAAGTTTCAGAATCCTGACCTGGTATTTCATATTTTTGACAAAAGTCAAACATTTGATATGTGATTAAAATAGATACAATATATCACATTTCTGATGTAAAAACATTTTCAATTATTCATTAAAAAATATTGAACTATTATCTTAACATTTAAACACATTTCTTTTTTATTCCAAACATTTCATATTTTTTTCTCCTGTGGTGGGAATAGGCTTCATATTTCTTATCATATCACATTCATGTCCAACGTTCTTTTGAATCTGTTCTGTGTCTTGGTTAAGATATTTATGAAGTTATTGAAGTTTGATTAACATGAGCCTGCTGTCACCGGCTAATCACTGCTCAGTCTACAACTGTAGAGTCTCACAGACATCTCTGCTAAACCACAGCAACATGACAGAAATACCAAAGTTTCACTTTCACAGTTTTTCTCAGTACGTCTACCTTTCTGCTCCTCATTTGTCATGCAAATACACAGACCCCTCATTTATGCTCATGTTTTCCCACAGCTTGTCACAAACTAGGGTGTATTTGCGTGTAGGGTGTATCATTTTTCCTGCTGAATGTAGAATATACTTCTCCCACTGCTGTGCAGCCTCTAACAGCTCAGTCTCCGGTGACCCTTGAGCCCTTATATGTCTACTACACATCATCAGACCTCATCACATCCTGTTTTCATCAGGTCTTTATTACTTGCAGATACAAAAAAAACAAGGACAAAAACCACAAGTCATCAAGCAAATAGGATGTAGCAGGGGCCACCTAATCTGACCCCGCAGTCTCAACAGTGCATGGTCTTCCTGGTCTTCTCTAATCATTAGAAATAGGCCCGGTTTAGCTAATCTCCCAACTAAAAAGGCCGTCTACTTTAGATAAGAACAAAGGCAAAGTAAGGCAACATAGAGCTAGCAAGAAAGAAGCTGTCGATAGAGCAGAAGTGGACAATGTTACACAGTAACTATCCTAAATTAATCACTTCCAAGGCTTCAGTCATGGACAGGTTCCTAACGGTACAAGATGATATTTACACGCTGTATTCTGGTCCTCCTCGTAACTTTGGCTTCATAACATCCACATGTAAGTCAATGAGAAGTTAATAGTCAGTGTGCAATTGGCTGCCAATTAAAACACAAACTAATGAGTGCTTACAATCGATAGAAAATCAGACAGTTTCCCCAGAAAGTCTTTTTTTCTGGCTTTTGTTAAATAAAAACAGAATTAATGTTCACTGTTCTGTTTCAAACCTGATATGTGTTGCTTAACTCGAGTGATGAAAGTCAAATATACATATTGCTGGGAATGACGAGGATGTTGACTGAACCGGACGTCTGAATGAAAAGTTTCACAAACAAAAGCGAGGTTATTCGGGTCTCCATGTTGCTGTTCACAGTATTTCCTGCAGTCTCACCAACTCCTACAACCAACCGGTGCGTCTAGAGGGACTTGCGCTGCCGCTTCATGAAGGACATGGAGTAGTCCCCGGCCGGCGTGCTCTTCTGCCTCTTCATCTGGACCTGGGACTGCGCCGTGAGCTGCAGCTTGATAGCGCTGGAGTTCACCTTGGCCGCGCACAGCAGCCCCTTCATCCCCTTCATCTTCTCGCTCTGGAAGGCGACCACGGGGCCGGCGGGAGAGGGGGATGCCTCCTGCTGCTGGGATGAGGGCGAAGAGTCCGGGCTGGGGGATTTGGACTTTCCTTCGGTGTCTCCGGCACGCAGGCCCTGGGAAGAGCGTCGGCGGCCCCCTCCCTCCCCTATCTTCTTCGGCTGGACTGCTGGTGGTGCAGCTGCTGGTGCAGCTGGTGGCTGAGCAGACGGGGAAGTGGGAGCTATGGGAAGAGACGGAGAGCCCTGCTCATCCAGCTTGGACTCCCTCCTGGGGCCCCGTCTGCGGCCCTCCCGGGGGTCGTCGCTGGACATGTCGTCATCATCCTGGGACTCTGGCTCCTTGATGATGATGGACACCTTCTGACGCACCTGTGGAATCAGACCACAAACCCATTTTTAGCTACAAAGCATCGAAGCACATGTCGGCCACACGGGGCCCCTCTCCAGCTGAGCTTGTATTGGCTGTCGCCTTTATGAACTTCAAAGGGCGGAGCTATTCTGGGCTTACCTGAGCATCAAATCGGCTCAGAGACTGGACCAGGTAGGTGGCCCAGCCCACATGAAGGACCGGCGTGGGACTGCCCTCCTCCCATTTACAGATGCCGTCATAGAAACACAGCAGGTGGGCAAAGCATTCTGGGTCCTGGAGTGCTGAGAGTGCTGCTGCCTGCTTGGGGTGCTCCTGAAATCAGAGTATTGACTGTTAGCCATACCGTACGGGTCATTTATTTTCACCTCACATTCCCTGGTGTGTCCACAGGTATAATAATGTATTGCACTCTGATGTTATTCTAAACAAGTCATTCATTAGCAAGGATGCCTTCTCATTTGGTTCAGCTAAACTACAGTTCTACCCTGCAGTAACAATGCATCTCTATATGAGAACTGCTTTTGTGCATCCCGTTTCACTTCAGTCATGCATGAATCTCCGCATAGTAAACACTTCCATTATAACTAGGCTGCAACTGGCTGCTGATATCATAATCCAGACATGGTGTTAAAATACAGATTACATGTTAAAGGGATAGTTCAGATGATTTGAAGTGGGGTTGCATGAAGTACTTCTCCATAGTCAATGTATTGCCTACAGTCTACAGCAGTACACTGCTTTGCTGCTCTGCTGGTACTCCTGTCTTTCTCGTTAAACTCCATCTACAGTAGATAATACACTGACTGTGGAGAAGTACCTCATGCAACCAAACTTCAAAACATCTGAACGTTCCCTTTAATACCAGGTGGAGTCCCACCTAAATAAACAAGCAGACCGGATGGGAGGATTTATTCTGCTGGGTAGCAGCTCTTCTCTTGCTGGGCATACTTGCCTTGTCAGCTCCTTCTCCTCCCTCTCCTCCCTCCCCAGGACTCTCGGCAGCGGCGGCCGCCTCCTTTAGCAGATTGGGGATAACATCGTTCGCAATGTCAAAGAACTCCTTGTAGATCTCCTCGTCCTCACGGAAATAGTTATATCTGCAGGTGAGGGGAGAAGAACTATTAATAACAGCTGGGAGGAAGTCAGAATATGATCTGCAAGATCAGACTGAGAATGTCATTTTACATTCTTTTTTTTAAGTCTAATTTATTTGTATCTACTGGGGGGTCTCCTCCTCTACAAAAGACATCATTACATGAAGTTCAGATTAAGAAAGGGTTGTTTGAGGTCTTCCAAGATGGAATGTTGACCTGCAACATGGTGATTATTGAAGTCATTGCAGCAGTCCAGACATGTGGGCTCTGCTGCTTAATCTACAAAGAATCCACTGTTATAAATACACACACACACACACACGCACACACGCACACGCACAAAAACACAGTCCCTCTTTTGGATGGTGCACAGAGGGCGAGCTGAAATTGAAGAACAATGGGGGATGCAGGAAAAGGAAGCTGATGGATGGGGAGGGAATGTGGTCTGGTGGGTCAGAGCTGGTATTTTTAGCTGCAGCTCGAGAACTGTGCGTTTAACAGGGAGGAGAGAGAGAAAGCGAGGATGCTGGACACTTCCTGGCTCGACCGCCACACCCCTCTTAGACTCTCTGCGACCGGACTTCTCTGAGGTGGATGTGACGGAGGAAAGCCAGCACGGTGAACAATCTCAACTAGAACACAAACTCAGTGGCCACATCACTTGACTTTAATACTTATCTTTTAAATAAGAAGGCTGAGAAATGCATTTTGTGTTCAAATGTTTTTTGGGGGTTTTTGTTTTTTTTACACAGTCAGTGAAGATAGCTTTGCATCTGGTGCCATCTTGTGTTCGCCAAGTGAAATAACAACTGAGGCTGCTGGTTGATGCGACACAGCGATTTTAAAAACAAATGATTTCTTCTGTTCATTTTATAAAAAACAACGATGTCAAACATATTGCTCAATGAGCATTGCACAAGAAATTGCATCAAAACGGCTGCGAGTTGCTGAGTTTTATGAAAAAAAAGCAATCGATTGAAGAAATCTTGAAAATTCACATGGAACTGTTTTCAGAGCAACAAGTCCTTAATCTATTGGTTTAATAATGCCAATTTTATTTTATTTAATGAAGAGCGACCCATACTTTTACAGAATGAATATATGATGCAAAAAAAAAATGTAATTTAAGATACAGTGAAAAAAAGCGATTAACTCAAGTAAACTGTCTTAACTGTTAGAAGACCAGCTGAGCCAGAACATGTGGCATTTCATTTCACTAAAAATTAAGGTATTTTCATTATTTCTATTTAAGCATGAAACTCATTCATGTGAACTTTAACCTGCGACATACTGGTGTGTGAAAAGCAGCGTGAACTCACTCCTGCATGACCTGAGCGGCCTCGGCCCAGGACCTGAGAGCCTCCCTCACATCCCTGTGTCTGTAATGGAAACCAGCCAGGTACATGTACGGGTAGATGTGCTCGTTGTTGTAGTGCTTCTGAGCAGAGCTCACCGCCTGAGAGAGAGAGACAGAGAGACAGACAGACAAAGACAGAGAAGATAAAGAGACAGACAGAGAGATAAAGAGAGAGACAGACAGACAGACAGAGAGAGACAGAGAGAGAGAGCACAGAAACACAGGAAGAATGAAGACTTTCTGTTAAATCATCAACCTGTATGGTTGGAATAATATTGGAGCTTAAAAACATTTCCTCCCATGCTACCAGTGTGACCCTTGTGGACTCCTCTCTACAGACTTACCTTGAGGTGGATTTTCAGGGGGTTCTCCTTGCCTGGGATTGGATCCTGATCTTCAAGGTCTGCCAGAGTGCCCATGGCCATAGGATACCTGGAACATAGTACAGGAGAGGAGGAGGAGGTTGTGGAGTTTAGCAGGCTACAAATCACTTTTCAGAGACATTTAACTCCTTATGACCTTCATCTTACACAAACAAACTCACCTGTCCAGGTCGCCTCGATCATACAGCAACCACAGGAGTTTCTGTTAAATAAAGAGACTAAGTGTCAGATTTTTCCCATGAACAACCTTCCACTGGCCAATTCCCAGTAGGCTTTTAATGTGTAACAACTGCAGGAAGGGTTGAGTTTCATTTCAATTTCAATACGTATTTGAAAAGAAAGTGAGAGAAGCAGGTGGTGAGTATGACATGACACGAGTACAATGGAATGCGAGCTATGAAAAATATACATCATACTGAATTTTCCAAGTGAGTACATGTAACTTCAGGTGTTACATGAAGACGTTTTCACCATTTCTCTATAAAAAAAAAGTTGAAATTCTAGTAAGGGATGCAATTTTCTACAAAATCGCATAAGATTCAAGGTTGAAAGTAAGAAATAAACACAAGATCATTTAGAATGTTGAGCCCCAAAAAAGTGTGCAAAATTCAGTCTGAGTACCGTTTATAAACTCAAGAACGTCCAAATGGTTCAGTTATAGAGCGTCTCTATGACATGTAAGTCACCGCTTCCTCCAGCATCTACTGTGCAACCGAAAGCTGTGGTGTGTTCAGGGAGATAAAAAAAAAAAAAGCAGGTATGAAACGGCCTGCCGCCCGCTACAAGCTGTAGAGCTCACCTGTTGTAGCTGCAGGAGCTCAGAGCTGTCGGTGTGCAGGTCCAGCGAGGGATTGATGGCACAGACCATGAAGGCCACCTCCATGTTTCTGTCACATTTCATGTAGGAGCCCTTCAGGTACAGCCAGCTCTGAGGGAGACACAGACAGGAGAGGTTTGCAGATGTTGATATCAAATACATGGCATTAATAAATGTCTGTTTAAAATGTTCCTTCATTTATAAATGTTGGTGGAAAAAGGAGCACGAAATATCACAAATGGGACATATACTCATAAGGTTATGTGTAAAAACGTACCGGTCTTTACCACAAACTGATGCACTCGTACACTTTTAGTTTCTATTTTGTATTCTGAATTTGAAAGATGTTTGACAGTTTCTATCTTCATCATTATTAAGTGGAGGCGGGGCTCACCTTCTCGTTGACTCCCGCTGCGACTGTTTGCCCTCTCCGGTCCTCGTTGCCCTTCCCGTGCCAGGTGACCTCGGCTGTTTCTTCGCCGTTTTTGCTGAAAATCACCCAGGCGTGGTCCTCAGACAGTGCCAGGTGGACGTCCTTCAGACCCAGGACCTGGCAGGCTGCCACCACTGCGAATGCCACACCGGAGCTGTCCAGTTTTGTACCTAGTTCAGTTTAATAAATAATTATTTCCTTCAATTTGACATCTAAGATGATCATGATATCAAACATGTTCATGAAAACTGATTTTACTGTAATACTCATTTTGTCGTACCAGTGATGAGACTGAAGAGGGACTGGATGTGGGCCCGGTCCTTGAAGTAAGAGCGGCTTAGGCTGTTCCAGATCACATCAGACACTTTCTTCACCAACTCCCTGCTGGACCCTGAAGCTGTCCTCCGGTACTGGGACAGGTCCACCGCTCCGCGGATCTGGGCCGTGAAGCGCTCATACAGTGCAGATATCATTCCCAGCTCCACTGTGGGGAAGCAGGAGTTGGGACAGTCCGGCTCCAGCGGCTCAAACCGGACCCCGGGCACGTTTATGGGGATGACCCGGTTCACGGCTAGGAAATGCTCAACGAAACCCAGAACAAGGGAAAGGAGGGCTAGGTCCGGCTCGGATTTGCGTAGCTCGGCGTCAAACAGCTGGACCACGCCGTCGATCCCCCGTAGAGGGAAGTGCTTCTTTTGGGCTGAGTGCAAACCCATGACGTCTTCGGTCGGTCCACTCAGACGCTCTCCTCACCTGCAGTACTGAATGTTACACAGCAGTCAGTTCAACTCCACATCAATAATCACACACTGTAGAAAGCAGGCAGGGTAAATTAAAAAAAGGCTCAGTGATAAGGTAGACGGATTCACTGTCTCCAAGCCTTTGGTTTCACATTGAGGACATACATTGACTAATACAGCTCAGCGCTGGCCACTGAAGTTTTTCCAAAAAAACCTTACTCAAACAGGAGGAAATGGTGCATTTCTGGGGGACTGTTTTAAACAGTGGATTAATCCACATTTGGTGTAATAGGTTGGGCAGCAGGGCTGTGTACAGTACCAGTCAAAAGTTTGGACACACCTTCTCATTCAACTACTTTGAAGAATCTAAAATATAAAACATATTCTGGTTTGTTGAGCATGTTTGTTTACCACATAATTCCATATGTGTATGTCTTCAATATTAATCTACAATGTAGAAAAAAATAAAAATAAAAATAAAGAAAAACCATTGAATGAGATAGTGTGTCCAAACTATTGACTGGTACTGTATGTGGGATTGAGTCAAGGAAACCACAGTGGGAGAGTTCATGGTGATGAAGGAACAGTGGGGCTCATTGAACAATGTCGCTCTAGGACCCAGAGGCGAAAGATAAGTCAAGCTTTGACACACGCACGGTACTTGATAGTAGTCACATTCATTGTTGGTTTGGGTCTGCGTTTGAGATGTGTTGAAGCGTATTTGGAATTGTATAGAGAACCAGACTGTCAAGTGTTTCATTGAAAGAAAATAAACATTTCTTCTCATAGGTTTTATCGAGCTAGTATGGAGACATGTCAGCATTAATAAACACCCCGTGAATAACCTCAGCAATACTAACTGTGCCACGGTTATTATAACCGACGCACGCCTAAGAAACACAACATAAACCTAGCAGACACTGGCCCACAGCCTCGTTGCATAATGCCGGTTACATCAATGCCGCTAACACGGGCTATATGGCGCTTTGGTGGGCGGGGCACTCCTACCGCTACAGATGAAGCTACATTCAATTCAAAGCTGCACAAAAAAGAGCTAGGCTCGTGGTTACGTTTAATGCGCTGAAATGTCCCCACAACGCCGCAAACGCGTGCAGTCTTTCAATACAGACCGAAATCATGTTTGACTCATTTATTTGCACGCCTGGTTAGCGGAGGCTAACTAGCTAACTTTACTAAGTTAAGTTACCTTTAGCTACCCATTGAGGCTGTTAGTTTGCTGAATGAATACTAACGTTACGCTGTTTAATAAGTGAGATAAAGTGGTGAAATATCCTGAACCAGAGGGTGATCCCCACACTATGACAAACAGCTCGGCAGCAGCCGGCTGAATGACGGCTGTTGTCAGAAGCAGCTAACAAGCTAACGAGCTGCTAGTTAGCTAAACTCACTTTTGGATAACGCTCATCAACCGAGCACTCTCGCAAAATATATCGCCACAATATGCCGCAACATTGAACCCGTATCAACATTAAAATGTGGCCTACGTGTAAAGGATTACATACCCGTTTTCTCACAGCCTCAGCCACATGTTTTTGTTTGTGTCCCCCTTCTTTTGCCGCGCAGTTCAGTCTGCCCGATAGTCACTCGCAGTGTGTTACCAGCCTCCACGTTTGCGTAATGGAGCAGATCTCATATCGAAACGTCGGTGGCTGGTGGACGTCGATAGGCCCATCCCCATGGTTACAGATCTTAAGCGCTGCACACACGGTTTCCTCCTATGCATGCTGGGAAATGTAGTCAATATTATGTCGTTCGTAAACGCAACCAGTAGAGGGCAGCAGGGCGCCGATATGTATTGATACAAAATGGAACAAAGGTAACCATTACATAATGGAAAACAAACTACAGAGAATCCACACAGTTTCAACATTTATAAAATTGTACTGTAGCTGTGAAGTCACTTCATCGTTATCATTGTTAAAAACTATTTTATCAATGTAGCTATGGCTGGCCTTGTTACACAGCTCAAACACACACCAGTATATGCATTCAACCAATAATTATACATTTTCATCCCATAATTGTTTGGTATAAATAGTTTGATATAAGTTACTCAAAATGTTTGTCCAAAACACAGAATCCCACTTTGGTGAAGAGCAGGTATGACCATAGACTATAACATGGTGTCTGTGTTCAAGAATATTCTTTATGTTGCCTTCAAATGCTGTCGATTTTTTCTACATCGCTTATGAGCTTCACATCGAAAAGACAAATACCAACAGTGGAAATAATTGCTGGAATATATTTTGGTGCAGAGAGGATAGAGGACAAGTCAATAAATGGCAACTGTTAATTAAAATGTATTTTTTTTATATATCTCAGATACGAGTCGTATTCATTAAAGTGGGTGTTGAGATGTAGGAGCCTAAACGGCGACATTGAACGTGTCCCACCCCGACATGTTTGGTTTTTCCCCTCCTCCATAGTCCGCCTTGTTTCCCTCCATCTCTGCTGATCTGTCAGTGCTCGGACGTTGCGTTAAGGTGCGGATCCGAGTCCCACTCTTGGGGAAATTTGAGGAAAGTCAGACGACATACACGTCTTTGAGGAACAGTAACCGACCATTTACATTTAGACGACAGACATTTTACCGCCTGTGTGCAGTTGCTCTGAACCTACAGTAAAATGGATCCAATGACTCAGTCCGCCCAGATCTCATCGTCGCAAGGGCTTGCCGATGGACAAAATTCGGCTGCTAAAGAATCAAAGCCATCCGGTAAGAAATAAACTAACGTCAAGTAAACTATCCTAATATAAATTTAAACAAATTGCTTTAACGTTAATGACTATTTATCCATATGTTTCCTTTTTAATTACGTGCAGAAAGGATTTCATTGGTTTAAGTTACGTCAATGCCATAACGCAATAGTTCAACTTTGAATTGTTAAGCTGTACACCGTAGAAACGCTTCTCTTTTTGTTGTTTCTGTTGTCGGCATGTGTGTGGTTGTTTAAGCTCGTTTAGGCTATAATGGGAAACACCTGTGGTAGTGAACTTATCCGGACACACCGCTGCTAACCATGCCCTGTGTAGCCTCGGCCTGCCTCCGGTTACGGTCTACGTCGCTGTCTTTTTAGGGCGATAATGTCTTTGCTAAACGTCTCTTTTTATATATATATATATATATATATATATATATATATATTTATGTTATTATATATATATATATTTTTTTTTTATGTTATTAGTGACACAGTGGAGCGTTACAGCCACTGCTGTCGAGCATGAGGCAGGACGTTGAACTAAACCGTATATTCGGTCAGCTAAGCAGCGAAACACGGAATTCTGGGTTCACATTGATCATTACTGAGCAGCGTCAATTAATCCAAAATGACACTAATTCTTCCGCAAGGAGACTGCGTGATTAGCAGGGCTAATTAGGGGGGGGATAAAACAAAGAAATTAAAATACTTACTTCTAAATGCATTTGGTCTTAACCGAATTGAAATATATATCTTAATGACTATTAATAATGCCATGCTCTACTAGGTGGGTATGTTTGTCTATAAGTAAATGCAAATTACATGAGTTTTTACAATAAGGTTGGGGGTGACAAAGCGTTATCGGTGCTCAACGTAGCGATGCTCTGCACTGCAGATGCATTGTTACTGGGCAACTGCCAGTGAAGGGAGCACCTCTTAAAGGCGCACTGCCCTTTTGTGTCCCGATAATAAAAACAGGCCCAGAACAAAACATCCAGCCTGAAGAGCTCCACCACCACCTTCATTTTTGTCTAATACCTGTCACCACCTCCAGTCTAGTTGAGTCTTTTTTTTTTTTTTTTTTTTTTTTTTAGATTTTTCACCTCATGTGCGCCTTTTTGATCCTTCAAAAGCAAGGTTCTGTTAATCAGGGATTGTAGGCTTTGAAGAATTCTAGCACATGTGTGGTGATGGGCGTCAACTGGGTGTGGTGCCTGATGCCTCAGAGTTTCGATTGGGTCCTTGAAATTGATATCACCAAAGGAGAGGAAAGCAGAAATTAAATGAAATTGAAATTAATTTCGGTGCTTGATAATATCTGATGCAGACTATTTTTTTATAGCCCAGAGTTTATTTACTAAACTTACATCGCTGTAGTATGTTCATTAATTAGAGGTGGTGCACACAGCTGTGGCATGAACTACTGAGGCATGAGGTATTGTCTCCCAATTTATAAGGTAGACTGCATGAAACATGGCTGTTAAAGTGAATAGTTTTCTGGCAGCCCTGAACAAACTCAGAATGATCACGGTTGTATGTTTTTTCCTAAACATTCCTTGACAGATAACAGACATTGCCCTCTGGAATTCTGAGTCATTACAGCACTGCTGAGTCACTGCAAAATATGGGCTTTTGGCCCTACTCTGCTTCCATGTCATTGGGAAACACAGGGTTTGGATCTTCAAACTCAGAAATACTTTAAACCTTAACATATTTGTTGGGGGTTAGCAATGGACGTCACTTTTGTCAACTTTTGTATTTAAAGAAATGTATGGATTTTAGTGTATGCTTATTTGCATTTTCATTTGACATAAAACCAACAAAATGAAGATTTAACATTAGATATCTACACAGCCACCAGCCGTAGTTAGCTTCACAGAACGTCCGCAGACGTTATCTTAAAATCTTGACACAGTTTGGCTTACCTTAGACAAGTAAAGTCACCAGACCGACAGAGAGGAGTTATATGTGTACATAGAGACAGAGAAATGTCCCAAATGGAGTTCATTTTCTGCTGATTTGTCTGTCTGAAAAATTACATTTTAGTGTGTTAATGAAAAATGGGTCCAATATTTAGCTAAGTCGAAACAATTGCAAATATTAAGTCAATAAAAAATCTTTCTCTCTGAAAGAGAGTTTTAAGCAGAGTGAGTATAACACGGTTCTGTTCAGTTTATTAATACTACTACTATTTTGGAAATTGAAATGTCTTAAAATATTGCCACAAAACTGATATTGAGGTTTCTGTGAAAGACAACATTCTGTCCACATGACCCAGGCCTGGTACCGCCCAGTATTTTCCGTAGTAAACTACACTAGGTTTATCTTTAGATCTGTGGATATCACTACTACCAGATAGCCCGGCCCGCCTCTCCAGCTTCTGAGCCCGTTTCACTTGAATCGCACACTGATGATTGACACTAGTCACAAAGGAAGTGGCACACTTCAAAACGAGGACCTCATTTCTCAAACGACATTGCATCAGATTATCAGGGGAAGTTCTCCTCTGAATCAATCCATGCAGTGCTGCGTTGGTTGTATTTCACAATCAGAGACAGTGGTGTTCTTTTGTGAAAAGTATATTTAAAAGATCATCATTGTTCCACAGATTGTTTCAGCACACTTAAACAGTGATCCTTAGCTCAAAGGTTGATAACTAGAGTTGCCTGTTGAGCCGTCCCTGTGCTCATATTTCCTCATAGGAATGTTCTAATATGAGCAGACTAACCTTTATATTACTGGAGGCGTCAAACTCCACCTTTCAGTTCGATCTATTACCTTTTAGAGAGCGTTCACTGAGGAAACGGGATTCTTTTCCCCTGCTTTGGTATCGTTTACATCCCAGTCTACCATTTTGACGGGTTAACATAACTCCAATTACTGTAGTTGGTCGTATTCCAAACGTAGCTCTACCAATTAACACACATTTCCTTCCCAAACCTTGAGGAACACAGAGTTCTTTCAGGCTCTCTCTCTCTCTCTCTCTCTTCTCTCTCTTGCTCTCTCTCTCTCCCTGCCCGAGCGATGACCATCCTCCCCTCCATTCCCTGCTGGAGCGGACCACATCTTTGAGGTCACAGAGGCAATGAGATAGCCCTGAGTGGTAGACTGTACAGGATATGCATGCATGGCAGTAGACCCGCCCTGCACCATCACTTCCACTAGCAGATGAGCTTCAGGAGCCCAAGGCCACGGTGGCAACGCTGGCTTCCAACTCGTGTTTTTTTTTTTTTTTTACTGGCAGATTTAATCAAGAAGAACTGTAGTATTTGGAAACTACACTGTGTCCCTCAGACCAAAATATTTCTACAACATAGCTTAAAGCTGCATGAATCAGTATTTCATATATTAATAATGGACACCTTAAATTACCCAGTGGGGCAGACACAGTTGGGCATCTATACTCATTTCTAATATGTTTAGTCTCATTCATGTATTCTGCTTTATTTTCTCTCTCTTCTGTGTTCAAAACACCATTACATAACGTCTGTATGTAGTTGTTTTTTAGCATTTTACCGAAAAATGCCGTATTCCATAATGCCATACTTTGTGTTTTGTTATCATTGTCACCTATCTTTATATTTATGAGCAGATTTGTTTAGTGACAGTTTTTTCTTTAAATCACCCGATGCTGTGGTTTTGTTGATATATAGATAGATATTTATGCATGTTTTTAATTTCCTTGTGCACAGGGATGTGAATTCTTATTCATATTTAGGTCGAGATATTTTTGAGCGGCCTGTATCTTCTCCCAGCTATCTTTAATTCAACATCCACCAATTTGACAAATGTTGAACCACAAGTAAGATCTAGAGCTGGCACTGCGGTTCAACAGTGAAGGTGTGGTGTGCTCAGACGGTAACAGCCACGTGAATCTGAGAGAAGGAATGCTGCACTACAAGGGCACACCAAACCCAAGGGAGACGCCACGCCTCCCTAAACCTGAAACTCTCACACATCTTCACACCACACCCAGGATTCAAGATATTCCTCTCCTGGCATTCCCAACCAAACGTGGAATGAGGCGTGAGCTCCCTAATGACTTCCTCTTCTCCTCGAAACCAGACCCGTCAAGTTCACGATAAACTGGGAAGACCCTTTCTTTATGGTGCTGGCTTCTGAGCAAGCGGACATTGTCGTGTTAAAACTTGAAAAGGACAAAGCAAACTTGTTAATACCAATAATGGAACAACACTATGATTTTATTCTGTAAGATTTCCCTAAACTAAAGCCCTAGACCAAAACATGAAAAACACAGCCCCAGACAAAAGGACAGGGTTGATGGATAGGGTTGTCCACATGCTTTGGCCCAGGGACCTTTTATAGGTAATCGTTGACTGAGGATAAGAATAAAGCAGTTGGTGTGTTCAAATCAGTTAATCAGTAAAAACAATATTTTTTAAAGCTGCACAGAACTTGGAGGAGCGACTTGTCACTAAAACGGGAATAGTTAGCCCATCTTAATTGAGCCTGGGCCACGCTTGTCGCCTACCTCCTTCACTTAAATCACCAGCTGGAAGATAAGACACTCGAACTTAGCTTGGGTCTGGAAGCGTCGTAGCGTTTATTCACTGACCAATCAATCGTACACACTGCACTGCTGAGTTAATACTGACTTCATAGTCCGCTGCATTAGTGGCTGCATGAGTCCACAACGATCCACCTGTTGCTACCTCTCCCCGACGGAAGAACCACGGACTCAGTTGCCTGTTTTGCTCATACACTGCAGTTGGTGATAAATGATGGATTTAACCTGTTTGTGCATCGGTTATTGTCACGGCTATGCGGCTTATTAGCACCTCAACACAGCAAGGAACGCATCTTGTCAGTTAAGGGTCAATGATTGGTTAACAAGGGTCGACTAGCGGTCAGAAGAAAAAGAGACCCCTTTTTTGTTAATTTAGTGCACATTAAATCTTTTTGTCTTTGGTTACCATGGTAGCAACCTAAGCCCTGGGAGAAGTAGTAAAGAAGATATGGTCTTTTGATTGTAGTTAATTTGTGGGAAGCATCTCTGTTTACTGATAGCAAAACTAAAGCTAAGTGCTTTTGTCTGTTTCTTAATGCCACTGTCTTGGTATTTCCTGTATAGCCAATATAAGTGCATGTGTTAAAGTAATTGTAGGTTTACTGAAGTAAACAAAGACCATAAAACTAGGGCACATCTGTTATTGTTAGTATTTTCAGGTCTTTATCTGAAGTTGTATTTTGTACAGCATGTAGAGTTGTTAAGGCTGGTTAAGTTAACTCTTGTCTTCTCTTCCTTTGAACGGGTTCAGTGGCTAGGACTTCTTTTCTTCCTCTTCTAGGATGATCATTCTTCTGTCCTTTTTTTATTTTTTCAGATTCCTTTCTTTCCTCTTCGCCTGTATCTCTCATTCAGTCTCCTCAAGGCAAGTGTATGGTTCTCTTACGCTGCTCGCCTGCTCTCTTCCTCTGTCCTGTACTCTCTCTCGCCGGCCTGCTGCTGTGCCGCTCTACTTCATCCCTCTATCTAGTGCCCCTCTCCTGCTCGCCAGTCAAATAAGACATGAAACCTGCAAAGGAACCACCAACTTGGTGAACTCTAGTTCTAACTCCTTTCCCAGCCCGACTGGTATTGACCTGCCCCTCCTACAAAACCTTGTCATGCTATTCCACCGGTTTCTAACACTGCTGACCTTTTAGTTGCTGCACTAATTGTAAGTTAGCCAAGCAGCAAACTCCTGCTGCTCTCAATGACATATGGTATTGGTAATTCTCTTCACCTCCCCCAACCCCTGCTGTAACTTGAGATGAAACCTTTCTAGCTCATGCTGTAAATAGCCATCTTGATCTATTGACATGTTACATTGTTAGTTTATTGTAAGGGCTGCAGGCATAGCCATAGTCTGAGCAGCTGATGCTCATACCGACATTGGCACGTGTTACACTTTCAATAACGGGCCTCATTTGCCTTGGGGGTGATTGATAAAATTGTCATGAATAACCAGCAGTCACTAGCACCAATTTAAAAAAAAAAAAAAAAGTCTTGGTTCGTTTCGGCATTCACTGCTACTCCCCGATCTCCAGGATCTTTACACACGCCATAATCAGTCCAGTAAAATTAGCTCTCTGCAGCTGTTAGTAGTCTGATTCAATTCACTTTTCACCGCCTGCTAGCGAGCATTATTTAGGTCAGCATCGCTCGCTGTAGATTCAAGATAATCCCAAGATTGCCACCTTATTTTAAGAAAGCAGAGAAGTTCAAGTTCACAATGTGCGCACAAGAGCAGAAACCTAAAAATGGATCAGGTTGGTGTCTCGGGGGGGGCACCAGCTTCCTGCTGGCCTAGTATCCAAGCTCAAGCTCCCCTCAGCCCCAGTAGCAGCAGGGGCCCCAGAGGATGAGTGGCACTGGAGATATCATCAACCGCCCAGCGGCCTGGGCCGGCCATCGCCTGTGGCTGCTCACTCTCCCTCAACCCCGCTACCTGCTTCTGGCTTTGTAGGCTTTCTGCATGTCTCACATCCTCACTTAAGCATTAAGTATTAGGTTTTCTTTGATCGGTTTTGTTTTCGTTATTTTCCCGATTTATTTATTTTTGTGCTCTGATTCTCATCAGTGTAAGAGGTTTATACTTGTGTGAACAAATGGTAGCCAATTAAAGTCAAATAGTTTTCTATTAGGATAGACCTAGATTAGGGTAGGTCATAACATGAGCTCCAAAGTATTCTTAGTTACCATTATACACTTATGTCGCAGGCATCCAACTTAGTCACTCGAAATTGAGGAATGACGGGACATGACTGCACCCTGTGGAACTTGAACTCTTACTGACTCATCTGCTTGTCAGCAAGGATACCTGCCTATGCATCACTATAGGTTATCAGCAAATCAATGCCTGGGATTTCAGTGTAAATGCCTTCATTGGTGACCTTAGTTATTTATTTGGATTATCCCACTTTATTTCATTTGTGTGACAAGTGTTAAACATTTTTACTGTAGAGAGCAGATTATATAAATCAGACATGGAAGACTTTTGAGGCTTAATTTGGCAGATGGCACATGAATAGTGGCATATTAGAAAGCAAAGTTGTTGACAGCTTTATCTGAACCACGGTGATTAAGCTGCTCATGAATTATAGTTCATAGTCCCTCTGGAACCCGAGGTAAAATCTGTGGATGTCTTCTCAGAGCACGAGCTGCTTTGGTAATTTGTTTATCAGTACAGAGCCAAAAGGACTACAACGCTGTTGGCGAGTTGGAAAGTCCGTTCATGTGGCCCAGTTTAAACAAGGCATTGTTTTGTGGGGGCGGGGGAGATGGCAGTCCCAAGACAAAGTGGACCAGTCAGTTGGGCATCAGAGGGAAAGTCTGTGTCTATGCAGTGGCAGGACAGAACAGGGGAGGGGGGTGGGGTCATGGGATCATGCCGACAACACAGCAAACATTGCAAAGTTCACTTGAAGTAGGAAAAACCTGGACCTTGCCGTAACTACACAAAACAAGTGGATCTGGAAATGCGTTTTAAAGAGTGCATGCTTGGTAAAATTGAAACTAGTTGGTTAGAGGTTGGCATTCGGGTTGAGCTGAACAGCTGATGTCCATTTCCTAATATAGCTACCAATTCCCTGTTGTAATGCCTCAACGTTGGGTGACACGGGACATCATTGGTGCTGAAAGGGATCATGTGACTGTTGGAACAGTTTGCTTATAACATTTTTGGAACTCTTTGGCCTCCAGGATAGCCAGGGGGCACACGGCTCTGGAGGTTGGCCCTGCCATCATGGTGACAACTCCTCAGATGGTTGATGAGGAAATGGTGGTGTTCAAATGACCTCATTGACTGTACTGGGACAGCAGTATAATCTATCTTTTTGGCATATTTTTTATCATATAGGTATCAGAACATGCATAATTCTGAGGCAGTTAACAAACACTAATTATGTAGCAAGTAACCGAGTGTTTGTGACCGTCACATTTTTGGGGATTTATCCTCTTCTTTCCTTTTTGTGTTTGAAAACAATGCGTGAAGCGCTTCGGGTTGTTATTCACTTCCTGAAATGCTATTGCTAAACATTTTGCACTTGGCTAATGACGTGTTTTTTTTGCATATTAGAAATGTATCAATTTTCCATCATTAGCATGTAGTTTGCCAAGTGGATCCTTGTCGCTGGTGTTTGTAATTGAGACAGTGGAGATATGTAGGGAGAGTGGGAGTAAGCAGATTGCCGTATTCAGCCAGTGGGGCTTATCTCAGACCTGGCCCATACCCCCGGTCTTTAAGACCCAACTAAACCCGACGGGTACTGCCAAATTTGGACCTGAAATCGACCGGTTCGATTCTTTACTAGCTGTTAGTTTACCAGGTTAATGTAATGCATTGTCTTAGCGCTGTCTCCTTCCCTTTTCCTAATGGACATCTACTTGGCACATGCATGTAACAAATGGCGCAGTCAGGGAGAGAAAAATAAATGTCTGGTTTGTCTCGTTTGTTAGGAACCTTCAGGTTGGTAGAAGAACTCTAGACTAAATGTGTTGACTCGCCAGGTCAGTAGGTAATTTTCACAGCAATATAAAATGGATATTACAGAAGAGATTAATACCTATTCAACTATCTAAAACTAGCTCTAAATGTTTGTTTTGTTTTAGCTTTTTTCCCGTGGCATTAAATTTGATATTGAGAATTGTCGACTTTCACTGGTTTTGGTCTTTACTACGTTTCTGGTGTTATGTTAAAGTACAAAAAGGACTTTGCTGTAAATTTAGACAGTTTTTTATCTTTCTAACCTTTGACTTGTTTTTTGAGATACCTTTTTATATCTCATCCATGTTTGTTATATTCTATGGTTTTCTGTGTTTGAAGTGTCTTACGAAGTACCCATTAGTAGCATTGAAGGTAGCGGCCTCAGTGAGTTTTACTAAACAAATTATAAAAATAGAATTTTACACACAAAAATGAAAAATACTAGTACTTATGTAACAGCTCAGATAACATGAAACTAAGAGACTAGTTGATGCCAAATATAGGTTTAAATTGTGTTGACTCTGCAGTTCTGCACATCAAACAATACACAAATTATCACCATATTTATTTTAGCCCAGAACAGATTACAAAACAAAATCTTATCAAATGTAATAGTGACTGACAAATTTAATAATCAAATGTTGTATACTGTTCACAAACAAGCAGTAAAATAAACCCTTTTTTTTGCCGCTTCATCTGATCATTCAGACTGTTTAAGTTGCCATACTGAGTGCTGCCTGATGGCAACTTTGTGGAGTAGTTAAGAGCGGCATGCAAAAAGTGAAGATCCCATCCATTATATGAATCTTATATTTCCATGGTGCAATGCATGAACGCTTGGGCTGCAACATTAAGGCCTCGCTGGATAATATTAGAAGTGCATGGGAGATAAGGGTTAGGGTACTACTGTGATTTATATGACCTCCCCTCCTTTTTCCTCTCGCTGTCGTTCTTCATACACGCCGATGCAGACAAAAGAGTGGTCCTGGGCTCCGACAAGCCCTGCGACGGCGTTGCAACATCCCTTCGCTTTCCTTCTCAACCTGGCTCATTCACCCCCGGTAAATATGGGAGTGAGGCAGGGCCGCCAGATGGACAACCGGATTCACCGATAAAGACGTCTCCTGTGTCGGAGCGGATAAAGGCACTGGAAGCTCTTGCTGCCAAAAAGAAGGAACCTGATTTTAAAAGTGATGGAGGTTTCTCTCACTTCAGAGACCGCCACCAGGAAAAATCTCCCACTGAGACCCCAAAATCTCTGAGTGAAACCCCCAAATCTCTCACTGGGACCCAGAAATCTCCCTCTGACATCAACAAATCTCCCACTGAGACCCCAAAATCTCCCACTGAGACCCCAAAATCTCTCACTGACACCCCCAAATATCCCTCTGACATCACCAAATCTCTCACTGGGACCCAGAAATCTCCCATTGATACCCCCAAATCTCTCACTGACGCCCCCAAATATCCCTCTGACACCCCCAAATCTCACACTGATGCCCCAAAATCTATAGCCGACACCCCAAAATCTCCCACTGAAAAAAAGACCCCAACTGTCCAGAAAAGAGAAGGTTCAGCTGACCAGGAGTCACCAGAATCCCCCTTTGAAGTACTTGGAGATCTAAGACAAGTGAATGAATTTGAAGAAACCGTAGAGTGGATGAAGGCTCATTTACCTCCTGTGCTAGACTTTGAAGCTGTAGATTTAACTAAAGGCACAGTGTCTTCTGACAAAGTTGCATCAAAGGAGGAGAAGGGGACTGACACAGTAATACCTGATGCTCCTGCTGCCTTTGCTGGTGTCCCTGCTGCTTTCATGGATTCTCCTGCAGAAGCTCCAAAGCTGGAGGATGATGCACAGAAGTCAAGTGTTGATGAGGAGTCCGAGTTTGACCTAAGCTTTTTGCCAACAGCCTACATGTGGGATCAGCAGGAAAAATCAGGAGCCCAGGCTCCATCAAATCTTGATTCAGTGCTTCCAGCTTCACCTGCACCTCCTTCAAGCTTTGACTCCCCATCTCATCCTGTCTCTCCACCAGTTTGCATGGATGATAAACACAATGTTTCAGGTGACAAGAAGATCATGTGGACGAGAGATCTGGAGCCCCCTGAGGCCTCTGAAGCTGACAGTTCAGGAGAGTCAGACGATACTGTCATTGAAGATGGTGTCACTGTTCCTGCATCTGTTCTTCCTGCGACTTCTGATCCAGCGGTTTCAGATGATCCTATCCCTGCATCTGCAAATCCCAATCTTACCCCAGAGGAAAGGGAGCCTCCTCCACCAAAGTCTGAGAGGAAGCTAATGCAGGTTCCTACAATAAATGTTATTGAGACCGACGAGCCAAATTACAGTGAAGAGGAGATGGAAATGGAAATGGAAATGGAGCTTGAAGAAGAGGATGATGAGGATTATGAGGCTGTGAAAGACCTTGCTAGAGAAGCTCCAGAAAACCTTGAGCCAGAGGAAGGTAAAAATGAACCACCTAAAACACGCCCCATAGAAACAGAATTCATGGAAGGCTACTCTCCTCCATCCACACCTGTGGAATCGGATGCGGAATACTCTCCTCAACACAACATACTCAAATCTCTTCCTGAAACGGTACATCAGGAATCTGCATCAAAGCCTGAGGCCCAGTCCAAAGAAGCACAATCTGAAAAATCACAGACCACGCCCAGTAAAGTGAAAGATGAACCTTCCCCTTTCATAGTCACAAATGAAAAAGTGGACTTCCCAGACAATGATGACGAGTGGTCAGATGAAGCACAAGATATGCTTGTCAAACCTTGCAAGACTGGTCTTGTGTTCATGGAAACAACTCCTAATACCCAATCCAAGGTGGATGAAAAGAGCAACACAGCTGCAAAAGAAGCATCTTATATGGAGACGGCTTCCCGTTCTAAAACTAGCTTCATGCAAGATGATATATATGACAGACAATCATTTGATTATGATTATGATGCATCCTCTACCTTGGATGACCTTGATGAAAAAGGGTTAAACAATGCTAAGCAGCGGTTTCTTTCTGATCCTTCTCAAATTCTCATTGAACCCCTGAATGCAAGCAATCAAGATCTGGATGATTTCACCTCAGTAAATGATGACGCCGCCTTTCCCAAGCCATCTTTAAGAGAATATCCCCAAGATCCATATTCCTCTTTCCAAAGCGGGACACTTGGCGGCATTAATGAGCAAGATTGCATTGAGAAAATAACCACTGATGTTGTTACAGAAAACATGCCGAATGGCAGCTCCCTCCCAGCACAGAAAACGGCCTCAGAGATCCAGCAGGACACTAAAGCAGGTCCCTATGCACCCGACTCAACAAGCAAGACAGAAAGCGACGCCCCTGGCAGCTCAATTTCTGAGTCTACAGATAGCTTTGTTGAGTTCATGCGCGAGTGCCTGAAATCAAGGCAGGATGAAGAGCCTGACGATGGGCACCGAGCCGTCTCCTCCAATAACAAGTTGTGCAAAACCGTTTTGCCCTCTTCCCAGTCCCCTCCAACCATGGTGATGGATCTTGAACAAGAACGGCTTACTATCACTGCTCTCAAAGAGTTGGGCAGCAGTCATGAAGAGGAGGAGATGGCGCCTCTCCAGTCGAGAGTTCCTGACCAGAGCAAAACTAACCCCAGCGCGACATCTACACAGCAGGCTTCCTTAACCTCTGTTCCTAATCCTCCTTGTTCCCAAAGCAACCGTGTGTTTGACAGCACGTATTCCAAAGAGGTAGAAGCCATCGACGAATGGGTGGCTGAGGCTTATCATCTTGCTGAGCATGTCTTGACAGCAATACTAACCCACTTATCAGGTAACACTTCTTTCTTATGGGCAGTAGCCCTGCTGACCTCATGCAGTCCCCTCAATAAGACCTATTTTATACACTTATACTAGGAGAGCATAAAGGCCTTTAGTATGCTTCAAATGAACACCGTTGGAAACGTCCAATTTCAATTCCAGTTTCCCTTCGAAGGCATTCATGGTCTTGTACTTGTTTAAACAAATGAAAAGTGAGGAAGTTATTGTGTGAAGAATGAAAAAAGGGCTTCTTCCTTCTACTTATTGGCCAACATCTGCCAGCAATATTTGCCAGTGTAAAAAAAGAATGTAAATCCGATTTGATAATAAACCATACACAGGACCGTTGTACCAAATTTTACTACTACTAAAAATGAACAACTGCCAACAGTTAACTGTTTACATGTCACTTATTGTCCTGTTTAATCCAAAAACACTTACAGTTTAATAATGTTTAGCTTTGTTTGAGAATTCTGTTATTTTGTATATTCAGTCATTTCTCAGCCAATCCCACAACCCATAGTCATTTGTGCAAGTTATTGCATGATGACACATGCGTAGGCTAAATGCCAAAAAGGAGGCTGATAATTGGAGCAGGTGTTCTCGTGTCAGAATATGTAAATGCCTGATTCAATAAGGACTACAGATACAGCTCCCTGACAGAGGCACACCTCAATATTTTTTGGGGCTAACATGTAATGCACAATCACATTTCAAAGTTAGGATGATGTCAAGTAGCTAGTTACAGTTGCACCTATAGAACTACAATACAGAAAGATATTTGCCTTGAAGTCGTCGGGGCTATTTGAAAGTATACTAAAGCCGTAGAGACTGCAGTTGTCACAGAGATTATAGCAGCCAAGCCGTAGTGTAGTGTGCTATAAGGACACTAAGGCTGCATATGGTCCAGTGATCCCCACTTCATTTGAGCTTTTGACCCTCTTCTGTCCTTTGCAGCTCGGCAGTGGTCCATTGACAGAGAGCGGGGGGGGGGGTTTACATATGGCGCCTGAGTGTTGGCTTGCAAGAACCTTGGAAGTCACGGGGCACAGTCAATCCGCAGTGTCGGGTTTCTGTCTCGATGCAAGTTTCCACAGCCCACTTGGTTAAGACCATGACGAGGCATGGTACAACAAAACGAAATGATGCAAAATGACTTGCATAACTCTGAAATGATTTTGTGTCGTAATTCGCACTTGCGGTTTAGGCAAGATGCCCTCTTGGGAAATGAGTTTGCTCTCAGTGCTCACTACTACTAATCATCCTCTTCGACTTCAAGTCCAGCTGTCCTTTTCCCATTTAAAATAGTTTGAATATGAGAGCTGATATTAACGAGCCTGTTTCGAAGCATCACAGCTTACAGTGAAAGTTGTTACTCTACATTAAAAGTTGACCAGAGCCAGGGTAAAGTACTGCTGGGTATCCTTTTTCAGGAGTTACATTAGCCAGTTCTGCAGTACCCTCCCCTGCACTGCAAACCCGATCTCCATTCCACATAGGCATGCACACAGGCTGGTATGCAGACTGTAATCCTGACACATTCAGTGGTACGTCTACATGTGTTGAAATTTTTTGCCTAGAGTTGGCACACCAGAGAACAGAGTGTTGGTGCTTTAGCAACCAGAAACTAGAAAGGGAAAGTGTGCACAAGAAGCGTACAGGTTTAGCTTTATTTACAAGGCGTTAAGGATCATTTATTGTCATAATTTAGTACAGGGATGCACAACTAAACGCAGCTGTAGCCCATTTACAATCAAAAAATACAAGACAAAAAAACAAACACTAAAACCATAGTGCATCATGGTAGTGTAGTGATTTCACTGGGCAAATTCCATCAGCATCTAAACATTCAACATTTATGGACTTTTGACTATGTTGGAGCACCAAGCATCATGATGTAAACACAAAGTCCACCTCCTCTCATCCCATCGGAGTCCTGCGGTTTGCCCATCGAGTGCAGCCTGATCGGGGATGCCGCGATGGAGCCAGGTCTCTTTAAAGATGTGAGCAGTCACCGATCTGCCATTGCTGGGCGAGTAGGCTGGGTAGTGGAGTAGGCTGGGTAGTGGAGTAGGCTGGGTAGTGGAGTAGGCTGGGTAGTGGAGTAGGCTGGGTAGTGGAGTAGGCTGGGTAGTGGAGTACGCTGGGTAATGGAGTACGCTTAGTTCCCTTCTGGGTTAGCTGAGCTTCAATCTCGGCTGTATGGGAGCTACCGGCAGCATCAGGTACATGCTATCATGTTCATTGCTCTGTGCTTGAACAAGCTTGTTAGCTGTGCACATGATGTAATCGTTTCCTAAATTAGATATTAATGACTCTGCTTGGAAGAGGAAGCTCTGTTTTTGTGTTGTGCTCTGTAGAGGAGCCTGTGTGTCGAATCCTCCCCCTCCAGCCATGAGCTTGAGCTATTTTAGTGCTCCTCTGCAGTGCTGCTCCACAACTCTGTTTATGAGGCAGGGTGACTTTGTTTCAGTAGGTGTGCCTGTTATGTGGGATATGCTAGACAATTTCTGCATTGGCTTTTTTAAGTTTTTGGTCCCGCTTGTTAGAAATTCTATCCCAACCATCTGTCAGTGAAATCCACACAGTGTTGGCAAAAGGTCATCCTTTAAGTTTCTCTGTGGGCTAGTTCTAATACCAGACTTGTTGTCAGGCCTTCAAAGATTAGTTCAAATCCAACATTCCATTAGTGCTCAGATTTGTGTTAATCCTGTGTGTGAAGGTTTGTGTGGAGAAAAGGCACATGTGAATACTTGAATCAAACAGAACCTGTATCAGTGATTGGTATTTGACTCCCCATTATTATGGACCTGTGATGTCTTGTTTGTTCCGAGGCCTCCTGTTGTTTTAGTCAGAAGGAATAGCTCCAGTCAGGATATGTATTTGGGATCACATGGAAAAATAGAGCAAGGTTTGAACAGGCTCGACGGCTTGTTGGTTAAAATACTCCTATTGCCATATTTGTCATTGTAACAGTAATTAACTATGCTCATAATGTATCATGGCTTCATATCCTTGTTTTGGTTTTCCAGCCCAGCACCGAACAGCAGACAGCCACAGTTGGCTACAAGCTACTGCAACATTTAGCATGTGAAGAATGGGGCTAGATGTCCTTTTTAAAGAAAGGTTGCTATAATACAAAAATACAGTTCCAATCCTCTAGTTCCACGGTTAGCTCCGTCAGCACGGTACCGTCGTTGGAGCCCTTTGCACTGTTATCACAGTTGGCTGCCGGCTCCGAGATCTCCATGTTGAGAACCGTGTGCAGAGCGATCTGGACTCTTGCGGTTGTCGGCCACGTCACGTAGCACACGTTGCTTTAAAAGAACGCTTGTGATGATTGGCTGCGGGCACAACCATACAAATAGTCTTCTTCTTTCTTTTTTTCTAGATCTCGGCACAGAATGATTGACGCCGTTAATGTTTGGCTGGAGAAGTTTCCATACTACTTGGTACCAGGTCATTTTGGTCAATACCTTTTTTTTAAAAGGTATCTAGTACAGATACCCGGCCCTCATGAGGTGGTGGAGTCCAAACCTGAGCTAAAAGGAGCCTGATTTGTTAGCCCCTGCTTTCATGATCTTTAGTGGACAGTAACTGACAGAACATGTGTTCAATGTGAGAAAGGGTCATATGCTGGAGGTCAACTACAAGTTTAGAGGAACATCTGTCCTCCAATTGGATTAGGTGTGATTATGTATAATATTATTGTGCCCAGTTGTCTGTTTGCTGGTCTGTCCACTTTGAAAGAAAACAACAGATGGCTTAGACTCAGTTGACATGGACCAGCATGCCTATGGATTTAATCACTGCATCAGTAGTGACAACAATCCCCTGCTGTCACATAGTTTAACATTTGCTGTACATTGTGTGTGGATTTAAATCATGACAGAGACCTTAACCATCTGAAACTTTACCATAGCAGAACATATGATGTCATGTAGGTAAAAGCAGTGGTCTGAATGGGTGCAGTGTGTTCATCTGAGCAAAGTTTGTGCTTCTGATGCAGGTTTTTAAAGTTCTAACCAGTAGTTAAACTTATCAAACTACTTCCTGGAATGTGTTGTAGAGTTCCTCTGCCTATTTCATGTGGGTCGGTCCAGCCTTGTGTGTGTGTGTGGCTTTAAGAGCAGTACAGTGAAAGCAGGCCACTGCGCCTCAGCAGCCACTGGGACCTCAGCAGATTAGAGTCGGGGCAAGAGACATGGAGAGAGAGGGAGAGAGAAAGATGATGAACAAGGGCCTTCAAGCTCCGGCTGCCTCCAACATCGTGGCCCCTACAGGCTGCCTGCAGTATTAAAATAATCGTACATGTTTATTTTATTCAATAAATTGTGTGCATATTGTTTTCAACAAGGGACTTTTTAAAAATCAAAACGTTTACATCAAAACTCAAATTAGCTGAGGCCCTGTATTTTGAAGTCAAATCAGTAAACGTAACATTAATAATGTAATTTAAGAGCCCTGCATTTCAAAATAACGCTTTTATTCATTTGTCTTTTACAGATTATTCTCATCTGAAGTTGTTTATAGTCGAGCATACGTATGTTAAAAAGTGAGTCTGCAGGGGGACGTTTCTCCCTTTGGGCACTGGCAGCGCACGCGCACACACACACACACACACCCCTGCAGTGCAGGGTGAGGAAACCCCGCTCATTGTTGCTGTCAGATGAAAACATCACATCCCCTGATAAAGCAACTTTGTTTCCAGCTTGACCGTCATGCAGTTGAATGTTTTTATGTTTTGACAAGAGATTCTATGACTCCACATGTCCCCGAATGTTGCCAACAGTCTGATATGATAACAGAAAATTGTCTTGCGTACCGGAGTTATGAGGTTTTCATGCAGTCTCGTCGTAGGCTCAGCAGACCGAATGAGGAACAATAGAGCTCTTCTGTTTCTGTGTAAACCCCACAGCACGGCTGCTGCTTTTCTCTCACATTCTCACAAACGGGTTCAGCCTATTTTATAAAGGAGTCAGACAAGCCGTGTGGTGTTTAACATTATATTATATCAGTTTAATATCTGTCAAGGTACTGGAAATAAACCAGCCACAATAGCTGGCTCTGTCACCAAGCAGGCATTGAGTTAACAGTTTATCATGGACTAATATTTGTACCATCGACTCTGCAAACCGTGTCTCTGCACTTGGTCAGCGGCACAAGTTTGCATGCAGCATAGCAACGTTTAAACAGCCCACAAGTTACCGCTTTATTGGAGTTGAATGTCCCTGAGGAGTAAATTGAGGCCGGTCTTATTGAGAATGTTGGCCGACTATGGGGACTGTCTCTATCTACAGAACTTGACCGCCACTAGGTTTCTAGATTGCCTGCATTGGCAACAATAATACAATCCCGGACCCCGAACCCTTTTATTGACCCTTTTTGTTTGAGTCCTAAATCATCTAAACACATCATAGTTTGTGGTCAGTTCTGAGGCTGTAGTTGTTTGTGGTGTTTTATTAGACTGCATTGTTGCAGGTGTTTCTTATGTTCTCTTCACCCACATTTACTTACTTACGTGCGTGCGTGTGTGTGCGTCCCTCAACCAACACTAGTCTTTTGGCTTTTGTTTTGGAAAAAAAATCTAAATTCAATTTCTGCTTTATACTTTTCTGACTTTAATTGGCGTCTTGTGTCCTTTGCAGAAGCAAATAGTGAGCTGTGATGTTTGTGTGAGAAGGTCGCATATAACATGTGTTCCCATTAAACTAGCTGAAGCCTGAACCGTCCCTGAGGCATCGGCCCACGTGCTCTCTCCCCCACTTACAAAAGGCTTTTTTAATGCAGCCGCCCCCCCCCGCAGGGGGAATGCGTGGCAGTATGAGAGTGTCGGCCCATTCCCGTATTACATAACCGCCTTGTATAGAGGCCTTCTGCATGCATGACTCCTCACAGGACATGCATACAAACATGAAGCCGCCGTCCACAGCACTGTGCCCTCAGTTATTCTCTGCTGCAGGTGCCGAAGAAGAACAATATCTGCATACTCATGTTTTTTCGGGAACTTTTCTCCCCGCTCGGCTGACCGCTAGGACAATACTAATATTTTCCAATAAAGCAACCAGTATAATCATTTTTACTGCTATTCAATGCCTCAAAATAAGTGTACGTTCTCTTATTTTTAACCTTTTCAAAATAAAACCAGGCTTTTATTTTGAAAAGGTTTTAAATATATATATATATATAGCTACCGTAAACAAAAGAATAAATTGAGATTTTATCCTAACCCTAATGTAAAAAGCTCATAACAGTATCTAACGCTCTTCCTAACTTCCTCTCTGCAGTTAAGGATCTGATCCACTGGCGGGACCCCAAGAAGTCGGGCTTGGTGTTCGGGCTGTCCATGCTGCTGCTGCTGTCGCTGGCAGCCTTCAGCTTCATCAGCGTGGCCTCCTACCTCCTGCTGGCCCTGCTCTGTGTCACCATCACCTTCCGCATCTACAAGTCCGTCGTCCAGGCAGTGCAGAAGTCCAGCGATGGACACCCCTTCAAGTGAGACCGAGTCCCCTAGAAAGCCAATGCGGCTTTAGTTTACCTTCTCTTTCTTGTTGTCTGATTGACCTGTGTTTTTAAATAAGGCCCAAAAATGTTTTTAGTTCGACTCTCAAACTAGTTTTGAGTGTTTTTCTCCGGAATTGTATGTGTGACAACAGACCCTGAATCAGATCATATGTGACAAAATCAATTCATCAACTCCTTGCCTGCACTAGTTTTGAGCAGATTATAATATTGGGAGGCTTTTTAACTAAATATTTCTTTATTATAAGCTATTCTTATACAAAATGTGGTAGTCTAAATCCGTCCCAATGACACAATCAGGACCCACAGGTGTGTCGCAGGAGATTTTATTATGGTCATCAAATAAATGAGCAGAATTCCAGTTAAGGCCTTTACCTCTGCAGGTGACGTAAATACATTTGAGAATTTCATGGCAAGGCTATTCCTAACACTCACTCCCGTTTTTTTTTTTTTTAACGTAATCATGGAGCCATTGGTCTTTATCAACAACCCTCCAAAACGTGGTGCTATGTGGTATAAAGAGTCTTACTCTCTTTTAAGCCGCAAAGAGACAAACCAAAGCCTCTCATTAGTGTCCTCGTTAAGGTTCTGTCTGTTTCCCTGCAGCACTCCGGGCCCACTCACTTAGCCTCATTCTGCGCTCACCTTCCCCTCCTCCTCCCTCTCTGCAGAACTCTGATAGATAAGGATGTCAGCATCCCCCCAGAGACCTTCCGCAAGCACGTGGACGCCAGTCTGACCCACATCAACCGAGGCCTGAAGCAGATGAGCCGCCTCTTCCTGGTCGAGGACCTCGTGGACTCCCTAAAGGTGAGCAGCTCCGACCTTCACTCGTCGTCCACCGTCGTCCTGAGGTCTTGTCATTTAATCTGCTCATTACGGAAACCTTTACCAACTGTGTTCCATAAAGACTCCTCTCTCCCGTAACCATAGTAACTCCTCTATCGGGGGAAATCGGTCCAATTATAGTCCCATCTGATCTGTATCGTTAAAATAAACCCCAGTAGTTATGATTGTATTGTTGGATGATCATTTTAGATAATACAAGCCAAACGGGTGCCAAGATTTAAAATATTGTCAGGACACAGAATTACAATTTTGGACATTTCTCTAACTTCACCCCTTCTGGACCTCAAATTCAGTGAGATAAGACATTCAGAGGGGGGGAAAGTAGTCCTGCAAAATTGTACTTAAGTTTAGAATCTAAGTAAATGTACTTAATCATAAAACACAGCAGGGAATTTATAAAACAAGAAAATAGACAAACAGTATAAAGTGATTCACCACTGGCATATAAAGGTCTATCATGTTAATATAAACATGAAAGAAAATCCTTCTCTCCTGTTGTCCTTCACATAAAGACTTACTTCACTGGCCTACCTAACAACTTGTAAGAATCCGGATGGTCCCCTGTGGCCTTTTTAATGACTTGTTTCTAAAACACATTGGAAACACAAGGAAGAAGCTCATACCAGAGCTTCCCATCGTTCTGAAAAGCCCCCCAGCTATAGGGGGACTTGATAAAGTCAAAGCTTTGTCCTTCACAGCCTCTCTCAGGTGTTTCAGCTCATTCTGACTGATTAAAGCTGTGCTCAGGGTGACGCTGGCAGAGCTGTGCACGCTGTCACCAAACTATGTAGAAACAAGAAAGGTACATTTTTTCATTCTACCCTCCCTAAAAGGTGGAACAATACTAACAGGAGGAACAGGAAGCTGACGGTCCAGCTCAGTCAGTCCACACCCATCAGGCTCCATGAAACACCTGTATGGGTGGATCTCAGGCTGTTTGACAGCTGCTTTTGTTTCACTTCTTTAAATTCTCATAAATGATAAATGATTGAACAGGCTACACAAGATTTAATCCCAGGACTGAACTCCACAACGCCTGCATCGTTCACGGTTCCTCTTGTGCTGGGAGAGTACATACTATGAAATGGGAGCAAAAAAGTACTTGAAAACTGTGTTCTTAGAACTATGAAAAAGTTCTTCTGGCCTGAAAATGCCTACTGTCAACGGTATCTGAGCTCAACAGGAGAGTTGGATCAGCAGCACAGAGCTCCAGAAGTCCCCACTGCTCTCTGATCAGCCTGGCAAGCCCTCAACAACCCTCTCATGGTCATGAAGCACGCTTATTCATTCTACAATGCACTTTGCAAAATGGATTTCAAAAATGGTGTTAATGGTCACTTAATTCTCATTCTACTGTTATTGAAACTAAAATGAAAAACAATGTTTCATATTAAAAGCCTACCAGAGACTCAAAGGGCTCCAACCCCCCCCCCCCCCTTTTTTTGTGATGAGCTTTTTCATTTGAAGCATACGAAGGAAGTGCTTGATGCCATTGTTTGTAACTTACAAAAAAAGTACAAGTAAATGGATGACATGCTGTAGTGATGTAATTCATGCTAGACATGTATATACATATGCTGAATTTACCATGAGAGCCATTATAGTACAATTACTCACTGCCTTTATTAGTCTGTGATGGCCACTATGAAGACATGGTTTAATAAGTTACACTATGCTCGAGGAGGTAAACTCTGATGACTGAGGTCTACTTCAAGTGTTGGATTGTGTCCTAGAATGCTTCTCTCTAAGATGCTCTTTGTTCACTCACCAGCTGGCTGTGGTCATGTGGCTGTTCACCTACGTAGGAGCCGTCTTCAATGGAATCACCATTCTCATCCTGGGTAAGCACGGAATTCAGAAACAGTATCTGTTTCTGTTTTATACACATGGAAATGCACACATTCTAAATATTACACATTTCTGAAAAGAGGTCCTCCTTAAATGGAAACTACCCCACAGTCCAACATGAAGACTCACATTCTTTCATTTTTATATTTAAATATTATGGCCTGGTTGATTTATTTCTCAGCTTGTTTCCCGCCTTTGTTTCAGTTTTATTCTGTCGAAGGCGACTTTTAAAAAAACAGGAAGGACAAAATATAGATGAAAGAAGTCCTTCGATTGATTGATAGTCATGGAATTTATCTTTGGGGTCCAGGTGGGAGCGTTTTCTAACAGAAGCATGAATAAAAGCATATGACACCTAAAGAGATGGCAAGCTGAATGAGTGTAGGCTGATCAATGAACTGTGCTGTGTCTGCGTTAACATCCACTGCTGTGTGTTTAGTATGTTGCTGTGTTCCTCACGTGTCGTCTCTCTCTGTGTTCTCCAGCTGACATCCTCCTCTTCGCCGTGCCTCCCGTCTACGAGAAGAACAAGGTGAGAGCGCGACCCTCTGTCCCCGTCACTGTCAATATATCAGATGACTTCAGCCGTCAGCAAACATTCCCATCAGCAGCGAGCTCGCTGGATGACTCCGGTCTTCATCACACACTGAATGCCTGTTGCTGTCCAGTGTCCAGCTGCTGAGAATGTGAAGTCATTCTGCTGCAGGTCTAATGAGGAGGCCGTCAGCATCATGTCCATGCACATCAAGACGAAGGGGAAATTTGTGTTTAGGGGATGATATAGGGAACCCGCAAGTAAACTATCAAAACTTCTGCAGTCATGCGTCGCCTGCAATTTATCTTTTCTGTGCCAAGATGTAAGGGGGAAAAAATGACTTAATTTTATGGTTTTGCGAGCAATAACCGCAAGCATTCCATGATTTAATGAGACGTTTGATCGGCCCACGACCACTGCAGCTAAAAGCCACACAGCAGGGATTGGCCGCCTGCACACGGATGAGAACACGGAGATGTCTGAGCCAACGGCTAGAAGCTAACGGTGTTAACAGGGTGAACAGCGCCAACACTGGCAACCGTGCTAACAGTTTTAACCTGGGGGGCGGCGTGGCGTTCTCGGATGCGTGATTAAAATCTGGTCCATGATTGTGACGTTACAGAGCTTGACATCCAGAAATGTCCCAAACGCAGCAATGTACAGACACATCCTCAAACTGGGTTACAAGGGGGGGTTCTACACAATGGGAACAAAGGAAACTCATTGTACCTTTTTAAAGCGTGGGGTATGCTTGAAACCACGTAGTTCATACAACGTGTTACTGCATTTAAAAAAATGATCCTTTGCTTATTTTGAGTCATGAGAATACTTTTTCCCAGACTGATGCTTACCTTCTCTCTCATCTCGTCCTCTTCCAGACCCAGATCGATCAATACATCGACGTGATACGCACTCAAGTCAACACCACGATGGCCAAGTGAGTGAATCAGGTCGTCGGTAACGAGTGTGTTCTAGATGCAGCTTTCATCAGAACATTCACTTTCCACTTTTTTTCATACCAGATATTTTTTTTCCTTCTCTCACAGGTTGCAAGAGAAACTCCCCGGAGCTGTGAAACGCAGCAAAACTGAATGATCAACCTTCCAATTAGAAGCCTCCACGTCACCATCATCCTCATCTCCATCACCATCTTAGAGCCCCCTTACCTACTCCTACCCCCCTCCAGATAACCCCCCTGCCCCAGTCTAACTCCTCCCCCCTTACTCCATCAACCATCACCTACTACACTGAACCTTGCTAAGTAGAAAATCTCTTGAGCTACTCGATATTCAATGTAAAACTACTGCGCAGCTTAACTTGCAAGCATTAAAAAGAACTGTGCCTGTGCAGATAGGAAGCGCATCGCTAGCGAGGAAGTGATGTAGCGCCGCGGCGGACCCTGACTTGTCAGCGGGCGCGTTTGCAGGGGAAGCGGAGGCAGGGTGGAGTGAACTAGACTGAATCTATGACCTGGTTTCGTCGTGTTCAGCCAGCAGGGGGGGATGATGGCTGTCTACGTCATAAAAAAAAAGCAAATGTCTGTACTTAACGTATTTCCCTGACAGCAAACGGATCACTTAAGATGGAAGATTACAAAGACAGAAAAAGGAAAAAAAAGCGTAATAAAACAAATGTTTTTGGGTGTAATTGTGGCTAGTCTTATCCTGCTGTCCTGCTCTACAGCTGTTCATATGAGTTCATTTTAGAGGCTGGTAGCGGGTTTGTCGTTACGGATCGGCCGGTTAGCCTCCATTGCTCATTGGCACGTCTGTACGTTTCTGCAATGCACTGAACTTTTACTTTTTTTTAACCCCAAGAGCAGCTTGAAATAAAGGCGTTGGAACACTGAGCCAGCTGTGATAATTTGGTCTAGTTCACCCTCTTGATCAGATGTATTTCTTTTGAACAGTTCTCTGTATGTAAATAATTCTCCTCCTGAAGACTCTCTGCTCTCTGCTGTACGGAACACGTTCGCCTCGCTTTTTATATCAAAGGAGAAGTTCCCTCACAGCAGCCCTCCTTCTGTCGCACCTGTTCAAGCCACAGTGTCGAGGTCTCACACTCAATTGTACATTTTTCTTCTTCTTCTCACTGCTTATTACTATTATTGATATTAATTATAGGATCGCTGCTTTGACTCCCTGGTAGCTTGACGATGGCATTGTAAGAGATCTGTTAATTGTCACTGAGCTTGGTTTTAAACCGGAGGTGTTTCAAAGGCCTCCCGAGAAATAATTTCCCGATTGTTCGATAAGTTAAGAGATTCTCTCTGATGTCTTGTCGCACCCTTAAGTCTCTTAACGGCTTCCCAGCTCACTGTTTGTGTTTTAGAAAATCTACTGGTGAACCGTGTTGAGTTCATAATCTATGGAGTATAGAAAGTGCCACCAGAATATATATCGACTTTTACCTTAAAATGTCCACTTTCTAGCATTCTCTGCGCTTTGACGACGGATAGATATGGCTGATGGCTCTGGAAAAAAAAAATGTTCTAATGTGTTTGTCTAGATTTTTGGTGGGTTGAAGAATGAACTACAACTTAAGTTTAATCAATTTACCTAAATTAAATTTAAAACAATTACGAATTTATCATTTGTTTTAGAAATGGTTCAACAAGTCTAACTATTCTTTTGTCACTTTTTAGACTCCATCCAAAACGTCAGCAATGACCTGAGAGGACGTAAATAAGATGAGGATGGTGCGATGTTGAATAAGAGTGTAGCAGGGATATGGAAGTGTTTTTTGGTTTTGGAGTGGTTATTATAGAGCTCTGTTTGTCCTTTTCTTTGACTGCCATGAAGCGCATGTCATAGTGTAAGCTGGAAACAGACCCCCCCCCCCCCCTTATATAGGCTGTATCATATTCTCTACCCTGACTTTTGTTCTAATGATTAATACTTGTGACTGTTTCGATGGTGTTTTTGAACTCGGTAAACCATAGTCATATGTTAGCCACTGCTACGTCTCCATATTGTTTTAAGGGATGAATACATAGAAGGAAATGAGTATGTTTGTGTTGCTGTCCGGTTCATTGCTCCCCACATTAAGTTTGCACAGAGTCCCCAGAATACTGAATAACCAACAGCCTCTCAATGCTACCCATTACTACTATTACTACTACTACTGCCTGTGTACTGAATGTTTTCTCTGGAACATTCCTCCCCATGCATGCCCTCTACCATGTGGTCGCCTCACTCTTGGTTGACCCCAATAGCATGCAGTCTCATTCAGAGTCTGTGGCGTTAAAGCCCAAATATGCCATGTTTCTGTCGGAGAGGCTAGCTGTTAGCCGCCCGCTCAGTGGGGCGGGTGTCAGCTAGCCTGAGGCGAGCAGCATCTGTAAAGGCACTAAAGAAGCAGACTTCAAGTGTGTGTGTGTGTGTGTGTGTGTGATGGTGTGGGGGGGGGGTCAGGTCTGAATAACCACACTGCTAATGTTTTTATGCATCCTGTTTATTTATTTGAATGTGGAGAAGTTGCATATTGTAGCTTTAAGTTTTCATCTAAAAAGCTTAACCTCACACGAGCTAATGGAGCTCATTTGTATTGGTTTACGTTTGTTCAGTTTATTTAAAGGGCCAGCTCAACCAAAATACAAAACAACATACTTTTCTCTGCCTGTCGAAAATAATTCAGAGAGCTAAAGTCACATTTGGACCTCTTGTTTTATTCACCAATTTTTTTTTTTGGGGGGGGGGATTTCAAATGGGTTGTCATTTGTAGTGTTCACCGCATTGAATCATGGGTCAATTTTTGGGGGCCCCTATTTCTTCTTTAAATGATAGCTCCAAGGTAAACTGTTCACAGAGAGCAGCACAAACTAAATTCCGTTAAGGTCCATTGTGTTATGTTGGAGGTGGGAATCTGAAACGCTGAATTTAATCTGCAAATATTTTTGGTTGAACTGACCCTTTAATGTTCAACCAGCTACCTTTTGAGGCTGAACCAGTGTGGCGCTACGAAAGTGAATTAGCTTCTATATATGTGCGGCACCTTTAACTGTAGTTCAGGAGAGGCCGTGTTAGCTGCGTTAGCATGCTGATGCACCAAGGTTAAACAGACCGCTACTACTCAGATTCATAGCTAGCGTATTTCTTTAGAGTGTAAAATATAACTAATATATAATTAAACCTGTTCCCTCACAGCATGTTGCTTTTCTCCTCTTCCTGTTTGTCCCTGTGTTGTCATCGGGTATGGCAGTGTGTGTGTGGCAGGAGTGTGTTTGACTTTTTTTTGGTCTCTGGAGAGTCTTGTTTTGCTTCGGACTCATTACTGGTTTCTAGAAGTCGTTCACTAACATAAGCTCTGTTTTTGTATTAGCTATGACTTTGGTTCAGATTTTTTGAAGCTTTGGGAAAGATGTTGCAGGAAAAAAAAAAAGTATGTGGTCTCTGTACTGATGTCAAAGTGAAATTAATAAAAACACGTTAAAGGACTGTGGCTTGGTGGATGTGTTCTCTTCTGTGTGGATAAAGGCTGCCGGAGGGCCTTGAGAGAAATTACATATTTTCCCAGCATGCGTGCAGATCAAAAAAAATACACCCAGATGAAATATCTAAAATAAGAAGCTTTGACTGGAAGCTGCTGTCTGTCATGGTGTTTGGGTGGAGAGAGGATTATAGTTTCTAATTTAAGACCAGGCCAGCATACTAAAACCTTTAATGTTAACAGTCACATGCAGACTCGACGTCCCATTTAAAGCCTATGTGGTAACAGAACCGGAGCCCTAAATGATGAACCAAGCGTTACTAAGTGAGCAGCTATGGTACGAATAAACAGGATGGATTAAAGCTGATTTGAGTTTTGGTGATTTGACAAAAATATTCCTAGGATTACTTAGAGCTGTGCTCAAGGTAGTTTATTGTTTGAAGATTAATTAGCTGATTAGGAATTATCAGGACAATTTAAGCTAAAATCAGGACAAACTGACTTAAGACGTATTATTCATATCATAATTAAAACAGGGTCAAAAAGTTATGTCTTATGATTCGTGTGGATTGAATATTATTACTACTGTTTCTATTAATTCGACCCAAGGTCCTTTGTTGGCTCAGTGCAAGGGGTGGGACTTTGCCCCTCTATTAAAGAGCCAGCCAATAAGAAGAGTCATTTTGGAAGACACCAGCCAAAATTATTTTTCCACAACCTGGCAACCCAAACTTGATAATACATATGATGCAATATTTCATACATTTTAGTGATTAAATAAAAATAAGTACCATGTTTCCTGTGTCCATTAATGAGATCACAATCAGGACCTTTGAGTTGAATTCTTTTCTGCTGCTGAATTGATTTGGCTTTAAAATAGATTTTGGTATAATCATTTTGTAATCCCGTATATGAAAATGGCTTCACGTTGGGGTTCGACATATGGCATCAATGGACGCCAAACATTCAAGCCCTCATACAGGAGAGTTGAAGAAGTCATTCAGAAACCAGAATTTAAATTAGCGTCTCATCTTTATGTAGCGTTCAGATGAGCCCAAAGCCAAAAACAAACGAGAAGTAAATGTTGACAGCAGGCCGCCTCGCAGTGTTCAGTATTTATTCAAACGACACGGAGGAGAGAGTTCATGTGTCACATGTCGGTCATGTACAAATGAAATGTGAACAGACGAGGTGAGTGAAGAAAAATGAGGATCTCTCTCCAAACCAGAACACACATACACAGTATAAAACACACACACACACACACAAGCAAATGCATCACATGCTCCATCATTCATTTCACTGTAACTTACTTCATTTAAATAATTAAGTGCCATCTACTTCAGAACTCTTCGAGAGTGATGTGGGGGCCTGTTCTTAGCTAAAAGGACCAATGAAATGGGAATATGAGTGGAGTCCTTCATTTTGACACTTTGTATCAGAAGCTTCACCTGAGTAAATTCTGTCAATGTACAACAGAGCAATGGGTCACTGTTAGGGACTTTATCCTGACAGATCAATGGATATTTTGGAATAATTACAACTTGAAATGTTACATCATTCTCTAATTTTTGTATTGAAATATAATATTTTATTCTTAAATAAACACAGGCTTTATTTTGTTCTATTTCGACTTTATTTTCCAAACATTCAGACTTTTCCCTCAAAATATTAAGACTTCTTTTTTGTAATATGACATTTGGCTTAAAATGTCATCTTTTTCTTCAAACATCGATTGTTATTGTACTTACAATAAAGATTCATTTTTATTCTGAAATTTCAGCTCTATTCTCCAAATATAAGAATTTTCCTTATTATATTCTTCTCAAAATATGACCTATCTCATATATGTTTAGTTTTTTTCAAAATTCTGACTTTATTCTAGAGTGACTTTATACTCAAAATACAATGAAATCTCAGTTGAGTTTGGTTTTGTTTTAGCGGTCGCCTCAACACTGTTGTATTTGTACAACCAACGCTGACATTTGTATCCAGTATCTTCAGATGGGACTCAAAGACTACTGATGAAATGGTTGTGGATGAGAACAGAATCCCTGAGTTCCATTTTCCAGGTGAAGACATGTGACATTTCATGGCAGACGTTTCTTTCTCTGACAGCTGTAAGCTCTTCTTCAACATCACCTGACGCGTACATTTTGTACAGTGAAGGAAAAATACAAAGCTGGACATTTTCAAAGCAAAAAGTCCAACGAGTATTCCTCCTGCTGTTAAAGATCAATGTCATTGAAATCTTGAATGAAGTAGAAAAACTGGACATAATTACAAACACGCTTTGTAGAAACCCGGTGCATAAAAGTGCTTGTATAAAGGAAAAATAATTCTATTTTTTCATATATTTACATATTCTATTTTTGTGCAGTTTCTAGCTAGGATGAGTTGTAGATGATGGAAAGGATGCCGACTGACAGAGAGATAACATATCTCATTATAATGGGTAAGAGACAAGGACGTCCTTCTTCTCCACTGTAAACAAGGAATTAAATAGACGAGAGAAAAGTGACTGCACTCTGGCATTCATTGTCTTCAGCAATTACATGGAACTCAGTCTCATTGGACTGGCTGTACAGAAGGGGAGCTGGGGTCTAGTCCTTTTTTGGGGGGACAAAGTGCTGTGTTGTCTTCAGACACATTATCATAAAACTAATTCACCTCGGCCTCAACCAAGAATCTAACTTCCTGAGAGCGTAAGACTCAGGCCCCGACCAGAATCAAGCCCTGGACCCTCCTGGAACCCCCATATGACCCTATCTGGTACCCCTCCTGGCCCTCTTGTAGGACCCCTTCTGGGCCTGAAATGAATACAAATTTATATGAAATTGTCGTCATGAAATTGCATACAATTATGCCAATTTGGAGTTGAGAAAATAAAAGTCCAGACACTCATGCAGGTGTTTTGAAAATCTAAAGCTATGTTTCAGTATAAGTGACAGGTCTAACCAGGAAGTGGGAAAACTAAATTCACTTTTGGTCAACAACAGAAATAAACTCATGCAGATTTACTAATGGATTGATTGATTGGTATAGTAGTGAGTACTCGCAAGGCTAGTTGGCATTAATTGCTAGCATGCTAGCTAGCCAGGGACGGGAATGTCAAGTCATTTTTATCATTCAAACGCCATTAAATATGCTTATCTCCCTTCATTATTTTGAAATTTTAACTGACTGCACTTTACCAATCTCCATCAATGAGGAGCCTAAGAAGCCCATGGACATCCTAGCGTAGCCAAAACGCTGGTCTGATCTGAATAACATCTGAGGACCTTCGTAAGAGGTTCAGAGGTTAACTGTTTTCTTAATAAAATGCCAGTCTGTCGTCTGAAATCTGTCAAGTTAAATTTGATTGCAAAATGAGCAACTCAGCGCTGTTTTCCTCCTCAGCGCTGTTTTCCTTTTCTTGGGTAGTTATCAAGCCCTATTGGGAATTATTTTCTACCTTTTAACATTTAGAGGGTTCATCTAGCTACCAACTGTAAGGTCAGGTAAAATACTGTTAATTACTATTATAATGTGCAGATGAGGCTTTAGTTTCAAATGAGCTTGGCTGGACTTTCATTTTTTCTGCCACAACATGTTTTCCAGTTGTGACTTTTCCTTTTTATGGCAGTGGCTACCTTCATACTATCAGATTCAGATTTAAGGGGAAATTCCAGTAATTGTCACCGAAATTCTCAGATGTTTGTCCATCATGACTACTGGTCACGATAATGTTTTACGCTGCAGCTGCAATGTAAAGATTTGGGACAAGGTCAGAGGGGCAAAGGAGCGAGAACAGGATTCTGTTTGGCAAATACTTGAGTTTCCCTTGAAGAGAGGAGGTGGAGGGCTGCTACTCAACGCGGGGGTCGTGTGAGGAGCGACGGACGGAAGCCCTTTCTAAGTGCCGTAGTGTGCTGGAGCCAGCTCGGTGTGTCCGTGGTCCTGGGAGGAGAAGCAGTCGTCGGAGTGGATGAAGTGCAGGGCGGCCTGGTTGTAGCTCAGCAGCGCCTGCTGCTTCTCCTCCGGACTGTAGTCCAGAGAGTGGGGGTGCACCTGCTGGACGTGCCTCTTGATGGTGCTGACCTTCAGCGTGGCCAGGGTGGCGCCGCATACCATGCAGATGAGCCCGTGTCGCCGACAGTCATAATCCATCAGGTACTCCATCCGCCAGCGCACCTGGTAGTTCCTCCTCTGGTCCTTCCCCGGGTAGTGGCCGTGACGGGAGTGCGCGGCGCCGTCCTCCTTCGCTTTACCCTTCCCGCCACTCGCACCCTCCTCCCTCTTCACCGCTTTGCCGTGCACTCTCACATCGGGGGAGGCGTCCTCGTTCGTCTCTGCCGTGGTATTTAGGACATCGGCTTCGCCCGCGTGGATTTCTGCTGAAACGGCAGGGAGTGAGCGCCTGTAGTTAGACTGAATGAAAGCCTTGCGTACCTCACAAGCATATGTCGTCTTTTAAATCTTAAAACTGCAATATGTCAAGATTTGTATGTAAGAAAATCTGCCTTGTCAAGCTAAATCGTAATATCCCCATTAGGGCACACAATGGATTCATCCTGTTTATCAGATTAAACTCTGCTGTCAGATATAAACACTTGCTACAATTTCTCAAGGAATTTAATTCTTATAGGCCGTAATTTTGCAAAAACATGGATAAATAAAAGTGCACATTTGTAAATAGGGTCTGTGTGCTTGGCCTGCATGAACACGTAAATAGGGACATGAAGAAAATTTCCACGTCATATACACACACTGGTTTTTAACAAAAATAGTTTTATTCACTCATTTATTCCAAATACCTTTTTTAAACCACAATGTCTGCAATACTTCCTGCAAATGTTTTACGTTAAAAGTCTATTTAAGAAAAAAGTGTGTGAACGCACCACTAGCAATTACACTTTTATTATTTTTTTTCCCATTTTTAATTACTTTTGATAACTATCGAGTTTAACAGCACTGATATATATTTGTTGTGCTGTTGAAAATGGACAATAAACTGAATATCAAAACACACGGAGATAAACTATACTGATAAAAAACATGGAAAATAAGCAATAAAGCCCTGTCATCTGCAGCTGATCTAAAATAAAAAGCCCTATTTCTATTTGGCAGTAGTAAGTAGTGAGTAACAGTGGTTGAAGCAGCTCACCATCTTGGATTTGCGTTCCTTCACCAGGATAGTCTTTGGTCCAAGCAGCAGCCATGGCCTCCCTTTCTTGCCGGCTCAGGGTCGTCGTCTCGGGGTGACACTCCTGGATGTGGC